>NC_056743.1:1740293029-1740593029 GCF_019279795.1 Protopterus annectens | reverse complement strand
TAACAGATAAAACAACTGGAATTAGGATCTTTAGAAAAGGGTAGGAGCAAATTACATAGGAAAAAATGGGAAGTGTGGGAACAATACATGCAGAGGATTAAAAGAAGGCAGGAACTGAATGAGCTATGTAATGGTTGACTAACAATGACTGGATATAAGTGATGTATGTTTGCCGCTATAGTTGTGTCAGCATGGTTTGTAATGTATAATATTTGCACCTGAGATTGTGTCGGTATAGTTTATTTTCATTTATATAAATGTAAGATTGCCTATGTCATGCATGACAATTTAATAGAGATGTTTCCTGTTTAAAAAAAATATTCACGCCACTACCATTCTATACAGATTAACACACCTGATGCATATGAGCACAAAGTCTAGACAAAGTTACTGGAAAAGAAAGTGCTTTGGACTAGATATTAACATTAGACCCCAACAATATGACCTATGCAGGAATTCTGCCTGACACCAATAGCGACCATAAAATAGTCTGCGCCATATAGAAATAGACAAAAACTAATAGAAGCACACAATACAAAATAGAAATACAACCAAATTTGTTAAGGAAATCTTCTTGTCTACTCAAAGATCACGTGTGAGAAACAACCTTTTGTTTTTGTATTAAAAAGGTGTCCGCATGCATCATTATGCATGTGAACACTTACTAAATAAAAACGAAAGGCCTTTTCAAAATCTGCTTCCAAATCTGGAAGATAAAATGTACAGAGCCATGTTTACTGCAAGAATGCTCACAAACGGGCAGTCCACTGTGGGTACCAGCTCTAGTTACACTGGATTAGTGTAGGTAGGTAATTGTAAATTAGTTATATAACTGCCAAAATATTAAATTAACAGTTTGGCAGAAAAAAACATAATATACCTCAGTGTTACACAGAACATTTTTAGTCTGTTACATCAAACATTTGCCTGTGCAAATAGATGAAATGTGGAGCTTTTCTTCCGGGGCCACAATGAAAAGGGGCTTTGCCCAGTCAGACTGCCCTGCTTTCTGGCAGGCCTTGGGTAAAGAATTCCATGTTCTTCTAATTACCTCATGGTACCCAAACAGAGCCTGCCTTACAGCTCTGTGGTCCTTAGTTTCAAGATGAGTATGCTTATCCATGCTAGGATGTTCTTTCTACCTAAGTGGGGAGAGTAACTTCAGGGTCTATTTCAGTGGCCTCTTATTCTCACTGCTAGTCATTCACTGGTCATGTTAGAGGTTATAGAAGCAGCTTGTAAACCTTGTGTAAGTTAGACCAAAGGTAGCCTATATTTAAAAATCCATTCTGGTGTTTCTCTTCTGCTTAAAGCTGCTTTCTTTTGTAATTAGGAGAGTATATGACAGAATGCTTGGTCTACTCACTTTATTTGTTTTCTTACCACATTAAATGTTAATTACACAGATAAGGATGTTTCTCAGCTTTATAAATGCCTGACAGTCAGCACAGAGAATTAAGGCCCCTTCTTGCAGTACGTGGTTTGATTCCCTTTGTCTCCATTTGCATATTATGTAACTCTAAGCAAGACACTTAACCAGTACTCGGGAGCAGTTTTGGAAATTGGACTAGATTCCTCAGTCTCCTGGACCACATGTCCAGTAACTACCTACAAAGTTATGAACAAAACATTTACAAACTGTTTGAGAACTTTCGGTGCTCTAAATTCAGAGTACATTAATGACAAAAGAACATGTCAAAACCCACACAGACTAAAATTTTATTGCATCTAGGTTGATCTAACTGAAATTATACAACCTTTTTTCTGAAGTTCTAATATACACACACACAATATTTCCGCTAAACTATTGCAAGCACATACATTATCTGTATCTTTACATTTTTCGTCTCATATATGGAGATAGGATTTAACACTTTTTCTAGAAATGTCACACATCCATAGCACATAATACAAGATGAGATGAGAATGAAGAAAAGAGACTGAATTAAGCTTAGCCCCTTTAAGACCATGCAGCAAGATGCAAGGACCACCCAAATGAGTCAGTGTACAAAACTGCTTTCTTAATGAAACAAAACATCTGGAACTGTTTAAAATGACAAACTAAGCTCTAATACAGCATTCTGACTCCAGCTACACAGCAGGCATTACTGTCCCAAAAGTGACGTTATTCATTTTACAGAGGCCACAAACCTAAACCCATCCCCCTCCCATGATTTCCTGAAAGACGCCTACCCTTAACAGACTACACTTCATTTCAGACTTGCCACGTCAGAAGTCAAGAGGACCCCCTTTCTTCAACGAGAGACCTTTCTTAATAAGTGAAACAGAATTCTGTGGCCAGTTTTTAATCAAGAATGGACTGATGATTAGAAAACTTCCTGCTCCACTTGCCCAGTGTTCAGACTACCTGTTCAGGAAGATTAAAGTGTACAGTAGTCTGCACATTGGTTAGGTTGGGCTAGGTACCTCAGTCACACAACATTCCATCACTGTGAGGTAAGTAGAAAAGCAAGATATGGGTGAATTTACTAATGAAGACTGATGTGATATGGGCAGATTACAGATCAGTGAAATGTTGCTCCTTTCCAGTAAAGGTCTACAGGTCATATTTGTCAAAACTTTTTAAAACAAAAGCAGATGTTAATGTAGTACTAATGACAGCCTATCCTAGTTAATACAGCCTAGCTGCAGTTTGTATGTGTGCATGGTGTGTCCGTGTGTTCATGCATAAGCAGGTCTGATAGTAAATACGAGGTTAAAAAGAAATGCTGATTTTTTTTTCCTTTTAACTGTGTTTCCTTCATGTGCAAATTCATGCAATGGAAATACAAAACAAAAATGGTTGTACAGACAGGAAAGTCAGCCGTGGCACAACACCTACACAGACAGTACTTTCAATGAGTCAGTCCAACAAACATATTGCCCAGTAAGTAGCAGACAGACCAGTCAAAGTGGGTAAAGTTAGCATCCGATGATAACAGCAACAAGAATGATAAAAACACCTTGTAGAAACGTGACAGTAATTTATAAAAGTGAAGTTCTGCTGAAGCAAATAAGACACTTAATGGGGAAACTACCTGATAACGTACACCCTCAAAAATACTATGCCATGCTCTTACGTTTTAGTGATCTAGCACAACTGACTAAAAGCAAAGCAAAATGCTGTTTAGACACACAGTGCAACTTTAACTGAAGCCTTTCCACCCAACTTGTGAGGAAATGCTAAAGCAGCAGCACATACCTAAGACCACAAATAACAAATGTTGAATTTATGTGCGTCCACAGCAAATCTTGACCTTTACTGAAAGAGCAAGTAATCACAAGAGGTAAAATCCTTCCAAAAAGACTGTTATTTCACAGCTGACAGAGAGTTACACAATTTCACGGCTACGTAGTTGAAGTGGAAGAAATATTTCTACTTTCTTATATGACAAGACTGAAGCAACTCCTGATACAACACTGTGAAGCTACTGAAAAAACATGCTTTGATACACAAACTCAGCTTAGGGAATATAAAATACAAACAATATAAAAAAATAAATTATTTTGAGAAAAAGTAAAAGAGGCAATGGGTCAACAAATTTGATCTGCAGTGTAGATACTAATTCCATGAAAATTAACTCAGAAGGTACAAGGTTCAAATCTGTTATTCAGCTGTTTACCTTTTGACATAAAGCGACATATATTCAGATGTTATTCATACAGCACAGTTTCACTTTGCTGTAAAGCAAATGAAACCTAAAATGTCTAAGTCTGAACTCTGTATCTTCAGAGTTAAGGTCCATGATGCAGACTTGCAATACATTTTACATCAGCACTTTACTTTTAAAATCTGCAACATTAAAAACACTCTCCACAAAATCTAGATTAAATGAATATGGGTTAGTCAGAACATTAATTTTTTACCCTTCTAACTTAAATGCATAATTTATAGCAACTGTTTCTATGACATGTTATGCTCAAGAAGACACTATCAATAGCATCTACTTGCCGATCCACTCAACAAACATGAAGTGCTCCTACTCATGCTGATGGAAAGTCAAAAAATCTGATTACACAGGCATGAAAAGCAAGTTTAAAGTGGTGTCATAATGCTGGCTCAGGAGCTGATTCTGTATTCTCATTCTGGAAACAGATGTTAATACAAAATATCTCTGCAACCTCATCATCAACCCCTTTTCCCCATTTTTACATGGGTTTGGGATGCCACCATCAACAATAGTCAATGAACCAAATCACCTATAGCCAATGTTTATAATAGCAACCAAAAAACACAAAGCACACAATCTTCAAGTATAGATCTGCCTCACTAACAGTAAGAAATACTGCAATTCTAGAGGTTGGTCCTGTTTACAGCACTCTTCAGAATGTTAATTTCTGAAATATCTGAAAGAACAGAGAACAGATCAGCCTCTTTTCTGATGACATAAAGTTAGGGGCAGCAGCAGAGGCAAAAGAAAGAATCTATGGAAGATTCTTAAAAGGCTGACCCAGTGGGCAGAAAGGTGGCAGTTGAGGTTCAGAGCACACAAAGGCAAAGTAATGCACCTGGGGTGGGCAGAAGTATCGCTAAGGGGAAAGGAGCTGCCAGCAACAGAGCAGGAGGACCTAGTCATGCTGATTAGACCTGAAGTACACCGTCATGAGAAGCAAGATGTTTGTTTTTCTTACTTTAGCTGGATAATTTTCAGGCCTATACAGCGAGTACAAAACATATGAACACTTGAAATGCATACAGATAAATACAATATACACAAGCCATACAAAGAAAAAGCAAGGGTTCTAACAAGAAGTTACATAAAACAGCATATTTATTTAGTACTTAGTACTTCAGTACAATCAAAAAGCTGAATAATCAATCTTAATACGCTCATAGCTTTGGGATACGATTGTTTACACATTGTGAATAATAGAGAACAGTGCAGTGAAGTAGCCGAAAATTATATTAAAAAAAAAAAATGATATATACCATTTACAAAACAATTTAGAAGAAGAGAAATTTAAAAAAATGGGATGACAGATGTGGGTGGATTTGAAGGAAGGGATACAACAGGATAACTGATCAGTACGTCTCTATAATGAATTTTAAAGGCATGGCAGAGGGCAGGTTAGGTTGAGAAAAAGCTGTTAAGTAATATCTGAGGTGTGGAAGCAAGCAGATGTACTTTGCATCTTTTAACATACATTCTTTAATAAATTTTAATATGAATACAGTGCAGGACAGAACTGATTTTTAGGGAGGAGCAAAGGCAGTCCCAAATGCTCTGTCAAAAAGATAGATAAAATACAATCTGCAATGTGTAGATTTGTATACAGTGTTTAGACTGAGGACCCTGAAGCAGGAAGTGATCCAATGTAATATTTTTTTTGTCTCCATGACCTCCACCCATCAAGCCTCTCCCAAATGGACCTGGGCAATTTATTCCTATGTAATGTCCTTAGCTCAGAGGTGAGAGGGATATGGGGCAGAGGCTGTCATCCAGTCAAACACAAAGGTTGTTTGTGCCCTCACTGGCTCATCCAAGTAATGAGGCGATTTTTCTTTTAAGTCTCTAGATCTTCTTCTTGGGTGCAAGATGTAGGACCTGCTTCACCCCAGAGTTCCACCATGTCTTTCCATTCACATGTGCACCAGCTGAGAGAGGCTACCATGTTCACAACTTGATGAGCCATACACGAGTGCCCCCAATTATTACCAGTCCTCCATAGGACGACTGTGGTATAGGACAGCCCTATTCTACCCACCTCAGGATAGGCATGCCCATCCTTCCCATCCCAGCAGGTGCCCATGCCTCTAATCCAATAGGGGTCACACGTGTTGTAGCAGAGCTTAATTCACCTATGGCTTAATCCCTCTAGACCAATGGAGATGGCTGATCTAAGCTGACAGCTTGTGGAACTAGGCATTATGTGTTAGGTAGGAAGAGGAAGGACTCTGAATTTTAACAGTTTTAAAACGGAATCTCTGTTTACAGGTAACCATTTTGTCTTGGCCAGAATAAGGCAGCAATGTTCACCTTTGGAGAAATAGGGTAATCAAGCTGCAGATATTGTTTTTAATCACTTTTAGGGATTTACACAGATGCACACACATACACACATGACAGAGGCAGCAACAAACCAAATATTGGCATGTGTCCTCTAGGGAACAAACTCCAAACAACATTCCTGTTTCAGTGGGTCCTAGTTGGGTCATACTCTGAATACTTTAGTGCAGGAAGTCAAATAAGGAAAGGGACACAGGCTGTTGGAAGGAGTCCAAAGGACAACCACCAGAAGGGAGTTTGGGGTGGAAAGTAAAGTATATAACCAGATAGTACAAGACAGGTTAATTTCACTAGAGACCAGAACAGAAAGAGGGACATGCTCAAAAGCACATCATTACAATGCAACAGGATCATCCTGATCAGAAAGGTAATAAGGAGGGCCCCAGGCAGCAAATTAGGGACAAACTATCTAGTCAACTTATGAAAATACTTATTTAAGAAGATGGATATGGACCTGAGCAAAACAGACAAGGAATCTACTGATGCATTCAACATGTGGAGACCTGCTAACAACTGATGCTTATAGGCCGCAAGTCTCTTGTTAATACATCAACTCGCCAAATACTTGCACTTGTTTAATTCTTGCAAAAACACATCTAACCAAAGGAAAAATACTCCAGGTCTTGCTACCTTTCACCTTTATCTAAAATTCTTTCCTTGAAAATTCCTAAAGAAGGAATAGTCATCTTTTCTAAACTGTTAAGAACTATAAGGTTATTTTTGCTAGTCCTATCAGTATTAATCTTCCCTATTTCACTTTCACATTGTGGGTCCCTCATAAGCTAAATCATTTCTAGTTTTTTTTCCAGTAAATTTTAGTCATTCACAGCACTGCTCTCTCCCTCTACTATCTCCTACTTACCATTTTCTTTTTTACCTTTCTTGAACCTTTTCCAGCGAACTGACCACCACTCAGGATGCACAGATGAGAGCTATAACCACCTACTTGGATATTGTTTAGTTGCAGGAAAGGGCACTATACGCTAATTTTCTCATTTAAACGCTCTTTTCATACTCCTTTTTATAAGGTATCTTTCACGTTACACCTACCGTCAAGACAATCAATCCCCTTTTGTCTCCAGCCCCTTCATTTTACGCAGAAGGATGGGTGTCACTGCCTACCTAAAAATCACTATCATCTTCAAGGGACTTTCATAATATGCCCTAAATGTACAACTCTGACATTCAGTTCATTCTGTCTACTGGTTATCTGTTTATTGCATTCTTTTCCCTCTCAGTTCGTTACCCCATTTTAGTTGATTACCCCATAACAAATGGATAGGCAAGAGCTACATTCTCCTAGTGGATCTTCTTTCATGGCACAAAAAAGGGTAGAGTCAGTTCAACATGACCTCCTTACTACCACTCCCATTTTCACACACTGCTCCCAAACACCTCTCCTCTACCTCCCTACTCTAATTCATCCCAGTGCTGTTAACAGATAATCTCCTTGGACCTTTACTCAAATTTTCATGAACAGAGTCATTCTCTGTATCGCTAATGTAAACTGAAATCACATACTATTTTCTGATTCACAAAACGGAGAGAGAAGGCTGGTAACACAAAAGACCCAGTTCCAAAGTTTCCATACAGTGGTACATAGACCTTTTCATGTGTATTAAAAGATTCTTCATAGAACCATTCATCCTTAAAACCATTACAGCATCAAGTGACAAATTACATGGGAGCAACAACAATCTCCCCCTTAAAGCAACAAACACTTAAGGGGAAGTGTGTTATCATACCTTCAGGCACAAATGTTTCTTTTTTTTATTTCATTATCTCAGAAGGATCTAAATATAATTCTACTTGCTTTGCATAATAAAAAAGCTCTGACCTTTGGACCCGGCCCTGTGGCATACAAGAATGAAGTTCTGACTACAGCCCACATGACTCATATTTGATTTGAAGCAAGTGCAACGGGTGAATCAGGGAGAGGATGAACTCGAGCAGCCGATGCTAGCTCACGCATCATTACCAGAAAGTAGGATGTTAGGGGAGTGGCACTGGTGACATCACAACTGCAATGCTCTCACTGCATCAGGCAAACATTTCCCAAATAAGGCAGGGAATAACAGGTGTGAGCATATACATGGAAGCATGCACTCCTCCTCAACTAGGCAGCTATGGTGAGGCTGCAGATAACCTAGGTGGGTGGTCTAGTCACAGGAACCAGCAAGCTGACCCTTCTTAGCTCTTGCCACTGGGAGAATGGATGGGATTATAATGCTTCCTAGGCATAAATGAATGGAAAATCAAACAACTACTGCCTTCCAAATGAATGGGACAACAGCTTTCTCCCCTGGCTTGGAAATATATGGCTCCCACCCACACAAAGAAAAGTCCAACTGGGTGATCACAATGGAGACACTGAGCAGGATCTCCTCTGAGGTAGGGATGAAGGTGGGGAATCTGATTAGTGTTCCTTCTTAAAATAAAGACTTATAGGAGACATGCTGTTTACATTGTTTAGGTACTCCAAAAATGCACTTTCACCTTTCTGTCTCCCCTATATAGAATACAATAAAAGGGCAGATTAAGCCATAAATTGCCCAGTCAGTCCACCAAGTACATCCTGAGGGGCTATGGTTCATCTGTTTTGAACAGAGCATACAACAGGGCAACAATTCAGTCCAAAACCAGTTTACCTAATGGTAAGAAATGACCCTGTGTCAGTGTAGAGGCTTTTTTTTTTATCTTCAACAAGATGAAGTCCATCAGTCTAGTACACAGGAGTAAGATTATGTGCTGCTAGACCAATACCCTGCAACAGTCCTAGGTTTAATTCCCACAGCCTTCATTTGCTTATTGTGAGACTATAAGCAAGTCCTTAATCAGTCATTACTTCTGGGTCACCCCTGAAAAGGGAGAGTAGGCTTACCAGTTTAACAAACCATTATATGCACAACGGGTTGAGAAAGTGAATATGAGAATTAAGGAATGCTGCAAGAGTCTGTTGGTGGAAGATACCCTAAAAGAGAATCAGATCATCCCATATGAGAATCTCCACCAAAAACAGAGTCTGCATGATAAGTTAATTAATTTGAGTACCTTTGAGGGAGGGAAGCTTCATCTTGGTGATAATGGTACTCATTCTTCTGGCATATGTTCAGTCAGCCAGTATTGGTCCTTTTTCAAAAGTCTAGTGTGATAAATGGTTTGAAATGTGTGGTCTCAAGGTCTGTTTGATATACTGATTTACCATTTTATGCCATTAAGTGCCCCTCTGGTGTACTCTATGCAAAGGAGAAAAAATGGAAATGTTTTTGGAGCACCTAAAGGATGTCAGGAACATGTCCCTTTTGAGATCTGTAGCACTACATTTTAAGAATGAACATAAAGATCCTACAGATCTGAGGTCAAGTGTCATGTATTTCCATAAAACATCCAAAACTATATTTAGATACCTCTGAGGTACTGAAATGATAGGAAGCATGCTTCATTTTTTAAAGTACAAAACATCAGTACCTCAAAATAAGAATACTGAACTTTTCCAGTATTTAATGCTTTAAAAAGAAACTGGTGCTGCTCAAGTGTAAGCTGTTACTTGATGTAATTGTGCATAAGCATGAATGGTGTTTCGCAAAATCTTTTGGTACACACATGAAGGCAAAGACTAAGGTGCAACGGGTCTATATCACTTTGTTGAATCACTATTTAGCGAATGTCTCTTCGAACTATTCAGTGAACAAACTAATCGTCAAACTAAGTTTTCAATGAAAACTTTCCTAGAACAAAATGATGGTTGGCCACCATCTGGAATTTGCCCTTTTCCCCCACTGTAGTGCGATCTGGGAGTTGGTATATTTAGTTAGCAGGGTTTGAGGGGTGTAGCCCCCCCCCCCCCGCATAGGTAGTTAAGTTTTTTATTTTTTCTTTAAATGATCGCTAGGGCAGATTACTGTCAATTTGCCCTAGGAAAGTTTTTGCTGGAAAGTTAGCTCGATCATTAGTTTGCTCGATGAATAGTTGTTCGACAAAGAGGCATTCGCTAAATAGTGATTCGACAAAGTGATATAGATCCAGGTGCAAGTGTATCTAAATTCAAGAAATGAACTAGCTGTGTGTGTTAACTCTTCACTTTTTGTGTTTGTAATTTATTACAGTAATAAAGGTCTTTTTAAGAAGATTGTTTGATTCTGTGTTCAAACTGTAAGGAAAGGAAACTGGACTTTGCAAGCCACTAAAATCCACTTTGCTTCACTACTCTTGGGAACACAGTTTATTAGATGCCTATGTTTTCTCTGTACTCAGAATCTCTCCCTATAGCCTTAAGATCTTCTTTCCATTTTGTAAATTGTGTACAGAGATTACATTGTGAAGCAGTACTTTTTTTCACTTAACTCTTCAACCCTCTTAGCTGACTTTCACAGTATTCATTCAGCATGTCCTTCTTCCCACATCCAGCTTAGTCTATACACTAGCTCTGCTACCACCTCCTTTGTTTTCTCTGCAAGATAAATGTACAAAATTTTGACCCTCAAACTCATGTCCATCTTTTTGACTATGTGAATGTCCATCATTGTAATGATCAGTGTTTGCTTACACCGCATTCACACAAAAACATATACCTACACACACACACACATATATATATATATATACAAACACACACTTCTTTACACCTATGGATATTGAAGTGTGTGTGTAGATTTTTATATATATATATATATATATATATATATATATATATATATAAAATCTATCACACACACACAGTTTTATACATACATGCATTTGCATACCTAGTAGCCTACATAAAACAGACCAAGTGTCAAATGAATTCTTGAAAAACTATTATAACTGTGCTCCAAACCTAATTTATAGGCATTCCACATCATTACTTGGGAGAATAAAAAATCCCAACAATCAATGTCGCAGACCCATTAGTACAGAGGGATAAAGCCCTGACTATGATGCAGGCAACCATTATTTAATTAGATAAACCAAAAAAAATAGCCAACAATGGAGCGACCAAGGCACAAAAAGTCTCTGAATCCTTTAACATAAAACCATGTATTTATTGTCACAAATAAAACGGTAAGCGCTTTCGCATTCAAGCTTCATCAGACCTTAAAACACGCAGGAAAGAACAACCTCTTTTATAAAAATTCAACAATCCTTCAGCCAATCAATGCATCACAGTAATTAGGAGACTGATTAATTCTTAAAAATACAAAACATAAAAAATAAAAAATGAAAAATAAATCTATAACTTTATAACAACAATAAAACATCTACATAATCAATAAAATTATAATTATTGATTTCTAGGAACTTCAAAGTTATAAAGTCTGTATACAAAATAGTTGTATGACAAACATATATAGCTTGACCCGAGTAGTGAGCATAAACTGTTCTTTCTGACCTCTTCGTTTCTTTAGTAAGGGCAGAGCAGACAGAGGGAGTGGGCTCAATGAGAGGGCTTCTATTAAGCCCTTGCTAAAGAAACGAAGAGGTCAGAAATAACAGTTTATGCTCACTACTCAGGTCAAGCTATATATGTTTGTCATATAACTATTTCATATTCCTCAGTTTTATTTATTATTTAATTAGAGGCTTACAGAACTGGTGGAGGTGGCATGAGACAGAAGTGGAGTCATGTGGCTGAGCCAACTCGCTTCTCTTTGAAGGAAGGGGTCTGTGCCTGGGACACTTGCATGATGGAATTCCTGGTCGAGTCTGTGGATCTCACAGAAAAGCCATCTACAGTTTTTTCTTTAATCCCATAACATCCTTTGTGCACGCCTGAGCCACTCAGTGGATTGTTTTGCTGTAGGCTGCTGCAATGTACATAACAGCCTGTGGATGTACATACTATTAAAGAAAAAACTTGATCCCTTATATGGATAACAAACTATGAAGAAACTCAGCAGTGTGGAGGGTGTGATGTCCACTTCCTAAATTGTTATGCACTTAGTTCACTTAATAAAAAATGAACTGTCAAGTATTACTGTAAAATATGTTCTACAAAATAATCAAACAGAAAATAGTAGGTAGTCCACAGTTGAGTTAAAAATGAAATATCCTTTACATTCCATTTTTAACTCAACTGTGGACTACCTACTTTTTTCTATTTGATTATTTTTTAGCATGCATTTTACAGTTACATTGTACAGTTCAATTTTTATTAGGTGAACTAAGTGCATAAAGTACAGTTTTGTACCTACCATAAATGTAGATGTCCGATAGATATGCAACTGCAGTCATAACATATGGGTTGTCCTGCCTCAGGCAGCCCTCGGTCAGCCGGATTCCAAAGTCTGGGTCCGGCATCGGCTGGTGTCACCTCCTCTCCGACGTCAGAGCGGCTGGAGTATAAAGGCATCGGCCGACGCCATCTTCTTCAGTGTTTCTTGCCCCAGATGCCAGGTGCCCTCCTAGGAAGGCTAAATTTGGTGAATGGATAAACAATTCCAGACATGCACAACAGTAATAAACAGATACACCATAGGAGGTACCCACAGCTAATAGGAAGGGGTAGTGGGCCCATAAAGAAGGTTGCAGAGGGGTAGGAGGGTGGGAAAATCCGACTGCAGTTGCATATCTATCTGACATCTACATTTATGGTAGGTACAAAACTGTACTATGTCCTTCAAGAATGCAACTGCAGTCATAACATATGGGTTGAATACCATAGCCAAGCTGGGGGTGGATGGAACTAAGAAAGGGATGGTGTAGCTAAAATGCCCTGCAGGACTGCCGAAGCAAAGCCTGCTCGGGATCTGGAGTATAAGGGCAGGGTGTAGTGCTTGGTAAATGTATGCATGGAGCTCCATGTAGCAGCCTCTAGAATGTCCTTTGTAGCCACTCCTCTTAGGAAAGCTGTGGATGTGGCTATAGCTCTGGTGGAATGTGGCCTAATATTGGCTGGTACACCTTTTCCATGGAAAGAATAGCAGAATCTGATGCAGTGTCCAATCCATTTTGAAATTGTTTGTTTGGAGATTGCTTTTCCTTGTACTACAGCAGCATAGGCTACAAACAGTTGGTCAGACTTTCTGGTGGCCTTAGTTCTGTCCAAATAATAACGCAGTTGCCTGTGTATGTCCAAAGGATGCAGCAGTTTTTCCCCCCTGTTTTGCGGATTGGGGAAGAAAGTAGGCAGGTGAATAGCTTGATTTAGAGATACCCTGGAAATTACTTTTGGCATGAATGTAGGATTGGTTCTTACAGAAACTCTATCCTGATGAAAAATGAGGAAGGGAGGTACTGCCATGAGTGCCTGTATCTCAGAGACTCTTCTTGCAGATGTGACTGCCAATAGAAAAAACGTTTTCCATGATAGAAATTGCATTTCTGAAGTTGCTGCTGGCTCAAAAGGAGGAAGAGTTAATTTTTCCAAAACGAAATTGAGGTCCCATGCAGGTACTGGCTGTTTTCTGGGAGGTTTGATATTCTTTATCCCTCTTAGGAACTGTCTTAGCAAAGGATGTGAAAACACTGGTGGATCACAATTGTATTTTGCTGAAATTGCTGAGGCGTGAATCTTTATAGAAGAATATGAGAGTCCAGTATGAAACATTTCTGACAAGTATTCCAATATCTGAGGTATACTCAGTAATGTTGTATCCTGACCCCTGTTGGCATTCCAGATGCTGAATCTCTTCCACTTGGCTGAATAGGTTTTTCTGGTGGAAGGTCTGCGTGCTTCCAGTAAGATCTCTTGAACTTTTTTGGAAAGAGAGTTAGCGGAAGGAGTCATGGTAACCTCCAGGCTGTCAGATGCAATGTTTTCAGATTTTGATGGACAGTCCTGTAATTGTGTTGTGCTAGAAGCAGGGGCCATAGGGGCAGATGCCATGGTTTGGTCAGAGTTATGCTCAACAGCAATGGGTACCAGTGTTGCCTTGGCCAGTCTGGAGCTATCAGAATGCCTGTTGGTTGTTCTGCTTTGATCTTCAGTATCATCTTGGTCAGCAGAGGTAGAGGAGGGAATGCATAAATATTTAGGGAATTCCAGCTGAAGGAGAGAGCATCCGTTTTCCAGGCTAGAGGATGGTGGGTCCTTGTGCAGAACTTTTCCAGGTGATGATTCATGTGAGAAGCAAAGAGATCTACGTCCGGTCTTCCCCATGTCTTTGTTATTTGTGAGAAAATGTGAGGATGCAGCATCCATTCGTGTAGATCCAAGAAATTTCTGCTCAGCTTGTCCGCCAGTACATTGTCCTTGCCTGGCACAAACTGGGATTGCAAATGTATCTTCAGACTCAGGGATTTTTCCCAGAGGATCATTGTTAGTCTGCAGAGGGGATAAGAATGAGTGCCTCCCTGCTTGTTTATATACCACATGACAGTGGTGTTGTCTGTCCTTATTAGCAAATGTCCTCGTTGTAGTGATTTTTCGAAAGACTCGATTGCATGTATCACTGCCAACATCTCCTTTTGGTTTATGTGCAGATGTCTTTCCCTTGGTGTCCATAGACCTTGAATGCATCTGCCCTCCATGTGTGCCCCCCCATCCATGATCTGAGGCGTCTGTTGTAATCATTTGACCTGCTTGAGGTTTGTTGAAGGACATGCCTTTGTTTAACTGACTTGCTTGAGCCCACCACAAAAATTCTTTTTGCAGACATGGAATGAGTGGGATTACGTCCTCTAGGCTTTGGCTGTGTTGGGACCATAAGTTTTTTAAGTACCATTGCAGCTTTCTCATATGAAGTCTTGCCAAAGGTATCAGAAGAATGCAAGATGCCATGAACCCCAGGGCCTGCAGGATTTTCCTTGCAGTCAGCTGGGAGAGCTTTGCTAGGCCTTTGAAGTACTCTGGTAACTGGTGTTGTTTCCCCTCTGTGAGGTAGGCCATTTGAGTTTCTGTGTCCAGTTTGGCTCCTAGGAAGATAATCTGTTGGGATGGCAGTAGTCTTGACTTTTGAATGTTGACTGTGTATCCCAAGGCCTGCAGTAGTTGAATGACATAGTCCAAGTTTGCTATTAAGGTTTGTTTGTTGTCTGCTTGAATGAGGCAGTCGTCCAGGTAGGGGTATATCTGAATCCCCTGGAGTCTGCAGTGTGCCACTACTGATGACAGGCATTTCGTGAACACTCTGGGCGCAGTAGATAAGCCAAACGGCAATGCTGAGAATTGATAATGCTCTGTCCCTGCAAGAAATCTGAGGTATCTTCTGCAGCTTTGTCTGACTGGGACATGCAGGTATGCCTCCTTGAGGTCCAGAGTGACCAGCCAAGACCCCTTGCCCAGCATGGGAAGGAGTTGCTGCAACGTCAGCATCTTGAACTTTGGCACAATGAGAAAAGTATTTAGAGTAGACAAGTCCAGTATAGGCCTCCATTTGTTTTCTTTTCTTGGAACAAGGAACAGTCTTGAATAAAATCCCTGGCCTTGTTCCTGAGGAGGAACCCTTTCTATTGCTTTTATACTTAACAGCTTTGAAACTTGAGTGAGTGCATCTGCCCTTTGATGATGTGGCAGGTTTGGCATGCCTTGTCTTATTGGTAAAGTATGGAAGTGGAATCTGTAACCCTTGTCTATTAAATCCAGAATCCAGTTGTCCTTGGTTAAGATATGCCAGTTTTTTGAGAATAAGGATAATTTTCCGCCCAAAGGTGCTTCTCTTTGAGCCTTTGTAGGCAGTATGAAAGTCAAGTCATTGTGATTGTCCTTGTGGTGCAGCTGGGCTGCCTGCGCCACTTCTTTGATTTGGAGGTTGTCATTGACGACCCCTGTAGGATCCTCGGTATTGCCCTCTACCTCAGGCACGCCTGTTTTTTCCCCTTTGAAACTTGTCAGAGTCTGGGAAGGACCAATTCTTTGAAGGCCAGTTTCTGCTGAACTTGGGTGGTTGAACCTGAAGGAAATCCTTGACTGTCTGTACTGACTTAGCTTTTTCCTCAATGGATTTCAACACATCTTGTGCATTAGCACCAAAAAGCTTCTGTTTTTCCAGAGGTGCATCAAGTAACTTTACTTTAACATGGCCTGGCAATGGCTGATCTTTTAACCAAGCATGTCTACGTATCACAGCCCCAGTCATGGCCGCCCTACATGAAGCCTCCAATGCATCATAACCACACTGAAGAAAATGATTGTTAACCTGCTGAGTGTTATGTATATGATCCTGCAATGCTTTTCTATCAATAAGCTCGGGAGAGGCTAGCTTTTTCTGTAAATCATCCAGTAAAAAATCCTGGTACTGAAACATATGAAAAAGGCAGTTAAGTGACCTCATGGCTAGGGTGGTAGAGGTATAAACTTTTTTACCCCATCTCTCCAGAGACCTAGCTTTCCTATCTGCTGGCAGTAGATTCTTGGCAGTGGAAGTAGCCACTCCCTTGGGGCCCTGTGAAATAGTTTCTAGATCCACAGAGTGGGCCTTAAAGAGATGTTTGTGAGTGTCAGGGACCCTATAAAATCTGTCTGGCTTGACAGGAGCAGGGGGGAGAGAATCAGGGTTAGCATTGGAGTCAGTGAAAACATCATCCAAAACATCCATAACTGGAGGAATAGCTAAAGGTCTGTGCTGGGGAAGCCTTTTCCTGGAATCGGAGAATTCCTGACCATGCCATTTAAAATGTTCCCTCATAGAGTGCAGGACTTCACCAAACGAGAAATCCTCTGGAGGGGAGGCAGAGGGAATAGATTCCTCAGCATCAGAGTCCTCATAGGCCTGGAAGGATTCTTCTTGGGTATCTGAATGCTCAGAATCCCCAGAGGCTTCATCTGAAGAGAGGTTGTCAGCCTGCTAAGTTCTGGGCCTTTTCTCTGCAGGTGGCTGAGAACCTCTGTCTGGGTGAGGCTGAGACGCACTGATAAGAGAAATAAGATCTGCAGCAAGAGACATAATCTGTTTATCAGAAGAAGGGGCCTGAGCAGCAGGTTTAGGATGGGCCTTGGCCTGGCTGGCGGCCTTAGCACATGCAAAGGCCTTGATGGACATGGATACAGGAGGCCTTGCAGCCCCACGTGCAGGAGTAACCTTGTCTATGGGAATGGTGTCGGGTAGATCCAGAACTTCGGTTTCCAGAGGAAAATCAACAACCGGCACCGGAGAGGTCTCCGAGACCGAAGGACGTGTTAACGCTGTGTCGTCGGCCTGGAGCGGTTGAATTACCGCTTCCGAAGGGACCGAAGCACTAGCGGAGGATTTAGGAGTCGCATTGGTGGTGGACACGGGCCGAGGATGTCTGTCCCGGTCCTTTCGTTTTTTGGTAGATTGAGTTGTCGGTTGATCCGACGGCATAATATACGCGAAAGATTCACTGAAAAAGTCTTCGGCAAATTCTGCCCGGCACCTGAGAGTGCGCTTATTAAAGCAAGCACAGGCAGCACAGGCCGAGACGTCGTGGTCTGGGCCCAGGCAAGGAAGGCAGTAAGAATGGAAGTCCTTATGAGGTATTTGTTTACCACAAGACAAACAATTACTAACTTTCTCAATTTGTTCTGACATCGGCTGAGGCAAGAAAAAATGTTCCCCAACGGGGTACTTAGCTTTTAGATAACTTCGGTACTGAAAACACAGGAGCTGACCGACCGGCACTTGCGAACTGCTTCTGCTTCAGGCACCGCGCGGCAAGAAAGACTGAAGAAGATGGCGTCGGCCGATGCCTTTATACTCCAGCCGCTCTGACGTCGGAGAGGAGGTGACACCAGCTGACGCCGGACCCAGACTTTGGAATCCGGCCGACCGAGGGCTGCCTGAGGCAGGACAACCCATATGTTATGACTGCAGTTGCATTCTTGAAGGACATCATAATTTAAGTGAACATCACACCTCCCACATTGCAAAGTTTCTTCTTGGTTTGTTTTGGACCCTGTATAGGTTGCATACTGGGTTTTTCTGAGACTTTGAGGGATACCACAAATTTATCTTTTTGCACTTTTACGGATAACAGCAGCATTCCCTCCTGGCTTGACCCAGAGGAAGGAACAGGCCCACTCATCAGTGGGAGGTATGTGTGATGGTCAAGGAGGGGAAGTGGTGAGGGAAAAAAAAAAGATATCAGGTACAAAAAGCAGAGAGATATTTAACAGATATTCTCATACACGTCCAATGTCTTTGCATATATAGCAAAGAGGGCAGCATTTTTAACAGTGCTTATATAGTATCATGAACATCTACTGTCTTGTTAAATACATTTATCCACAACAGTATTATCTTTAAGAATTTCATTTTGGTAGCATTCCAATGACTGAGAGGAATAGGAATTTAATTAAATATAGTAGCCAAGTTATAAGTGCAATGAAGCTACTAAAATGTCCTCCAAGCAGAAGCATTAGATTATATAAAGCAGTGTTACACAAGTAAAGCCTTAGTTCAAAGAAGCTACTTAATAGTATCTCAAAAAACTGTCTTACTGTATCAGAATGAATCACCAATTAGCACCAAAATAGTCTGAACAATAAAAATTACTAAAGTTTGGTGTAAAGGTAGTATATTCTAACAGGCCATTAAGTCTGCCTAACAGGGATACCTTATTTATTTATATTACTTTATTTCCACGTGTTGGTTAGGGTTGAACACTGACTGCAGTTGACCATTTTCAGGCTCAGCCCAGAAAATTTCAAAAAAAGGAGTACAGTAGTTAGATACAGAAGATACAGTAACTATTTGAAATGTCAGGACCTGCTAAAGTGGACTAACATATACTTAGTCCGAGATGGGCAGCTCATCCCGGAATATTCCCTTTTCTCTGAGGAATGGCGCTCTCTCAGCTGGTTTATACAAATTCGGGGGGGGGGGTGCAGGGGGGTCTTGCCACCCGACAAAAACGAAGTTTAAAGGAGAAGAGCAATTTTCAAGATTCACTCTTTTCCTGTAGTTTGTCATTTTTTTTCCAGCTTGTCAGCACTCAAAATGCTGCGTACTCACATTTCAATACAGAGACGAAGATACAGCAACTCAAACTACACATAAAAAGAATTAAAGGTAAGTTACTAGCATACACTGATAGAAGAAAACTGTTCAATCCGCATCCATCATATGTTCAAAATATACACGCAAGTCAAAAAATTATCACAGAAGGCATTAATAGAAGAGAGCTGTTCCATATACAACACTGCCTTTATGGATCAGACAGAACCTAGATGAAACATATCTGACTATTCTTTACTTACTCACTGCTGTGTTCATAATCAGATATCTGAGGTGTCACTGCCAAAACATTAGCTGTAACTGGTATGAGTCTGTCTGTGTGTGTGGGGTGGCATAATGTTTGTGTGTGTGGGGTGGCATAATGTTTGTGTGTGTGGGGTGGCATAATGTATTAGTGTATCTACTATTTGGTATTTAATTATTCATTTATTTAATCACACAAAAAGGGATTAAGTGTTGGCACAACGGTCTAGGTGTATACCTCACAGACATGCGATACAGGGTTTGATTCTCAACTGGGGAAGCATGGCAAGGCTTCAAAAGGCCTCCCGGCGTAATTACCCTCAATCACCTATGAAATATATCTAAGGTATACACACACACACACAGAGTCTGCAACTGGTTATCACGTGTGTGTGTGTGTGTGTGTGTGTGTGTGTGTGTGTGTGTGTGTGTGTGTGTGTGTGTGTGTATAGTTAAGCCTGTGTCTCTGTGGTGCATGGCTGCAACGCATTGTTGAATACTTTATTATAGCTAAAAGTATTTACTATGACATCAGAAAAAAACTTTTTGTAATAAGCAGAGAAACGCAAGCACTCACATCCATGTTATGTTGTATGGCATGCATTCTTTTGCAAACTAAACTGTTAGCAGAAAGAGAAGGCATTACCATTCTATTTTAAAGCGAAAACTATGGCATGATATACTAAAACATTAACAAACAGAAACAAGGAAGGGAATGTGTCAGTGGATCCACAGCATTTTCAGCAAGTGTGAAGTAATTGAGGAAATTTGGGTGAAACTACTTTCGCTGACAGTGGGGTTCTTTTTTTTTTGCTTCACTGCTGTGCAACCTACTCCAGGGGTTGTGGGGTGCAGGGAAGGGGTGTGCGGCTCCCTGCACAAAAACTTAACCCTCGAGATTTGCTGAAAGTGGTTTCTTCCATTTCTTTTTTTTTTTTTTTTTACATTTTTAAAATAAATCAGCACTCTACGATAGAGCTGTCAATCGATCAACATGAATCCAATCAGGAAAAAGAGTACAGGTATGAAATACAGATACTTTGAGGCAGTTAAAAGGTGGGTAAACAATATGCAAAACTAGATGAAAAGAAAATCTAACAAACTAACTAAACCATCATAAAGTACAGATGAAGACTCACTCAGAGACCTCAAAGGACAATACATGCAAGTCTAAAGACCAAGGAGAAGTTTTCTGACATGTTTTAAAGTGCCTGCCTGCACTTCCATGCATCTTTGTTTTAGATTTAATTTAATTTTCATTTACAATCCTGATGTTAAACACGGTTACTTGGAGCCTTTAACAGGAAACCAGTTTAAACATTTACTTGAAGCTAGACAGCAAGGGAAGGAACAGGAAACTCTGATGTATTCAGTGTTGAGGAGTGATAGGCCAGTGAGCTCCCATTTGATAAAGAAACAGATAGCACAGGATGAAGTTGAAGAGAATGTGCCAAAGGAAGATCCTATAGAATCTTCTAATAGAATGCCCGCAGGAATGAGAAAACAAGGGATATGCCCTTAGTTTGAAAAAAAATGAGCTAAGAGAAGAGTTGTATGATTTAATAAACACAGACAGATATATCAAGATCAATGAAAGAAATAGACTGCAGAAGGTTAATAAAACCCCAAAAGTCAGAAGTCTGATAAAACAAATGAACACAGTAATTAGGACTGTTCAGAGAAACCCATGTGATATAACAGAAGTAAACAGGATATATTACTGTGCAGCTAAATTAATAACTGATAAAGTTCTACCACAAGAACACTGGATAGTGAGGGAAAGGAAGGGGAGAAATTGAATACCATCATGGAAATATCGAATAGAAAAAAACTATAAAGCAGTTAAGACAAGAAGTGTCACTGTTAGAAGACTGTAGAAGAGGGACTAGATCAACAAAAATACTAAGAAAAATAGATGTGATAAAAGCAATGCGGAGTATTAGAACAGACCAGGATCTATCATGCACTATTGCAAATAAACTAAAAATTTCAGCACAGGCAGAAAGACTTAGAAGATACGAAAATAAATATAAAGGAAAAGTACAAAATAAGCAATTTATTGATGATCCAAAAATGTTTTATAGAGAATTGGGAAATAAGGTAAAAGGAATTGAAAGACCACCAAAAAAAGAAGAAATAGATGCAGTTTTGGAGAAGTATCTATGAACATCCTGTGGAACATAAATATGCTAAATGGATAGAAGAAGTTAAAGAAAGAATAAGAGGTTCAAAGATAATGGATATGAAATGGGATGAAGTAACAGCCAGAGAGATTGAAACAAAGTTAAGAAAAGCCTCTAACTGGAAAATCCCAAGCCCAAATGCAATACCTAATTTTTGACTGAAAATATTAACATCTTTGCACGAAGATCCATCCATGAGTAACAACTATTTATAGGCACACCCCAAACAGACACCAACCTGGCTAACAACAGGAAAAACAATGCTCCTACTTAAGAGTGAATCTGCAAGCTATCCTAAAAATTATAGACCAATAAAGTGCCTTCTGACGACGTATAAACTATAAACAGGAATTGATGCTGGCAGAGTTTATAGTCATTTAGAAGAAAACCCTATGGTAGTAGAACAAAAGGGCAATAAAAAAGTCATATGGAAAAAAGGATCATTTGTTGTTAAAGTCATAGTGGAGAACTGTAAAAACGGAAAGAATCCAAGTATGGCATGGATTGACTACAAAAAAGCATTTGACAGCATCCCACATTCATGGATAAAAGAGTGCTTAATAATGTACAAGATGCACCCTACACTGATCAACTACATTACAATGACCATGAAACAGTGGCAGACCACTTTGCAATTAAGCCATGACAAAGGACAAATTATTATCCCAGGGATAAAAATTCAAAGGGGGATATTCCAGGGTGACTCTCTGTCACCGCTGCTATTCTGCCTTGCCCTTAACCCATTAAGCTGTCTACTTAACAGCTTAGGCCATGGCTATAATTTGGCTCCTAGAAAACAACAAACTGTAAAGACTTTTCATCTTCTCTTTGTCGATGATTTAAAACTGTATAGCTCATCAGATGAGGAACTGAAAGCACAACTGCAAGTTGTCAAAACTTTTTCAGATGATATAAGAATGTCATTTGGTCTTGATAAATGTGTAAAAGCAACCTTTAAAGCAAGAAAACTGCAACATCAGGAAAACATCAGTTTGGGACAAGAATGTGATATAAAAGAACTTGAGCAAGAGGGAGTGTATAAATACTTGGGAACTGATGAAGAATCAACAATAAAACATGAACAAATGCGAATAAAACTTAGTAAGGAATATTTCAGAAGACTTAAATTAATCATGAAAACAGCACTGACATCTAGAAACAAAATTCAAGCTATAAACCCAAAACGTGCTGGATAGATTAGATAGGAAAACAAGAAGGATGCTTCATGCTCACCAAATGATTTATAAAAATCAGTGCATACCAAGATTATATATTCCCTGTTCTGAAAGAGGGATGGGCCTCCTTGAAATTAATTATATGTATAGATCTGCAATATTGGGACTCCATATATATCTGCTGACCTCACAAAACCCAAACGTAGTGAAAGTTTTGAAACATGAGGGGAATAAATCTTAAGATGACTTCTCTGCTTAATTTAGCAGAAGTATATCGGTGTCAAGCAGGAATGGAAATCAAACTAGAAGTGGATAAAAATCAGGTAGCAACTGAAGGTGCCCAAAAAACAAAAGAAAGAATATAAGGTGAAGGACCAGATGAGAAGGCATGAAATGTGGAAAAAGCATAAATACAGTTGCAAGTAGAGAAAACTTCTGGAAGAACCTCATATTGATCAGGAACGAATGCAGGAATGGTTAAGGAGAGGCGAATTCAAACCAAGAGATGAAAGGTTAATATTGGCAGCCCAAGATAGTGGGCTACATACACGTTGGTTCACAAAGTCCATTGAACATGTGGAAGAAACAGACAAATGTAGGTTTTGTAAAACCGAATTGGAAACAGTTGCACACATTGTTGCAAGTTGTGACATACTAATGGCTGAAGGACTGTATACTGAAAGTCATAATAATGTGGCAAGACTGCTGCACTGGGGATTGTGCAAACATTCTGGTATTGAAGTAGCTGAAAAACACTGGAAATGTGAGCCAGAAAGCATCATAGAAAATTATGACGTTTCTATCACATGAGACCCATTACCATCAGTTCAAAAGACAGATGCTAGAAAACCGGATACAGTGGTTGAAGAAAAGAAGACAAGAGTAGCATTGATCATTGAAATCACCACACCCAGTGACTACAGTGTCTTGCATACAGAGAGAGAGACAAAGTCATAAAATATCAGGATCTGCAGGCAGAAACAAGAGCAATGTGAAAGAAAGCTACCCAGACAGTTCCAATAGTAGTAGGAGCAAAGGTCTTACAAATAAGAATCTAAAATCGTATTTAGATAGGTTACCAATCCATGTAACTCCATACAAATTGCAGGAGTCATTACTGGGCACATTGCGGGTGCTCCGAAGAGCACTTTTGGCTGACATCAAAGACTGAAACAATACTAATTTCATGAACTTTTATCGTACTTTGACTTAGGAATGGAGTCCATTCCTGTCATGGTATTAGAAACCCAAAAGAATTGGAGAAATTAAAAAAGTGCAGGGATAAATCTACCCAATTGCTCCCAGAGGTGGACAACTGGGCCTCCTTTTAGGAGTACTGGTAAGGTCGGTCAAAGAAAATCTCTTGACCCCTGGTTTTGCGGCCCACCTCTGCCACAGGGGCAGCATCAACCATTGGAGTTATTGCCTCTGCCCCTGGGGAAACTTTCTCCACCTGTGTCCTGGAAAGGATCCTGGGATTTCTTGAACCACATCTTCCAACCACCTGGTTGATTCCTAGAAAAGGATCTTTCAAGGGTTGAAAAACATACACTCATGGCAAATAGGGTCTTTCCATCCTCCTCACACCTGGATAATGTGTCCTTTACCTTGGGGCCAAACAAAGAAGAGCTGTCAAAAGGAGCACTGATGAACGACGACTTGAAGGGCTCTGCAAAATTACATAAGTGCATTCAGGTCATACCTCTCAACCAGGAAATATCAAAAATCTGGACAAAAGCCCATGAAAACAGGTACAAATCTGTGTGCTGATTTACAAAATTTGCATGCATAATTACATAGCCCTGCCCATTCCAATGGAATTGTGGGATACCAACTTTCGAACACAAACTGAACAGACAACCAAAATATGGTCCCAGAGTAGACCCTGTAGTAAATGGTAACCATTTTTTGAAATGTGTAGCAATGATGTTTTGTACATCTGTATCTTACTTTCTGAGAAAGCATAATTAAATTACTTCCTAGGACTCCTCTGTACACCCTCATGAAACACAAAAGAGCAGGGAGGTATTAAAATATCAAACATTAACCTTAATATTTCTAATAAAAAAGGTGGCCATTTAAAGCACAGACATTGCTCATGTGATGTATTCAGCTCTGTTTTTAATTTTTTGGTATTATTCATCAGGAAAAGATTTATGGGTCATTATAAGAAATGTCTGCGTGGGTACTAATTTGAGTTGATTATTAGGCATGGGCGCCTCATTAAGCAAAAAACATAAATATGTCATTTTCTGCTCTAGCAGATATAACTGCACTTAGCCTAATGCCCTAAATTAATTTCCTGTTGACAACTATGCTGGAACATAGGAAAGAGATACTGCATATATTTGTTAACCCTTGGATTACAAGTGGGGTACCCCATCCAATATACAGTCAGTATACCGATCTTTAATTAACATGAAAACAGTATGCAGCCTTCCCACATTTTGTAACTGCAAACAATATGACACACACTTCATATTATTAAGTGCAGACAAAACACATGCATAATAATATGTTAACTAAAACACACACATAAAGTCTGAATAACGAGTAATACAATAGTAAAAGAGCACTGAGTGTGGGTCACAAACAAGGGAACCTCTCTGGGCCCGGCAGCAATAATTGCACACACCAGCTAGTCTGAATAATGAGGTTGCACCACCGTGGCAGCAAAACACAGCACTGAAGTCTGAGCAATAACTACCGTAAACTACTTTGCTTAATCGCACACACACACACATTCCCCTAGTTTGAATAACAATACAACAGTAAAACAGCACTGATTTGAAGTCTGAATAATGAATGAGGGCGTTAACCGATTTTCAAGTATCTTTCCCTCAGTGAACAAAGCGATAGCGAACAAAACAAAAAATAAAATTCCACAACCAAAGGCAACGAATGAAGCGAACCACAATGAGTCCCTGTGTACCAAAAGTCAAGCCAACCACAAAATAAATGAAAGACGTTTAATTCCTCCAAATGATCAAAAAAAAACAACAATCCAGTTAAGCGCTTTCACTCAGTAATTACAGAGCTTCATCAGAACATAATACATTGCCATTATAGCTCTTAAATATCAATATAGTATCACATGGTCAGACTCATAACCAGTGAAATTCCTAAATATCCATTCTAAAATCTAATTATTCATGTTATAATCACAAAATATAATCCCTATCTAACATTGTGTTACGTATTGGTTTGAAATAAAGTATACAATCTACAATAATCATAGTGTTTCTGTCCAACATTACAAAAAATAAATATTGATATTAAAACATGAAATAAAAATGATAATACATTAAAACACTTCACACAAAGAATATGTGTACACAGTTGTAAACAATGGTACACCCGTAACCATAATGATAAAATGTGTACATAATTCACTGCTTTTAATTAAAATTACCCTCCCATTGCAATCAAAATATTGATAAATAGAGGAAGTTCATAGACGGGCTGCTCTCATTTTCAAAACACTAGTGATACTAATGTTATCGTTAAGCCCTGGGGTCCTACCTGAATCCAGCCTCAGTTGCCACAGCAACTCCCTGTATTCTAGGTTGGATTCCCAATTACCTCCCCTCGAGTCCCCCAGAACCTGTTCCAAAACCATGAATTTGATATCCATATGCTCACAAACCAGGGAGTGCTTAAAAAATGCATTAGTGTCCTTCCTTTTAGAGACATCATAGATGTGCTCATAAACTCTCTTTTTAAGTTGTCTCTCGGTCTTACCGACGTAAAAACTGTTACAGGAGACACAAGTACCTAAATAAACAACCCCCTTGGACCCATAACTGAAATAATTTGTAGATCTAAACCTAAATTTTCTTGAAGGAATAAAAATCGTTCCCTGATTCATCATAAACCTGCACTGTTGGCATGTTCCACATTTGTATGTACCCACTTTCTCCATATTGTTAATAACCCTGGGTACCGAGTTAATCTCAAAAAGTTCCTTCAAATTTGTGTCCCTTTTTCTCACAAAATGGGGGGTGGTGGGGATAAAATTGCTGATCTCATCATTAAGAGAGAAAACCGACCAATGCTTCAAAATAATTTTTTTCCACTTCACCTGATGTCGTAGAAAAAGTGTGTATAAAATTACTCTGGAATTCATCCGTATTCAATACCCGATCAGTGTGGTTGGTTCTCCCCAAACCTAACAAGGGGGCATATTTACCATCTCTATTCTCACTGACTTCCAGAGCCATAGAATCAATAAGTTCCTTGGGATATCCTTTTTCCTCAAACAAGGCACCCAAAATCTTAACTTCTTCGTGAAATTGTTCCATCCTACTAGTCATCCTAGAGGCCCTGATCATCTGGCCTTTAACAATACCCTTTTTCTGAAAAAAAAAGGATTTCCACTATCAAAATGTAGATAAGAGTTCGAATATGTACTCTTTCTAAAAAGTTTAGATTGAAAACTATTACTAGTGTAGTCCTTATATAAAGTAACATCTAAGTAATTTAAATGATGTTGGTCAATATTGTGGGTGAAACATAAAAAATCTGTACTCCCATTAATATAGTCGTAAAATTCATCAAATTTCTCCCTTGGACCATTCCATAACAAACATAAATCATCCTAATACCTCGTATAGTACACAATGTATTGTGACCAACAAGACCCTAGAATATACTTCCGTTCCCAATATAAGACACAATTTGCATATAAAGGGGCACATGGAGCACCCACAGCCACTCCTTTTTTCTGATGATAAAATTCACCATTGAAGTAAATAAAATTGTTGTTCAAAATGGTCTCCATAAATTCAAGAATTAGGTTAATGCTGTTGGAACTCAACCCTGATTCAGCCACCAGAATTTCCCCAAACCAGTCTAAGACGGTTTGATGTGGTATACTAGGAAACAATTCCACTATATCAATGGTCACCATCCAGATGTCTTTGTCAAATTTATCCTGGTCTATACCCTTAAGAAAGTTCCACGAGTCCTTGTTAATGTGGGAAATGGATGTTACAAATTTCTTGACCATAAAAATCAATGTATTTAGCAAGTGGCTCTGTGATACTACCTGCCCCTGAGACTATAGGTCTAAATTTAATGGGGTCCAAACCTTTATGTGTCTTGGGAATACCAAAAATCACAGGTATTCTAGGTTTGTCCACATGTAAAAAATTAAAAAGTTGTTCATTAATAGACCTCTGCATTAAATGATCGTACAAATAGTGACCTATCCTAGAGTGGGCTATGTTGATCTCATTCCTAGAAACCACACCATATTGTTCAACATCTTGGAGTAAATTGTGCAGATGTGACTCATAGTCCAGGGTGTACATAAGGACCACTCCCCCACCTTTATCCGGCTTCATCACTCTACATTTTTCCTGCCGTAAAACCTCAATTTTACTCCTTTCTTCATCATTAAAGTTGTCAGGATGTCTATGATTTTTGTCCTTCCCCAAAAACCTAATTTCCCTCTCAACTAACTCTTCAAATACCTTCAGTGAGGGATGAGTAGGGGGGTTAAATAAACTCTTTCTAGTTAGTTCGTGGTTTGAAAAAGGTTTCCCTTTATAAATAAATATTCAGATTAAGCCATCTGATGAACAATTTGAGGTCAATAAGTGTGTTAACCATGACCCCAGGTCGAGCTGGAATAAACTGAAATCCTTTCAAAAACCGTTTAAAATGTTCATCCGTGAGTGCCAATTCAGTAAAGTTAAAAATGGTGAAGTTTCCTTGTCTCCATGGAATCCGTTGATCCCTCGAGTTGTGCAAGATGTCATCACTAACCAACTCAGGACAAAGAGGGTGGCCCATTAATTCACAGTACGGTTCCACCCCCTGTTCGTTTGTCTCCCCCCTCCCCCCCTGGAGTACTGAAAATCCCGAAAAGATTGTTTTCTTTCTTTCTCGGCTAACCTCTCACTCCTTCTCAAAACCGGTTGACCCATATCAGTGTTAATAACATTTTGGTTGTGATAATCATCAGTGCCATTGGGGAAAATACTATCCGTTTGTTTCACCAACCCTGTGTGTATTTAGCCATCGGGTAAGCTCTCCCTTCCCTGTATTCCACTAAGTCTCTTTCCAATTTCCTCATCTTCCTCTCAACTATTTTGGTACAAAATAAATCAACCTCGTGGAATACATTGTCATAATTTCTTTTCACACTGTTAAACAAATTATCATTTAAAACATTGTCGTGTAATTTGTGCAAATCTCTCAATAAACCCCCAGCCTTAGCCTCATAATCTTTAATCATCAGATTAAGTACCTCAATGCCTGTTCTATTGACTATCTTACACATTTGTTGATAAAGAGCCGAACCCGGCTTAACATTATTGGGGAATTTGAAAACCCAAAGCCCTTTCGGGACTCGGTTAACATTCACACATTCCTTGAGGTAATCAATTTCTAATTGATTTGACTTCAAGGCATACAATTTGTCCTTGAAACTACTGAAGTTGGAATCCAAGTTATTTTCGACAGTGTTAACAGTACCTTCGTTAAAATTGAACCGCTTACTTGTCCACGAATCAAAATTTGAAAAGTTCCAGTTGTTGTCCATTCGGACCTTGTGCACACTCTTGTTAGAAACAATCCTTGTCGGTGAACATTGCATATGTCCCACAACCTGGGCCCCGACCGTTGGTTCAATGTCCTCCATATTGGTGGGCGTGCTCAATGTTCCGCACATTCCATGTAACCTCTCCGATAACTGTTGTTGGTTACCTGGTAACCCACCACTAACTGCAACATTCCGATTATTCATAGAATCCGTAATTTGTGTAAGTAAAGCCAAAACTTGTTTGAATTCACCCCGTGTCATGGGTGAATTGTCCGAAGAATTCAGAATATCCTTAAACACTGTTGGTGTATCCAAAAACTTTTCTGATTCCACACCTTCAGCCATGACACCAAAAACTGTGAACAAAGCGATAGCGAACAAAACCAAAAATAAAATTCCACAACCAAAGGCAAGGAATGAAGAGAACCACAATGAGTCCCTTTGTGTACCAAAAGTCAAGCCAATCACAAAATAAATGAAAGACGTTTAATTCCTCCAAATGGTCAAAAAAAAACAACAATCCAGTTAAGCGCTTTCACTCAGTAATTGCCAAGCTTCATCAGAACATAATACATTGCCATTACAGCTCTTAAATATCAATATAGTATCACATGGTCAAACTCATAACCAATGAAATTCCTAAATATCCATTCTAAAATCTAATTATTCATGTTATAATCAAAAAAAGCACTTAACTGGATTGTTGTTTTTTTTGACCATTTGGAGGAATTAAACATCTTTCATTTATTTTGTGGTTGGCTTGACTTTGGTACACAGGGACTCATTGTGGTTGGCTTCATTTCTTGCCTTTGGTTGTGGAATTTTATCTTTCCCTCAGTATTAACAGACTACCTGAACTTTCCTCAAAGCTACTCTGAAATG
The DNA here is from genome assembly GCF_019279795.1 of Protopterus annectens. Lineage (NCBI taxonomy): Eukaryota > Metazoa > Chordata > Ceratodontiformes > Protopteridae > Protopterus > Protopterus annectens. The sequence continues at coordinate 1,740,563,158 of NC_056743.1, read as the reverse complement.
ACCAACAAACAACAGATCTTTGTCTTGAATTAGTACATTTTAGTAGCTCTAAGAGAAAGTTTAAAGCTAAGCGTTGCAGAGTGGTATCTTTACAGAAAATATAGCAGGAAACTCCACAATAACAAGCTGCTGAGCAGTCAGCTAAGTTCTCAAATCCAGCAAAGTTTTGAATATAAATATTAATCACATATTTGGTTTAGCATTTCAGTTATTATAGCGATCCATTTTCATTAACCTGTCATCAGAAACCTGCAGACACTTGCAATGTACACTTCTGTTCTATCCCTAAGGAACCCCTCTGGGACCGGCAGCAATAAAAAACACTCTGCTTAATTGCACAGTGCACACACACACTTGCGAGTCTGAACAACAAATGAGGTGATAGCAAAACAATAGCTACAGTAAACCACTCTGATGCCGGTCTGCTTAATTTCACACACACTCCTCTAATCTGAATATTGAGCAATAGTAAAACAGTTAGCACTGAAGTCTGAATAACGAACGAGGGAACCTCTCTGGGACCAGCAGCAATAAATCACTCTGCTTAATTGCACGCACACACCTGCTGTCTAAATAAAGAACGAGGTGGCAGCAAAAGAACCACTTTTTGCTCTGGCAACAATAACTACAGTAAAACAGTATTTAATCAGATAAAATGTGAGGTACTGGCAGCAATAGCTACAGCAAACCACACTCTGCTCTGCTTAACTGCACACACACTTGCTAGTAGGAGATGAGGGAATCTGGCAGCAATAACTACAAGAGGAAAAAAAAACAGCACTGAAGGCTGCGGAGCCACTCTGCTTAATTGCACACACACAACAAACACACACTCCTCCCCTAGCTAAGCTATGTACACCAGAATGAAAGGGAACCCCTCGGCTTAATAGATTAACTAAATTGCATAGTTACACACAGTACTCAGATAAACCTGAGCGGAGCGGACGATTTGGGTCTGGCAGCAATAAGAGTAAAAACCACAGCAGCACTGATTCTGAATAAGTTTTCATAACAAACAACACATACTTATACTTCTGCTGCACTGAATGATGAACCATTGAATCACTGCACTCTCTTCTGCGGTTAGCGCTGCTGCTACTCCAAAAAAATTCAAAACAACAGCCCAAGTCCAACAAAGCTGATGTCATTCACACACACACCCTGTAGGCTGGTGATGCATGGTGACTTCAGCCATAAATTTAAAATTGGAGTGGAGAGAAAAAAAAAAGTCAAAAAAATTTGTGAATCAAAGGGGCCACTTGGGAATTCGTGGCACCCCATTATTTTGCCTCCAAAACTGGCAAACACCGAGGAATTCGGTATGGTTGAGAGGTCTGATCCAGGTATGTCACTTGATGGCAATGCCTGAACCTGCTGCCCTTGAGGTTCCTACGGTTACATGTGAAATGAGCCTCATGGAAGAATTAGAAATAGATTGCAGGGTAGCCAACTGAGAAGTCACAGATAACTGGACATCTGCAGAAATGGATCCTGACAACATATTTGATAGTTCCTTAATCAAATCCCTTGTAAAATGTGCCAAATAATTCAACAACCTTATGGCAAAGGTCACTGAAGCATAAACATGCTTCCCAAACCTGTCCATCTCTCTTGACTCTCTGTTAGGAGGATGAACAGTGGATTTCTCCTCAGAAAGTTCTTTTTAGGTGGCTGCCGCCAAGACCATGGCATCAACGGGCACACCTTTACTCCAAAAACGGTTTATCCAAAGGTGATGCCATAATCTCATCCTGTCTCCTAGGTATTGGCTCAACTGCGTCGGGTTCCTTCCATGCTCGCCAAGAGACTAACTCAATAAGCTCACTGGTGGGCAGAGTAACCTAGGAGGTAGACAGGCAAGTACTGAAAGCCTCCAGGAATACAGATTCCTCAGATGAAGGGTTGCTGGGAGTCTAGCCACCTATCTGCTTTAGGACCTCGAGGATGTCTTCAAATGAAACATCTTTAGGAGGTGACTGTGGGGACCCTTCACCTTGATCGAAGTCTGTATCTTAGGTAACAGACTCCTATGGCGAGTCCAATTGCTTCCTCCTCTTACACATCTTTTTTCGAGGGACCTCCTCAGTGGGATGCTCTGGGGAGGTATCAGAAGAAATCGAGATACCCTCTTGGGAAGCCTGGGGGTCTCGGACTGGCTGTCCCTATGTCAAAGAGTGATGAGGTTAGGAGAGCAGAGACATCAAGGTAGAAGGCTTACGATCTGAGACGGTTGGATCCATCTATTCTGCCAAGGCAGAGAAAAGCCTCTTCACAGCCTTGAAGGCAGACTGCTCTAAAGAAAGGGAAGACTTTGGATCCAAAAAGACAAGATTTTGGACTGCAGTCCTCCCTCGCTCTAAAGGCAATCTCCCTGAGGTGGAATCCACAGCTGAGCTATCCAGTGCCGAGGCTCCGAGGAGCAGAGATGGCTCAGACAGCTTCGGAGTAGACTTCAACACTTTGGATCCAACAGGGAAGCTCTGGCTCCAAGAGCTCTCCAGATCTGACGGAACCAGAGCACTCACAGCAAGTTTCGGATCCAAAGATGCTACTATCTTCTGATCTGAGCCAGATGGAGCTGGGTGCGTCTTGGATCTAGGGAGTCTGACACAGCTGAAGGAGTCAAGAGGAGGAGCTTGTAGTGGGGATGTAGTAGAAGAATGGACCTCCTGACCCGAAGGGGCAGGAGCTGGTAAGACACTCATCTGACTCTGCTCCAAATGAATCTTTCTCATCACTCCTTCCACATCTTCCTCCGTCAAACTTCTAGAACAAGAAGTGGAAATAATAGAAAGGGACCTAGGTTGGTGTAGCTCCAAAAAAGGTGAGGGCATCCTTGATGGCACCGGATCCACTGATGGTGAGTATCTTGTTCTGGTTAATTGAATCAAACCTGAACCAGTAGGGCTAGAAGTAGTCAGACCTAATACCTTTTTAGTCAGATCTGAGAAAGTCAGGTCCACTAATTTCTTCTTTTTTGGATCCGAGGAGGAGGTTGGATCCATCTTGGCTTTTTTCTTGGACAGCTCTGAAACCATGGAAAATGTAGAAGGTTTCGGAGAAGTAGTTTTGGATTGTTTAACTTTGGGAGATTGATCTCCAAATACAGCCTCTCCAAAGGCAGAAGGTAATGTTCCTTCAGCTTTTCCCAGTTAGGGGTCACCACAGTGGAACTCCGGTCCACTAATCATTGGCAGCAGATCTTCACTGTGCCGAGGTGCCAGCTCGATGCCCAACCTTCAATGAAGGCACGCCCATTCACACATGTCTTTTGAATGCCACTCGACCGCAGGGAGGACATGCAGACTCCACACAGAAGGCGCTCCAGCCGAGAATCGAACGGGAGAACCTCTTGCTGTGAGGCGACAATGCTACTGCTGCACCACCACGGCTGTCCAAAGGCAGAAGGTAATAAGCTTTATAAAAAAGGCTTGTTTTTCTTTCAACAAGCATCCTGGGATTTAACCCATGGGATATAGAACAATCTTCTTGAATGTAATGGTCCCAAACAGTTTACACACAGTATGGGCATCAGATGTGGAAAGTTTGTGCCCACACTTTACATTTTTTTTACTTTTTTACATCCAGAGGGGCCTTTTTCCACCATAACACTAACCTATGAAAACACACAAACTCAAGTAAGAATAGGATTGTTTTTTTTTTAATAGAAAAAAGGGGAAACTGGAAAAAAAATGGCAATGATGGTAAGAAAAGAGGGCTACACTAAGTGTAGAAAGGAAATTCCTAACTATATTAATTTAAGAAATATGCTGAGTACTAAAAGGGGAAAGAAACTAATCTTTGCCAACTATGGTAACAAGAAATACAATTCTGTACAATAAGGGACAAGTAATACAGGAAAAATTAGAATATTTAGTAGGATAGAAGACAATAATAAAACACATCTTCAAAAAAGCTTGAGAGTAGGTCGACGACGTCTTTCGATGAAAGTGGCAAAAATGAAATCTGAAGTAACAAAGATGGTGCATTATGGGTAAGGGAGAAGCTGGAGAGTTTTTGGTTGCCATGAGCTTTAGCAATGAGTCGAACACTTCCAATAAAATCACCACACTTTATTCACAGTTTAGCGCTTTCTTCACCACTACAGAGACTTCCTCAGAACAATATCTCACCCATACCCAGCCATTTAAATACTCACCCCCAATTATTCAATGAACATTTTCATTTTTGTTAAAAGCAATACATCAGGATGTAAGTTTCCACATTCCTTAAATCTTGTAGTGCATTCAGTAATGTGCAAATTGTGTTTTACATACATTGAATTAAATCCACAGTATAAAAATGAATATAACCAAACTATAAATTCTTTCAAACCATAAAAAATATATTATAAACGTAAGACAGTTTGACCTTTCATAAAACACATACCTAACCTGAAATTTGATCAAGCTTTAATACACTAGCAATACTAATAGTTTCATTGATGCTAGGGTACTGGGAGGCATTGAAATACAACTGCCATCTCAGCTCCATAACATCTAAATGAATATCCAAAATACAACCTTGTTCATCCTTCACTAACTGCTGTATGACTAAAAATTTAAAGTGATGACCTTGATTTTCTTTAACATGTCTATAAAGGGCACTGGTACTCCTACAATGTCTCAAATCACCCAGGTGCTCACCAATTCTTAGTTTAAACCTTCTACATGTTTTACCTATATAAAGTGTGGTGATTTTATTGGAAGTGTTCGACTGTTGCTGGCTTGCGTTTCTGTGGTTTTACTTACCTTTTGGAGTCATGAGCTTTAGCAATGGCCAAGTCAGATCCGAGGGATCAGATCTGTACCCATCAGTTGAGGACAGAATGCAAATTGACATCATCAGATCAAATGGTAACTTATTCTTGTCCTGATAGATAATGTTGCCTGTACTGCCAAATGTACTACATGTTCAAATCCAAACAGATGTATACATGCAGGTAACTTTATAAAGGGGCAAGTACATGCTTTGAAGTGTAGTACTAATACTAAGATAAAACACTAAAATCATGAAGAGAATAAAAGCTTACTCATTCCCTGTATGAAATCTCTTCATTCGTTTCTATTTAAAGAATCTAGAAGAGGTACACCATTGGAGTAATTTTCTAATGCTGTCACGATTTTGATGAAAGTCAGTTCTAGTGAAAAGAGGAGGCAGCTAGGAAGCATTGTTTGTGATGCTGTCTAGTGTTTCTATGACTTCAACAAGTCTGTTTTATAGGAAATGAGTGACAAAACCCAGACAACTGAGATTCAAACAGCTGCTCAGATACTTGTGGTGGTCCAGTCTGTTGCAGTGAAGACGCCCTATGGAGAGAGGGCGCATGGCATCAAATAGAGAGTCAAAAGCAGTACTTAAGCTGCAAATGTAACAGCATGTGCACTTGCACTATTGCTGGAGTACGTGGTGGCTCTAAGTCAGCACCCATGAGTTAGGCTTCTTCTTTCGGCTTTTTCCCGGTTACGGGTCGTCACAGCGGATCACTTTGCCCGCTCATGATTAGCAGTGGAGTTTTTTACGGTGTCGAGTTGCCAGCCCAGCGCCCAACCTTCCACAGAAGGCACACACACTCACGCCTAGGGCCAATTTAGAGTGTCCAATCCACCTACAGCATATGATGCAAAATCTGAAGTTGTTGTGAATGATGGCCCACTCCCTCCACCACAAGAGGATCTGCTTATCAAAAAAGTATGCCCCTCAGGAAGAAGTTTCCTGTCCAACGCAGTGATGTGACAGTGAATACAAAAGCCAGTGCAGATTGGAGCGTGAATGGGTCAATAATGTAGCCTGGGAGAGGGAATGGTAAAAAAAAAAAAAATCTCAAAGGCTCACAAAAGGTGCATTAGAAATCGCTCTCTTCTCAGGCAAATTTTCTGTGATAAAAGCATATTCCCCTTAAAACAACTCCTGTAATGGACACTGTGAAGGCTGCAAGAAAAACATTACACACGCAGCAGTGCAGGCCCATGGATTCAGCTATTTTAAGATTGCCTACCATCACTTTTTTTCAATTTAGAATCAACCACTGTAACCATTTCCAGAATGTTTGCCTAAACAGACTTTGGTAAGTCAACACCCGAGCTTGAGAATTACTGCTATTACACTAAATGCACAGTCAAAATGCTCCTTACAAAGCTTTACCAAATGAATCCTTTTCTTACACCTGTACAGCAAACTATTATGCTCCTTTAATGAAGAGAAAGGAACTTGGAGGGATTTTTGGATGAGCTGATTTTCTCAAATGTCCTAAGTAAAATCAAAGTCACTGGCTCTGACTTCAAATTATAAGAAAGAAATTAACTATTTATCAAATGTACACAAAAGATCAGCTGATCTGTAAGCTGGTGGGTAAACAGTGGGATGCTTAGTATTCTTCTTCCATTAATATTGGGGATTCCTAAACAGATGGATTATTTCCCTTAGATTATGAGATTTCGAATAATTGTGACAACTTTCTCTTGAGATATGAAATTTCATTTTAGTCAGTTAAAACTTTAAACAAAGTTTATAAAACTTTGCATCTTGTGGAGTACAGCCACATGACTAGAAAGGAGCATCATCATTACTGTTTAAAATGTACCAAGAAGGAAAACTATGCTTCTCAGAAAAAGATATTCTATGGATATAGATGAACATGGTTTCCTTTTCTTGTCAGATGTATATGGACTCTCAACATGTACCAGTGCAGGCTGGCTTATCTTGCTTGCCTTAAAATGTACATTGGCCTGAGGGTATGTTTTTATGTGCTGAAGCAGTGATGATTTTTTTCAGCTAATCTCTAGTAGGGCGGCACAGTGGTGCAGCAGTTAGCATTATCGCCTCACAGCAAGAGGTTTTCCAGTTCGATTCTCAGATGGGGTGCCTTTTGGGCAGAGTCTGCATGTCCTCCCTGCGTTCGCATGGGTTTCTTCCAAGTGCTTCGGCTTCCTACCATATTCCAAAGGCATGCATCTGGAGCGTTTCTCCCCAGGTGTCCCCTGAAAATGGGATCTGTCCCAGTCAGACTTTCTCGGTAAATGTTAAACAAATAACTGGACTCAACTGCAGGTAAGACTAGCTGATGTCTACCACTCAAATAAGAAAGGAGTACCCAAAGGTTTTAATCCTTCAGGTTTTTCTGCTATGAAAACCTACAGTTTAGGCTTTGGAAATTTCCTTCCATGGAGCATGTGACTCAGGCTCCAAACTTCCAATATGATCTCTGTTATGATTGTGGTCTGTGCTTTCACTTGTACCAGTGTAGGCATACATTTATTTTACAATGAAACCCACTGGGCACTTTAGTAGGAATAAGAACACATCTCTCTTCCTTGATAATAACAGTCTAATATAAGATACACATGTTTAAGGGGTTGAAAAATCCAGTGATGAAGTCCTAGAATCCAGATGGGTATGAATCTTCTGTTTAATTGTTTTGACCATCTGCTGAATTAGTTTTCCCACCTTTTCAGACTTCTTTAACTGCATTCAAGCCTTTTCTTTAATTTCCTTTCTAATGACTTTAAATTTTATTTTTTTAGGAAAGAAAGAAAAAAAGCATTTTGACTTCTAATTTTAGTGGTTTGTTTAAATGTTCTGCATTCCTGATAGTTTTAAATGTTATGGTGAAGCTCCAACCAAAAAAACAAGTTATGTACTCACTATAACGTTCCATGCAAGTTGTTCATCTCGCCTGCATTCTTACTGATGGGTTCGGAGCCAATCCTCGGCTCTGACTCAGCCAACTGTAAAAGCTCGAGGTCTTTAACCAGCTCGAGGCCAACTCCCTAACCCATGATGCACCCTGGGTCTTTCCCTCAGATAGTTTGCTGTCAACTGACTACCTACAACCATTAATATGCTACTCTGAGAACTGGATAAGAGAGAATGCACCATATACCAAAGTGTGACGGACCTCAAGTAGACTGGATGGGGGTTGGATGTAAGAATGAAGGCGAGATGAAGAACTCACATGGAATGTTATGGTAAGTACATAACTTCTTTATGTGAAGTTGTTCTATCTCGCCGTTCATTCTTACTGATGGGTAGCATCCCAAGCACCATCTTTCTTGGGTGTCTCAAGGGAGAATGTTCCTCAGAACTGTGGAACCAAAGAAGGTCCTGTCCCTGGAGTCCTTGTCTACTTTGTAATGAGTGATAAAGGTATGAGGTCTTGACCAGGTAGCTGCTGCACAAATAGCATTTAATAGTAACCTTGCAGAAAAGGCTAATGAGGTTGAAACACCTCTAGTGGAGTGGGCCTTTATTTTTTGTTGTAAGGGAGCATTCTCTGAACTATAAATGAAGAAAATGCAATCTGATAGCCATTTTGACAAGGTGCCTTTTGTCACTGGGGCACCTTTTTTTGACTCCGAAAAAGAAACAAAGAGCTAATCTGCTGTTCTGAACTGTTTCGTTCTATGTAAATAAAATCAGAGTTGTCTATGAACATCAAGTTTGTGCAGCATGTGTTCCATCCTATTTGTGTATTTAGGAAAGAATATGGGCAATTCAATAGATTGGTTAACATTTGTCTCGTAACAAACTTTTGGTAAGAAGGCTGGATTAGTTCTGAGCGAAACTCTGTCATTAATAGCTATCAAAAATATAGTCTTCCATGAGAGAAATTTCAAATGACAGGATGAGGCTGGTTCAAAAGGAGGTAATATAATTCTGGAGAGAACAAAGTTTAGATTCCATGGCATGGTTGGTGGTCTCAAATGAATGGTACCCTTAAGAAAGGCTTTAGAGAGTCTATGCGACATAACATTAGAACCCTGGAAGCCAAGATGAAAGTTTGAGATTGTTGCTAATTGAACTCTAATGGTAGCTGCAGCAGCTCTAAAGTTGAAAAGTTGTCAGAAATTCCAGATGGGATTGGAGCTAGGTAGGGATCAACATCATTCTGAGATGCCCACAGAGAAAATCTCTTCCATTTGTTAAGATATAACTTTCTGGTCAATAATTTATAAGAGGATGTTATAATATGTTGGGCTTCCGCTGAAGGTTGTAAATCCTGGCTATCGTTGGAACTGGAGTAGCCAAGCTGTCAGTTTGAGGGAATGAAGAGAAGGATGAAGAGCCCCCAATGAATGGGTCAGTAGATCCAGAACTGGGTCCAGGATCCAGGGTTCTTCCATAAGATGAGGTTGAAGAAAGGGAAACCAAATCTGCCGATGTCAGTAAGGGGCTATTAAGATTATGGTCCTTCCCAGAGACTTTGCTTTATGTAATACTTTGGGTATCAGAGGGAAAGGGGGGAAAGGCATAAAGGAGGCCCACGGCCAATTGTGCACCTGTGCATCCCTTGGGGCATCTCCCGGCAGGGGGATCAGGGCAAAGTAGCTGCTGCAAGTCGTGTTTGTTGGGGTTGCAAAGAGATTGCAGCAAGGCTGGCCCCACCTGCGGAATATCTGTTCCACTACTTGTTTCTTTAGGGACCAATTGTGAGGCAAAAGAATTGCCCTGTTTAGCTTGTGTGCTATCACACTGGACCTGCCCGGGATGTGCGTTGCTATCAAAAAGCGCTGGGTGGAATTTGCCCACTGCCATACTCTCAGGGCCTCTTGACACAGGGGATAAGATTTGGTTCCTCCTTGTTTGTTTATGTACCAGACCAGTGACATGTTGTCTGTCTGAATTGCAATTGTTCCTGAAGGTAGAGAGTCTTGAAAGGACTACAATGCTAGAAGTACCACCCTCATCTCCAGAACATTTATATGCAGATGAGCCTAGTGTTTCTTCGACGTGCCTTGGGCTGTTCTTTTCTGATAATGCCCCCCCCCCATCAAGAAAGCATCCATGGTCACTGTGGCTATGGGATTGGGTAGAACGAATGGACGGCCCAGAGTTACCTGTTGAGATGTCAGCCACCACTGAAGGTCCATCTTGCACGTATTCGTTATGATGACTTGATGTGACATTGGGAGTTTTTGAAAGGACCATTGAGAGAATAGGATCCATTGTAGAACTCGCATGTGCATTCGAGCGAGAGGAACGGCTATGATCGCTGCCACCATTGATCCTAGCAATCTGAGTACCATTGAGACTGGGGCTTTTGTCCTTGGAAGCAAGTCTAATATTTGTTTTCATAAGAGACAAACTCTTTCTGGAGGCAGACTTAACGTCATTGTAACCGTGTTTAGTTCTGCTCCTATAAAAACAGTCTGTTGCGATGGCTATAAGGCAGATTTTTCTGAGTTGATGGTAATCCCCAATTGTTTGCAGAAATTTAAGGTTGTGTCCCTCACCTGAATGAGATGATGCTTGGTGTTGGCAGTGAGGAGCCAGTCGTCTAGATATGGAAACACCTGGAATCCCAAACGTCTCGGGTGAGCCGTGACTACTGCCATACATTTGGTGAACACTCTGAGGGCTGTAGTGAGACCAAAGTGCAAAGTGCGAAACGGATAATGGCTGGATCCCAGCCGGAAGCATAGATGATCCCTGGATGGCCTGTCCATCTTTATGTGGTAGTACGCATCCTGAAGATCTATAGAGCACATCCAACTCTCTTTCCCCAGAAAGGGGAGTATTGACTGAAGAGTGACCATCCGGAACTTCGTCTTTTTTACTGACTTGTTTAGTCTGCTGAGGTCCAGAATAGGTCTCCAGTCCCCTGTTTTCTTTGGAACTAAAAAGAACCTTGAGTAAGTTCCAGATCCTCTCTGGTCTGCTGGGACTGGCCGGATGACTCTTTTCACCAGCAACCTTTGGACCTCTAAGGCTGCTTGTTCCCTGTGACTGGTTGGAACATCTGGGATTTATTTCACTAGAGGGGGAGGAGTGGCAAAGGGAACTGAGTATCCTCTGGATATTATGCTTTGTACCCAGCTGTCTTATTTTTAACCAGGTGTCCAGGTACAAAGAAAGGCGCCCCCTGACTGCCTCCAGAGATGAAGAGTCGGGCCTCCTTTCAGGAGTGCTGATAGGGCTTGCCAAAGAACTTATCTCTGTCACCCTGGTTCTGCGGAACCCCTCTGCCACGTGGGCGACATCTTCCATTACTCCTCCTCTGCCTCTAAAGGGGGTTTCACCACGAGTGTCCTGGAAAAATCCTTGAGCTTTACGGAATCATATCTTTCCACCACCCCCCCTTTGGGGGTAAGGTCTATTCGGGGTAGAAAAACGTACTCAGATGGCAGACAAGGTCTTTCCATCTTCTTCACTCCTGGTAAGCGTTTCCTTTACCTTTGGTCCAAAAGGGACGAACCGTCAAAGGGGGGGGGGGGTTAATGAAAGAAGACTTAAAGGATTCCGCAAAGGAACATAAGTGCATCCAGGAATGTCTCCTGAGAGCAATTACTGTACCCACTGCTCTGCTCACACCATCAACTGCATACAAGACGCATGGACGAGTTCACAATTGAATTAAGAGTGGACAGCTGTGAAGTTACCTTGCTGAAACCTCCGCAGCTACTGAACCCTGCAGGGTGTCTTCCCAGCTCCTTCAGGAGATCCCTTTGTAATTTAGTGAAATCTGTGAGAGAGTTCAGCGATCGAAGGACAAAGGCCACTGAACCAAACATACGCTTCCCATACCTGTCCATGATCCCTGACTCTCTATTAGGAGGATGAACAGATGAAGTCTCTCATAATTCCTTCTTGATGGCCGCCGCCACCACCATAGCATCAACAGGCACTACTTTAGTGAGATAAGATCTATCTTGAGGGCAAGTTATACATTTATTAGGCCTCCTGGGTACAGGCTCCGTGGTGTCTGGGGACTCCCATGCCCTTCGAGTGAATAATTCAAGCAACTCACTGAAGGATGGAGACGCCCAAGAGGTGGAGGGTTGAGACCAAAAAGCCTTCAGGTGGACTGACGCATCATCAGTAGGGTTAAGGGAGTTCCAGCCACCCCTCTGTTTAAGAATTTGTAAGATATCTGCAAAGGAGATATCTTCTGAGGGGGACTGTGGGGACCCTTCTGACTCATCCAAGTCAGTATCCGACCCTTCTGACTCATCCAAGTCAGGCTCCGAAGTGACGGACTCCTGCGGGGAGTCCAGATACTTCCTCTTGCAAAGTCTCTTCCTAGGCACCTCTTCAGTGGGAGCTTCTGGAGAAGTCCCGGAAGAACATGGCTCACCCAATGGGGCTTCCTGAGGCTCAGGATCTCTATGCTTTAATGGAGCATGTGATGTAGAGGTAGACACTGCTGCTTTCAGGGAGGGAGCTGCAGGGACTAATGAAGTGGTCGTTAATGTGGACAAAGCCCTCCTCATAGTCTCCAAGGCCCCTGTGTCCAGACTAGAGAGGAATCCCTCGGATCAAGAGGATTTGATGGAGACTGCGCTGGTACGGAGGGCTCCGAGCCAGAGGTTGGGGCAGAACTCACTCGAGCCGAAGCCCCGAGAAGTAAAGTTGGCACCGATAAATTGGTCCTACTATCCTCCCCGGACCCGACCGGCGAGTGTCAGCTCAGAGATCCTTCGGTCGACGCTGAAGACATCAGGGCAGTCAGGGCCAATGAGCCTGGAGTAGGTGTCGTTCCAAAAGGTTCCACAATCATCAGTTCTGCGGTCTCCAGCTCTGAAACTTCCATGCAGATTGGAGGAGGAACAGAAGATGTTGGGAGAACTAAAGTTGGCGCCGCAGCCACCGGGGTAGGTGCCAATAAAATTTTTGCCAGCGCCGGTATCTGTAAAAGCTTCTTCACCACACGGTCCACATCCAAATCAGACAGTCTGCTTGAGGCCTGTGAAGAATGTGACGAAGCCACTGATTGTAAAATGGGAGATTTTAATGTAGGAGATACTGGCTCCAAGGTCGGGGACCAGCTCCTAAACACGACAACAGCCGGTTTCGTAAGCTGTGGAGCCGATGTCAAAGCTTTACTGCAGCGGATTTTGTAGTCTATGGACTCTTAGTCATTTCCGTAGGATTTTTGGAGTGCTTGTCAGACTTACCTGGCGACTCTTGGAAGGAGGATTTTAAAAGACCCTTACCCACGAGTTTTCTTTTCCTTTAATGCAACACTCTGGAGCTGAAAGAGTGGTATATAGCACAGCCTTCCTGCAGGTGTACTTCACCCAAACAGTAGGCACATTCAGAATGTCCACTGGTGATGGACATCTTTTGCCCACATCTTGGCCATTTTTTGAATCTAGACTTGGATTTTTCCTTTTCCTGAGGAGACATAGTATCAGAGACAAATACACTCAAGAAATGTATCACTGTTGAAAAAGGACAGCAAGTATATTCAGAAGTACCAAATGTACTAACACTAATACTTCACAAGCAACTATTGCCCTGTAAATAAAAGGGCTCTAACTCTAAATATCAACACTGCTACTAAAGCCTTGTATAAAAAAAAAAAAAAAAAAAAAAAAAAGGCTCTAAGAAAATGTAACTATCAATATAAATTAAACCTAAAGTTAAATTATCTGCCCTGTAAAAAAGAAGGGCTCTAATTTAACAGATATACACACACACACACACACACACCATATAAATGCTAGAGATCGGGAGAAGAAAGGCCTAATAACACTGCTATTTAACTATAGAAATAACTAACTGTTAATATCTATGCTTTAAACTAACTACCTAAATAACGAACTAACAGGCTAAACTATTATAAGCACTTATTTAGCAGAAAAAAATAGAATTAAAGAAAGTTATTCACTGGCCAGAGCAGGTGAACATCTGATCAAGTTGCAGCGGCAAACGAGATCTGGGGGAAGACCATGGTGCATCATGGGATAGGGAGTTGGCCTCGAGCTAGTTGAAGACCTCGAGCTTTTGCAGTTGGCCGAGACAGAGCCGAGGATCAGTTAGAGCAAGAAAAAAGAATCCCCAACAGGGTACTTAGCTTTAGAAGACTTCAGGTTTGAAACTCGAAAAATGAAAATTTCAAGTAGTGGCCAACCAGCACTTGCGAATTTCTTCTGCTTCGGGCTCCTTCTCGACAAGAAAGGCTGATGTAATGGCGTCAGCTGCCTGTTTTATACCCGACGAACTGACGTCATGGAAGAGGCGACAGCATCCGAGACAGAAATCCCAAGACTCTGGTATTTGGGCAGACTGAGGGCTACCTGCAGGCAGATAACCCAAGTGTGATGACTGCAACAGTGAAACACGAAGAACATCTACCTCCTGTAGTTAAAAGTATAGGGTTTGAATCCTTCCATCTCTATTTGCCTAAAGTGTGACTGTGAGCAAGTCACTCAAACAATACTACTGGGTCATCCCTGAAAAGGGGCACTTTCTCCAGTGGATGTACATGGTTAACAAATAGATAAAAAATAGCACTTAAAATTTGACCCTCTTAGAGCCCCCCCCCCAAAAAAAAAAAAAATTGTTGAGTAAAGAAATTGAGAATTAATTTGGTCCATTCATTATAAAATGTGTAGCTTTCTGGCAAATTGTTGTGGACTGTAGTTACTAAACACTGTCAGGCATGATAGTTTTAGACTATTGTCCCTCAGAAAATTCTTGCCAATGCAACTTTCTAAGTATATAAGAGAAAGCTGTAGAATCTGCTCCTGACTGTTGGGTCTGTGTGTCTGAGCTAAGAGGTTGGAAGGGCATGGATTGTTGCAGTGGTATGCACTGTATGCTTCTTACAATAGTGTTCAGAAATACATTTCTCAGTCATTACTTGTACATTAATTTTATTGCAAACAAACATTTGAATGTACCCAGTGGTACAAGGGACACCCATTGATGGTTAAATCTGTGTGTGCTTGTGTTTATGTATCCTGCATCCCAGAGTAGTTATGGTGTAAAGAAAGGAATCAATTGTAGTAAACAGGAGCTTCATCAATGTAAGCCATGTCCTTTCTGTACAATCCTTGGTTTCCTTGTTTAGTTAACTGTTGAAAGTGTGCTTACTTGCTGTGAATAAACTGTACGGCATGAAGTCTACAAGTTTAATGTTAAAATATTAACCATAAATGCATTTTCAATTTAACTTTAATTTTGCAGACTCAAGGGTGTGAAATGCACTGTGTTGGGCTACAACAGTTTGGTATTTGGTGCAACTGTATTAATGCTATGAGCTGTTGCTCCCTGTAATGCAGCTTTTGATTCTCTCAGCATTCATTTTTCTAGTGTGAGTTTGACCAAGTCATTTCATGAGACAGTGCACCTGGGCTGCCCCTGACAATATGCACTTGTTTTCAGCAGGCTGTCGCAAACTTACTACACACTAATTCCTACATTATTCAGATAACCCCTAATTAGTGATTCACATTATGCTATTTGACTACAAACTCCTGCAAATCTGTTGTACTTTAATTGATTATTAGATACATTTTCAATGCGTGCATTTCAAAGGAAGAGAAGTTTACTGCTATTCAAGCTCTGTTTTCAAGTGTTTTGTTATGTACATTCAATGGGTGTCAGTGTTTCTGATGCAAATTTGTTAATAAAAGTTTTAAATTAAACCCAGATCCTGTGATCATTGTAAAAGTAAAGGAGGAAATGGGATGCACACTGGTTTTAACAGTTTTAGAGGAAATGGGGAGAGGCAGATAAGTAATGGGATACTGGTATGGCTGTTAGTGGAAGAAGGTGTCTACTAGGTTCGATTTGACTATGATCTGGATTTTGCTTTTATTGTTCCGACACTGTATCAGTATTTAGCTTTAGATGCATGTCCTATTTTTTGTTTGCTCTTTTAAACCAGGGTAAAGGGAAAATCTATGAGTAAGTCATTTAACAAGGCAATTCTCCAAGTCACACAATAGGCAAATGGAGGTAGAAAGAATCAAACCCTATACCCTTCACTACAGGAAGCAGCTCAGAGAGTTTAGAGCCTTAAATCTCTGCACTAACTGCCACACCTTCACTCGTGTCTTCATTTTCTGATAAATCACTGTGTGTTAAAAATCACTAAGGTGTGCAGTCAGTCAGTAATGCCAGTTATTAGAGTTCCATAGCTTTTATTATTCATAAGTTCAGAAAATGCATACTGATGCAAAACCTGCTCTGCTGTTTAAGTGAATTACAGTAGTTTGTCTCTTATCTGTCTCTGATTTTGCCTCATGTTTATGCCCTGTCCTTCATTAACTTCTTTTTTCCTAGTAAATCAGTGAGAATTACTGTCAGTCAATGATACCAGTCATTGCAATTTCATAGTTACTGTTCAAAGAATACATATCCATGCAACACGCACACATTGTTCTAACTACATCTTAACAGATTTGAAATAGTCTGGCACTTATGGTAATGAACTGCTTCCTGTAGCCAACAGAACAGGGTTTGTATACAGTCATTTCCATTTGCCGATTTTGAACAAGTCACTTAACCAGATAGTACTCCCATGTCCCCCTCGATAAGGGTCACTTTTCCCATTTGGTTAACCTAGTTAACAAACCATAAAATATTTAAAATTTGCCCTCCCCCATTATTTTTGGCTTTGTCCAGAATTCTTAAAAAATTGGGAGATACATTTGCTCTAAAACTTGTGGTGTATAGCAAATTGTTGCTGTCTATAGTCACTACATAATGACAGGCATGTGAGTTTCAGACTTTTGTATTCTTCAGAAAATTCTTAATAATACAAAGCTTGTTATTCTATCAAGTTTGTATAATACAAAACAAAAACATTTTAAAGCTGGTCCTAATTTTAATCTTTGTTTATGAAACTTAAGCTAAGAATATGAGAAGGTAAAAGGGAGTTGCGCTACATAGTTCTAACTTCAGTAATCTGATGCACATTTCTGGCCAATTATTTGCAAATATATTCATTCACTTGATCTCATACAAACACCGGAGCATCACAACCATGCAATTGGCTGTAGTTGAGTGTAGGTATGTATACATGCTAAATATCAAATATTAGCAATATAGTGGGTTGAATGAAGTAATAATAACTGAAATGGGGAGAAAGGAACCAGTTTGTTACTGAAAAATTGTAACCAAGAGAAGCTGAGAGAGAATATGAGAATAAATGCTCATTTTTTGTGTGTGTGCTGGAGTGCTGGACCTTTTAACCTTACTCTCAAAAGTCTCTAACGAAGAACTGGTAAAAACAACATATGAAAACTGCTGTAAAACATTTTCACCTTATAAAGAGTATAAAAGGAAAATTTTTAGTTTGCAATTATAGCTGTAATTGCTAGAAAGAGAGAGAGTTGGGGGTATCAAATAACTTCTTATAAGTATGAAGTCCACAGTTAACCATGGTGTGAGTGCCCTTCCTAATTATTAATAAATGTGCCTTATTTTACCCATCTGTTCACACTATGCAAGATATGCAGTATTGCATAATAAAGATGGAAGGTTGATTTGGTTGTAGATTCTTTAATTTTGCTTGTTGATGTTGTTAATGGTATGATATTCATGAGGTTGCAAGCCTTTTCTTACCTGTACTGCTTGATGTTGACTTTTTTTTTTTGTTTTGAGTTGGAGGAGTGCTTGGATTACCCATCTGGGGACTTGGACTTTTGCAGCTTGAGTTGTTTCTCCCAAGAGTCTCTAACGGTTGAAAAACTGGGTATGTGGTACAATAAGAGCACATTAGCACATTAACCATGCTGGGAGCTCCCTCCACAGATGCTAGGAAATGTACCACATTTTGTCCATTTGTTCCACCTTTAGATAGGAAGCATAGTGCTGAAGTTTCTTTAATTTTTTTGCTTACTGGTACTGTGGATGTTACAAATAATGTCAAGCCATACTAAAAATGAAGAAGCATCACCGTAAGAAGTTAAGGAAATCTAGTTTTAATTTCAACATTTAGAAAATTATAACTGCATTATTGAAAATCCTGAACATTCAAAAAAGTATTCAAATCCTGGGATGGGTTATTGTGACCAGACACTCCCTTTTGAGTACTATCCATACATACATCTCAACACTCTCTATTATTTGCAAACCATCCCTGATTTTCCTTCAAGTTTTGTCTAAATCCACATAATTTTGGATTTTCTGGTAAATCATCCATGATTATGGTCACTCAATAGGGCCACTCAGAGTTTTGAACTTATTAAAATGCATAATAATAATAATAATAATAATAATACAATTGTTTATTAACCTTTTTAAACTGAATTATAGTAATATTTAAAATTATTTCAGATTTTACCTCCCTCCACACATTACTTTTGGCTTTGTCCAGAATTCTGTTCTTGACAAAATAAGTTGAGAGCTATGGTGCTACACCAAAACATTCAGATTTAAATTATTTCTACTGGAGTTATTTCAGCAAACCAGAATTCAGCACTATGTGGTTCATGTTGCTGCATTTACTTGCCACAGCTTTTGGCTTTCTTAGTACTATTTTTCTTGGATGGGGAAGAAAAAGTACAGTTGTGTACACTTACCATAAATGTAGATGTTTGAGTGTATTCACTGTTGCAGTCATTACAATTGGGTTATCCTGCTGGCAGGCTACCCTCAGTCGGCCTGAATTCCAAAGTCTAGGTCCGGCGTCGGCTGCTGTCGCCTCTTCCCTGACATCAGTGCGCCAGGGGTATAAAAATGCAACAGATGCCATTTTCTTCAGTTTTTCTTGCCCCAGATGTCAGGTGCCCCCAAAAGGGTAGGCTAAAAATATGTCAATAAAACATGCACACACCAAAGTATATATTTTGCCTTCATCTACAAGCAAATACACCATATAGGTTGTATAGAATAGAGAAGTACAGATAAGTTCCAGCAAAGAAATGGGGGATGGCGGGTGGGTAACCTGGACTGCAACAGTGAATACACTCGAACATCTACATTTATGGTAAGTGTACACAACTGTACTATGTCCTTTGTGTTTCACTGTTGCAGTCATTACAATTGGGTTGAATCCCAAAGCTGAGGCTGGAGCTAAATAGCATTACGAGCGGCTATTAGGCCCTGCAGAACTGCAGTGGCAAAGCCTGCCCTGGATTTAGAGTAGAGTGGCAAGTGATAGTGCTTTGTGAAGGTGTGCACTGAACTCCAAGTAGCCGCCTCTAAAATGTCTTTGGTTGGTACTCCCCTGAGGAAGGCTGCTGAAGTGGCTGCTGCTCTGGTTGAATGTGGCCTAATGCCCTTAGGTACTGGCTTGCCATGTTGTGAATAGCAGAAACGAATGCAGTGGCCTATCCACTTTGAAATAGTCTGCTTTGAGATAGCCTTTCCTTGTGATCCTGCAAAATATGCCACTAGTAATTGCTCTGTCTTTCTGAAAGCTTTGGTTCTGTTCAAATAGAAGCGTAGCTGTCTGTGTATGTCCAAAGAATGCAGAATTCTCTCCCCCTTATTCTGTGGGTTTGGATAAAAGGTAGGCAGATGAATAGTTTGGTTAAGGGCCACACTGGATACTACCTTAGGCATAAATGTCAGGTTTCTCCTCAGAGAAACCCTGTCTGGATAAAAAAATGATAAAAGGTTCCACAGCCATGAGTGCCTGTAGCTTGGAGACTCATCTTGCAGAAGTTATTGCTAGGAGCAGAGCTGTTTTCCAAGATAAAAAAAAATTATCAGCTGTAGCCCCTGGCTCAAAAGGAGACAGGGTGAGTTTTTCCAAGACATAATTGAGGTCCCATGCAGGTATTGGTGATCTCCTTGGAGGCCTTAAATTTTTGGCCCCTCTGAGGTACTGCCTTAATAAAGGATGAGAAAAGATTGGTGGCTCTGTATTGTAATGAGCTGAAATGGCAGAGGCATGAATTTTTATAGATGAAAAGGATAGGCCTTTGTCCAGCATCTCAGTCAAGTATTGCAAAATCTGAGGAATATTTGGTACAGCTGTGTCAATTCCTTGTGCCTGGTTCCAAGCACAGAATCTCTTCCATTTTCCAGCATAGGATTTTCTAGCACTAGGTCTCCTGGCCTCCAAAATAACATCCATCACCGCTTTAGTGAGAGGTGTGTTTTGTATGACTACATTATCCGTCATGCTGCCAGATTTACGGTTTTGAGTTGGTTGTGCAGGATTTGATTGTTCTGCTGGGACAGTAGATGGGGCACTTGAGGTAAGGTCCAGGATGGGCATTGAGACAAGTTCCTTAGGATTGGATACCAGTACTAGCGTGGCCAGTCTGGGGCAATCAGTATCATTTTTGGCTTCTCCTGCCTGACCTTTAGGAGTACCTTGGGAAGGAAAGGCATATACTGTTAAGTTTTTCCAGCTGAAAGATAGGGCATCCACTTTCCATGCTTGTCTGTTATAAGTCCTTGTGCAGAATCGCTTTAGTTGGCAGTTGTGAGGTGAGGCAAATAGATCTATGTCTGGGAAACCCCATTTCCTTGTTACCATGCTGAAGACTTGAGGATCCAATTTCCACTCGTGGGGATCCATGAGGTTTCTGCTTAGTTCGTCTGCCAGAGTATTTATCTTTCCTGGCAGGAATTGTGCCTGCAGATGTACTTGGTAAGTCAATGCTGTGTCCCACAAAGTCATGGCTAGTCTGCAAAGGGTGTAAGAATGACTGCCTCCCTGCTTGTTTATATACCACATGACCGTGGTGTTGTCAGTCTTTATCAGCAGTTGCCCCGGATGAAGTAGGTCCTTGAAGGCTGTCAGGGCATTTTGAACAGCTAGCATCTCTTTTTGATTGATATGTAGATGCATTTGGTTTGTGGACCATGTGCCTTGAATACATTTTCCTGCCATGTGGGCTCCCCAGGCATAATCCGATGCATCTGTTGTTAACATCTGTGTGGCTGGGGGTAGAGTGAATGGCTGTCCTTTGTTCTGGTGACAGGCCTTCGCCCACCATCGAAACTCCTGTTGCAGGCAGGGAATGAGAGTAACTATTGTTTCCAGGCTGTGGCAATGTTGAGTCCAAACACTTTTTAGGTACCATTGAAGTTTTCTCATATGCAGTCTTGCATATGGAATTAGTAGAATGCAGGATGTCATGAAGCCCAAAGCCTGCAGAATTTTTCTTGCAGATAACTGGGCCTTTGTTGCCAACAGTTTGAGATAGTCAGTTGCCTTTGTTTGTCTGGCGTGAGATAAGCCATCTGGGCAGTTGTATTTAAGCTTGCACCCAGGAATATTATCTCTTGAGAGGGTACTAGTTTTGATTTCTGTTCGTTGACTGTGTACCCTAGGCATGGTAGTAATCTCTTTACAAACGCCAGATGCTGTAGTAGAATGTCTTTGTTCTCTGCTTGAATGAGGCAGTCGTCCAAGTAAGGATATATTTGTATTCCTCTGTCTGCAGAGTGCAATTACTGGTGCCAGGCACTTTGTGAAGACCCTGGGCACAGTAGATAAGCCAAAGGGCAGTGCAGAGAATTGGTAGTGCATTGAGCCAGCTTTGAATCTGAGGTATCTTCTGCATGTTTGTCTGACTGGGACATGTAGGTATGCCTCTTTTAGATCTAAAGTCACAAGCCAAGCCTTCTTGCCCAACATGGGCAGAAGCTGCTGTAGAGTCAACATTTTGAATTTTGGAATATCCAGATATGTGTTTAGAATAGATAGGTCCAGTATTGGTCTCCAGGCTTGGTCCTTTCTGGGTACCAAAAACAGTCTTGAATAAAATCCTTGTCCCTGCTCTTGCTCTGGTGCTTGTTGAATGGTCCTCATGTCCATGAGGGATGAGACTTGTTTTTGTGCCTCTGCCCATTGATGTTTTGGCAGGTCTGGCCAACCGTTTGCCCTTGGCAGGGTATGGAAGTGAAACCTGTAGCTTTGTGACACTATGTTTAAGACCCATTTGTCCTGGGTTATTATGTGCCAATTTTGAGGAAAAAGTGCTAGTTTTCCCCCCTAAAGGTGCTGCCAGAAGATAAGTGCTTGGCACAGGCAGGGGGAAGTCATTGGGACGGTTTCATGTATGGCTGTGATTTGTCTTCTCCAGTTTTGGAGGTAAAAGCACCCCATTGTTTAGACCAGTACGAACCTTGGGGCTGGGATCTGCCTCTAGGGCGTCTGTATCTGCCCCTTTGTGGCCTGTCTGACACTGGAAAGGACCAATTCTTTGTAGGCCAGTGTCTGCTAAATCTTGGTGGCTGTACCTGTAAGAAATCCTTGACTGTTTGCATAGATTTAGCTTTGTCCTCCATTTTCTTTAACACCTCTTCTGCTTTAACACCAAACAAAGCATCATGCTGTAATCGAGCATCTAATAATTTTGCTTTAACATGATCATGTAGATTTTGTTCCTTTAACCAAGCATGCCTCCTAATGACAGAACCCGTAACTGCGGCCCTGCAGGAGGCCTCCAGAGAATCAAAACCACATTGCAAAGTATGCTTTCCAACTTGTTCAGCTGCATGCAATAATTCCTGCATTTCTTTCTTTTCTGCACATTCGGAATTTATCAACATTTTTTGTTTAAGCAGTGACATAATATATTGCTGATATTTGAGCACATGAAACTGACAATTTAAAGCCCTTATAGCCAGGATAGCAGAAGTGTAAATCTTTTTTCCCCATCTGTCCAGTGCCCTAGAATCCCTTTCAGAGGGAGTAGGGTTCTTTGCAGTGGAAGCCTTGACCCCTTTGGGACCCTGAGAGATGGTTTCTGGGTCAGCAGCACGGTTTTTGAAAAGGAATTTATGAGAGTCAGGAAACCCTGTAGTACCTGTCCGGCTTAACAGGAGCTGGAGGTAAGGAGTCAGGGGTCAGACTGGACTCTGAAAATACATCTAGAATGTCTAGCACAGGTGGAATAGCTAGGGGCCTGTGTTGTGGTAGTAAAAGGAAGTCTCTGAGCCTTTTCTTAGATTGTGAATAATCTTGGCTCTCCCAGTGGAAATGCTCCCTCATGGTATGCAAAGTTTCCCCAAAAGAATAATCCTCAGCAGGAGAGGTTGAAGAGATTGATTCTTCAGCATCAGAATCCTCATAGGGAGGAAGAGAGTATTCCTGATCAGAAGAGGAATCAGATGAAATGGAAACCTGATCTGAAAAGATTCATATTCTGTCTCTTGCCTAGGCCTCTTATCAGGAGGGGGATGGGAACCCCTGATCAAAGTAATTAGGTCTTCGGCCATTTTGAGCATCTGTTTTTTAGGCATGGAGGCCTGTCCATGAGGCTGTTGTACTTGTTTATTTGTCTTTAAAGGTGCTTTAGTCTTTGCCTTTGAAGCTGAAGTCGTTTTAACATATAATTGAGTAGGTCTGAAAACACCCTCAGAAGCCGATGCCTGCTCAGCGGCTCCGGACCCATCTGAGGGAATAGTTTCCGAAGGTCCAATACCTTGAGCTTCCAGTGGCCTGGTAGACTCCACGTGGGTGTTGGTAGCGGCCTGCGAGTCTAAAGTAGCGGTCGTCAGGGTCTGCGAAGGCACCTCACTGAGAACCGGCGAACCAGCGACTGGCTTAGAAGAAGCCTCGTCGTCGGTTTTGGACCTCGGATGCCTGTCCTTTTCCTTGCGTTTCTTGTGAATTCCGGTAGTCGGATGGCTATCTGACGACAGTGTATAGTTAAATCTTCTGCCAAAATAGTGTAATGCAATATCGTACCGACGCTTAATAGTGCGTTGGTTAAATCTAGCACAAAACCGACAACTAGCAACGTCGTGGTCAGGGCCTAGGCAAGGAATACAGTAAGAATGAAAGTCCTTATGAGGTATTTGCTTCCCACAAGAAATACAATTATTAACTTTTTCTGACATCGGTCTGGAGCAAGAAAAACATTTCCCCAATGGGGTACTTAGCTTTTAGTGAAGACTTCGGATCTGAAATTCGAACACGAAAATCTCAGGAGTCGGCCGACCGGCACTTGCAAACTGCTTTTGCTTTGGGCACCACGCGGCAAGAAAGTCTGAAGAAAATGGCGTCGGCTGCATCTTTTATACCCCCTGGCGCACTGACATCAGGGAAGAGGCGACAGCAGCCGACACCGGACCTAGACTTTGGAATTCAGGCCTACTGAGGGTAGCCTGCCAGCAGGATAACCCAATTGTAATGACTGCAACAGTGAAACACGAAGAACATCTAACCAGTGTTTGTATGCAGTCTTCAGTAGTTCAACAGGTAGCACATTTGCCTTTGGTGCAGAGAGCTGTGAGTTCAATTCCCATGTTAGATACCTGGATTCATTTTTCCAATACTGACACTGCAGTGCAGTATAATGGAGATGCTGCACTCCTGCTTATGCCATCCTTTCAGTGGAGACTAAACTGTGGCTCCATCTGCCTGAGTTGGTAATAGCTCAGACTGATGTAAAAGATCTCACAGCATTTGTTAAAAACTGTACGGAATGTTTCCCAGTGTCTTGGCAAAATTTTTCCTAGTCAGTATGAATACCACCGCAGGTCTTGCTTGAAAAGATGCTTTTGCTAGTTGGACTAACCAAGTCAACAAAAGGTATGTATAAATAAATAAAAAATAATGGTCGCCACTTTATTTCACTGTTTTCATTATGCCTTTGTACTCTGGCTATTTTAATGCATCAGAATCATTAAGTGGGTATGGTTATTATATCTCAATGGACCTGTCACTGTAAACTGATTTTGGTATTTTTCCCCCCCGAATCCACTTCAAGCCCCCTTTATAAGAGTCATGCTTGACATAAGGAACTCATTTTTTAAACTTAAATAAATATATCAAAACGTAGTGAATCACAGGCATCTGGCACAATTTCTGGAAACTATTTTCATTCTCACTTTTTGCTTGAATTTCTCTGACTTGTGTTCTCAGAGCAGCTCTTACCTCTAACAGAAGTTGTAAATGCTCAACAAGATAAACTAGCTGAAGTGCTTATTTCAAAGTTTCCAATTTTAGCCTGAGTGCTGAAAGACCCTCTTCCACATGCTTTCTGATCTGAGGCTCTATTAACTGACCACTCTTGTTTCTGCTTCAAAGAATATTTAACACACATTTAAACTATTTTGCTACTTCCTAGTGTTTGCAGCAGGAAGCAGTAAGTTTTATTTTCAATATTATCAGAGTGTTGTACTTATTTAACATATTTTCCTTATAATTCAGCACAGAAAAAAAAATAAGTCTGATTTTCTGTTCTTGAATTTAGGTTAATGAAATTTTTTTTTCTTTCTACTATGTCACAAATATCGTGTGCATGACATTTTCCCACCTATGCTGTATTGGTAGCTACACCCTTGATTTGTTGTAGTCTAGCATACCAACCCTTCGTCCAAACCTTAACCCTGGAGCATGACAAATTAGCAGTTTTTCTGTGTTGTGAACATTGCCAGGATATGTAAGATTATGGCATTCACTGTTGTTTGTAAGGAAATGGTCTTTCGTTTTAAAAGTGGATTATGGGTTATTTGTTACCATATATCAGATATTCTACTTTATTGGTATAGTGTTTTTTTTTCACCCCTGACACGTTCTACGTCCCCCATTAGCTAGCTATGGGCAAGAATAGGAACCTGGATCCATCACCGGCCAACAGATGGGAAACTAAGACCCTACAGAGCCATAACATTGTAGGATTAGACTTCTTAAATAATGTCTTTCCATCTTCCACATCTCCCTATGACATTTACAACTGATACATTGGAATCTATGACAGAATCAAGCATGTGTTACCAAAATTTGCCCTGCTGAGGACATCCAAGATGGCGGCATATTGACAGACAAGTTGATTAGAGCTCTCCAAGTGGGAAAACAAACTGTGAAAAAAGGGAGTAAAAGCTACAAAATTTGGGTATGATTCAGTTACTAGTTAATAATTATACTGTCTGGATTCTACCAAAGAAGAAATTTGAAGAAAGTTAAGTGAACATTACCAGAAAAGTAGAAGGCTGGGAAGAATCTTGCAGCTGTTCACAAAAAAGCTGTTAAAATTTCAGCTCCAATACAAGAGATGGTTTCCATTAATTTAGAGGAAAAAATAAATCAAATCTATTCAAAGGTGTTTAAAATAACTGACACACTGAAGCAGTCTATAAAATCAAATAAAAAAGGCTGAAAAAGCAGAAGCTTTAACTAGCTACTCAGGTGGGGTCTATGTATACCCATTGAATACTATTTACATTAAACGACTAAACATCAAATCCTAACCATGAAACATTCATTTCAGTGAACAGGAAAGTCTGCCCTCCTCCCCACTGTAGTGCGATCTTGGAGTTGGTATATATAGTTAGGAGGGTGTGGGGGCAAACCCCCCCCCCCACCTGGGTAGGTTTGAAATGCTGTATTTTTTTTTGGGATGAGAAGGTGTTGGCTAATTACTTACTTTCCCTGGTGAAAAAAGCTATTCAATGTAAATGTTATTCGATGGTTAAACATAGGCCCACTCAGATGACATGACAAAACTCAGAGGGTGAAATGAAGAAAAGTCTGGCCGAGCATGAGGCTTCTCAAGGAGAGCAATTTAAAAAAAACTGCAGAATTAGAAGACAGAACATGTGGAGAAACCTGACATTTTCTGCTCTGCTAAAGAAAGTGGAGGGAGCAGATATACACAAACAACTGAGCAGGTTATGTTAACTGACTGGGCACATTTGTGTGTATGCTCTAAATCTGGCCAAGCAAGAGAAAGCAGCCAAGACCTATAACAGTAAAGGTGCAATCATGCCAACAGAAAGAGTTGCTCCACACAAAGCTGGCAGAAAGGAAAAGTATTGAAACTGGGGACTGCAGAGTGTTGGAGGAAAATGACTACTCTCTGTACACCAAGCAGAAGAGAAGCAAGTTTATCCAAGGTATAAGAGAACGCTGAGGGGCAGGTACAAGAATCACGCTGTTGCATTCATCTGTTTTCAGAATATTTTTTTCCTCGAGAACAAATTGTTTGCAGATCAGTATAAAGAGGAAATAAATTCTAGCCAGCAAACAGGCAGCCTCCAAACAGAAGGGGACTTCTCATTCTTCTGACACTAACAAAGCCCATGCAGAGACTTTCCCAGTGAAACCTTTTGCACTGTTTCAAAGGAAAATGAGCATTAGAAAAAAAGTACATGAGCTGACTAGAAGAAACAGGAGTACTCTGGGCTTGAGCCAGACTGGTGTTGGGAGATCATCAGGTAGATGACAGCAACATTGTCAAATTAGTGAATAAATAAGAGACTATAAAGCATCAAGACTGCGGTGGTGGTGCTGCGGTAGCATTGTCGCCTCACAGTAGAGACGTTTGTCCTGTTCGATTCTCAGCTAGAGCATCTTCTGTGTGGAGACATGCATGAATGGGCGTACCTTCATTGAAGGTTGTGCGTCAGGGCTGGCAAGTCGGCGCATAAAAATCTACTGCCAATCATTAGCGGACCGAAGTTCCGCTGTGGCGACCCCTAAATGGGAAAATCCGAAAGAGACAACAACAACAACTTTAAACTGCGGTGGTGGTGCTGCGGTAGCGTTGTCGCCACACAGTAAGACGTCCTGTTCGATTCTCAGCTAAAGCGTCTTCTGTGTGGAGACATGCGTGAATGGGTGTACCTTCGTTGAAGGTTGTGCGTCAGAGCTGGCAACTCGGCATGTAAAAATCTACTGCCAATCATTAGCAGACCGGAGTTCTGCTGTGGCGACCCCTAACCGGGAAAAGCCGAAAGACACAACGACATCATTAGATATAGAAACAGACATGTGAAATCCGGCACTGCAAGAAGTGGCTGAGAAAAACTGGAAATTTTTTGACTGTGTTAAACTAGTGGGTGAACTGTAAAGCATATACTTCATTGATATCCTGAATGTTTAGAAGTACACTGAAGGGAATGAAGAACTAACTAAATATAGCAGTTTTTGTTGTTAGCATTTGTATTAACATGTCACAATGTAAACTATATGTTATACTGTAAACCACTTTTGCAAACAGTTATGGTTATTTTAAATACAAGTGGAATGTCTTATCAGTGACTGCTGTGCATGTTAAAGATATTAAAGAAAGAAACTAATTTTTCTTAGCTGTAAGGTATTCCAAGCTTTACAATGCAACAAGGTATGAAAGGCTGGACAGAAACAAGTTAAAGTTAATATAAAAATATGATCTTGGGGGGTAAACATATTTTGATTACATTATATGCAGAATTAAGATAATTTCCAATTTATTCAGAGGTGGATATCTAGATTAATGTCCCCGGTTTAAGATAGAGACATTTGTTTAAGGTAACAAGCTTGAAAAATGAGACAAAATGATGAAAGGTGTGCAAAACTGTGTTTATTTCTTGTATTTGCAAAGTCATTAGCTATTTTTCCATTAGAAAAGGCTTTCAGTGGGAGGCGAGAAGTCTATTAGTACAAGCAACTAACTGTGAGAGGTCTGAACAGCGTGTAATGAGTGAATTATACCCATTTTTTCATTAATGTGCAAAGTTAACAGATGCTTTTTTTTTCTTTACCAACTGTTTTTACTTGAAGGTGAGCAATCTGCAGGTGCAAGCAGTTACTCATAAGGGGTCTGAACATTATCTGCTGAGCACTATGTTTTACCAGCTGCCTTTTTTCTTTATCAACTGCTTTTACTTGAAGATGACCAGTCTGCAGGTGCCAGCAGTTAACCATGAGAGGTCTGAACACTGTCTGCTGAGTGATATGTAAAAGGGATAGTGTAATTAATATTTAAAGGTACACTGTCACACAGTTCAGTGAAAAATAAATGAAGTTTGAAACTGAATTATGTTAAGCAAGTAGTTGCCTCCTCAGCAGCCATAGTACTGAAATACATTTACTATAACAATGCACAGCTTAATTAAAGATAGCCAAGTGACTTTTTCTTGAGGCTATAAGTTAATGTTTACTGAACTATTATTGACATCTGGGACAGAAATACAAATAACAATGAGCAGGAAACGACTAATACAAGTGGTTGCATAGGTAATCTTAATTTTAGAATGGGTCTGTGGATGCAGATATCAATTTGGGGTAACTGCTCCTATCTGGAGGGGTAAACTTAATCTTTTGAAAATGCATACAGTTTTGTGTTTGCAAGTTAAAAGGGGATTAACTTTCTGAAAATCTATGTAGTTTTTTTGTTTTTATTGAAGGAAACATTTTGGAAAAATATGACATGGGTTCAAATGGAGATAAGAAGAAACAACTACATAAGAGATCAGCCTGCCAAACAGTGTGCACATACAAGCTAAAATTCTGAAATATACATTCAAAAGACTGGTTATTGTGACTAGGTGGGAGTAATGGCATTGTTCATATTATCATGAAATGTAAATGGATTTACAGGTATAACAAAATAAAAAAGTATTGAATTATATTATGTACAGGGCGCAAATAGCCCTGTTGAAGGAGACACAATTGGAGAGAAATGAGGATGTGAATTAGACAAAAATGATTTCAGAGTGAAAGTTCAGCGGAACATCTTGGCAAAGGAAAAGGGAGTAATAATTTTGATTTCTAGAGGGGCTCCAATACTGACAGAAGAGGGGGAAAAAGGAAATAAGAGTAGATTTCTGGTAGTAAGGGGTTACTGGCAGTGAAGGAGGATTACACTATCATGTACCAAAACTACTACAATTTGGGAAGAAATATAAAGATTTCAGCATGGAATAGTAAATCTGGACAGGGACCATAACCCGATCTGCAAAAGTGAAAATGCATCAGGTCAACCAAGAAGCGATAAAAGACAAAAGGAGGAAGATTTCTGATGAAATATATGAGAATATTTGGTATGGAAAATGTGAATTCAGTAGTAGGAACTCGGACAGAATTTATATATTATACCTCAAGGTACAGTAACCGGGATAGTCTGGCTAGAAATTGTATTTCCCAGGAGCATGTTATCTTAATTGAAAGCTTTGACACATATCCAATGACTACTTCAGATCATGCACCAATAAAAAAATAGAAAGATGCAAGATAATGAAGGAAAATTAGGCAGTGGCATTTTCCAAGAGGGGAAGTTAAGGAATGTGTAGTAGAAATGATTCTACAATTATTATTTTTCCAGAAGGGATTGCTAGTAAGTGGGATAAATTGAAAATGAAGCTTAAACCATTGTAAAAATAACAGAAGAGGAGAGCTGGGGAAACGTACTATTAGTTACTTGGATGAGTTGAGAAAGGTTAATGCAATGAAAATAAGGGGGATCTTACAGAAGAAGAAAAACAACTGCAGAGTGCTGAAGTTTAAATAAGGAAGCATTTTGATATAAAGCATGACATTAGAAAGGTTGTGGTTAAACAGCTATCGTCGATAACCTCAGAGTACAAAACTTTTTAGCACAACAACTTAGGCAACATCCTATCATACAATCAGACCTCAAACCATGGGCAGCAAAGCAAAAGGAGGTGGAGCTGCAACATATATAAAAGACATGCACATCTCCAGGCTGGTCAAACATTATGATGCACAGGAGACAAGCCGGGTGCAGTTAAGCATTGACAAGATCCCTATTCAAGTCATAGCTAACTACAGGCCCCCAACTCTGACTCAAGATGCCCACTCCACCTATCTGGACATCTTAGAATTTATCAAGATTCAACCCTTTACCTTGAACCTGGGTGACTAACTATCCAACCACAGACTGGAAGAACTACTCATGCCAAAACACAAATGCCCAGAGATTCCTTGATTTCTCAAAGCAAATGCCTTGCCTTGGACCAGCTGGTCGACACCCCCACAAGAGGTGAAAATATCCTGGAGTTGGTATTAACCAACATGAGTAACCACTGCAGCATCCCTACAGTGTCATCCTCCCTGGTTAGATCTGACCACATACCAGTCACTTTCTTAGTCACCATTTCCCCAACTCCCCCAGCTAAGGTAAAAAAAAAAAAACTTCTCCAAAGCTGATTACAACCTCCTGAGGGAAGGTATAAACAGCTTTACAGCTCCCTTCCCCTCCATAGGAACTGGCACATATGTTCAAACCTACTCCAAAGTACTATACAAGCATTTATACAGCTGCATGGAATCACGAATACCTGACAGGAGAAAATCCTCCTCCTCAAGGAAGAGTAAGCCTGTCTGTTGGACATCTGCAATAAACTCTAATAAAAGGGAAAAATTGTTGTCCAAAATCAAGAAGGCCCAGGTGCCTAATTGGAAGCAATCTCTCCTTAGCCTGAACAAGCAAATAATAGCACTAATTAAATCCTCCAAAGCAAACTTTGGAGTCCAAACTGGCCACATCTACTAAAGACAATCATAAGGCCTTCTTCACATATGTCCGCAATCTCAAAGGAACCACTCAGATCTGCTCAGAACTGGTCAATGGCACCACATACATAAATGCTGTAGATATACCCAACCTACTAGCAGACAGGTTCAGTGAAAACTTCATCTCTCTGCCCCTATCCCCATCAGTAAATCAGGACATCCCCAGCACCTGCCCCCTTCCCCTTATCTCTAGTGAGCAAGAGATCACTACCCTCTCAAAGGCAAAAAATATAGCCCCCATGGGACCCAATAACATTTCAGGCTGCATCCTAAATGAACTCAGGCAGGAACCTGAAGCATCACTAGCCATCCTGTTCAACCAAAGGCTGAGTACCAGCTTTATCCCAGCCAAGTGGAGGACAGCCACTGTTATCCCTCTGTATAAAGGTGGATTGTCCACCGATCCAGGAAATTATAGCCCTATCAGCCTAACTGGTCTGATCTGCAAGGCCATGGAGCAGATTATCATGGACCTCATTAACAAGGACATTGGCAACCTACAAACACTCTATCCCACACAGTTTGGTTTCATCAAGGGGAGGTCATGCCTGTTAAATATGACCGACTTCTTTGAGACAGTCACCAAAGCCATGGACAAAGGGAAGAAATCCCTATGTCACAAGATGGGTTGACAACTGGCTGACTGACAGAACCCACACTGTGAAAGTAGCAGACTCTAAATCCAACTTCAGACCAGTGACAAGTGGAGTACCACAGGGTTCAGTCCTAGGTCCTTTCCTGTTTGGTATCTACTTCTCAGAAGTACAGGCTAACATAGAAGGTATTTATCTAACAAAGTTCGCAGATGACTGCAAACTAGAAGCTATAATCAAAACTCCTAATGATGTGGACATCCTACAAAAGGGCCTCACTGAGACAGATGCCTGGTGTCAAAGCCATGGCCTCAAGCTCAGTGCCAAAAAGTGCATTGTCATCCCTTTTGGTAAAAACTCTGTACCCATGAACTACCACATAGACGGTAGTCTACTTAACACTGAAAGTGTGATAAGAGACCTTGGGACACAGGGTGGACAGTAGTCTCTCCTTTGATAATCACATCGCCACAGTAGTCAGGAAATCCTTCTACGCCACGCCTCTCTTACTGATGGGGGTAGGGACAGAGAGATGACAGAGATCACTACCCTCACAAAAGGTTTCTCATCCAGGAAAAAAAGAAGTCATTGTTCCCCTCTACTCATCACTCATTAGACCCATTATAGAGTACAACGCCCCTTTTGGTATGTACCTCACAAGACATCTAAAACAATTGGAAAGGCCACAGAAATACCTCACAAAGAGGAATACAGGCCTCAAACAGATGCCCTACGCAGACCGTCTCAAAAAACTCCAGCTTTACTCTGTCGCATATCGCCTACTCAGAGTAGATCTCTGCCTAACATACAAAGCTATGTCAAACCCAGAGCTGTTGGACATGCTCCACATAAAGAAATCCCAATCCCTCCGAGCTACACACACTAGGGACCTAAACCTTGTCGCCACAACAAAAAGAACATGCTGGAGGGATAGATTCCTGTCCCAGAGACTTCCCATACTCTGGAACAAACTACTTATCTATATCAAACAAAGCTCCTCATTAGCACTCTTCAAGAAAAATCTTGATGATTGGATGGGAGATAGGAAATTCACCCCAGGATCACTTCTGTGGCTCTGCTTGACAGGGGCACAGGAAAATAATTTTCTTGGGTGGCAAAAGCCAGGGTACCGTTTGGCTATGCTTATATAGGCCCTAGGGCCAATAGCCTAGTACCTATGTATGAATCTATGAAGACTGTGGGCACCGCCTACCTTGACCTGTCCAAAGCCTTTGATACTATTCCCCACTCTGGTATAATAGATAAACTCTGTCAAACAGGCATCAATCTTCATGTTACCAGATGGATAGCAAACTGGCTCACTGACAGAACCCACCTAGTCAAAACAGAGGAAGCCACCTCAAGCAGTAGACCCATAACAAGGGGTGTATCCTAGGGATCGGTCTTGGGGCCTCTGTTGTTTGGGATATACTTTTCTGAGGTGCAGGCCAAAACCAGTGGGCTACGGCTGACCAAGTTTGCAGATGACTGCAACGTGGGTGCTGTCATCAATTCCCCTAGTGATGTGGACAGCCTCCAAGAGGGTCTCACCCAAACAAATGACTGGTGCCAGAAACATGGCCTTGAACTGAATGTCAAAAACTGCATCATCCCCTTTGGGCAGAATGACGTCCCCACAAATTATCACATTAATAACAAGGTCCTAAGCACTCAACCAGTTGTGAGGGACTTGGGCATCCAGCTTGATAGCAAACTGACTTTTGACCATCATACTGCCTCCATTGTACAGAAAGCTTTCTACATGGCCCACCTCATTAGTAAGGGTATCTCATCCAGGGACAAAGGTGGTCATAACATCATTGTATTCTTAAACACACATAAAATAAAGTTACAGCCCAAAGCTCAAAATGAAAGGATGGTCTTTTATTCCACTGAATTCACACTTATAGTTGAAACAGACATACAGCTGACTAAGCGTTTTCGCCTAGCATTGCAGCTAAAAAGGCATCTTCAGAGTCAAATGTAGTAGTGTAAGGCACCCTGTTTAGAAATGTAGGTGGCAACATAATTATGACATAACTTCCTTGAGAGCCAGTGTTAACCTACTGTTTTCCAGTTAAAATTAGTTAAAAATGTTCACATATCATATTTAAAATACAAAATACAAAACAGACACTAGATATAAATTATTTAGAATCAGCACCTCCATACTTATTTCCTAAAATACTGTTCTGTTGTTTATAAACAATTCAATTTAGCTAATATAACAGTATAATAAATAGCACAAGTTGTTTGTCATGGTAAAACTGTGTAAAGCCTATATCAGGTTAGCTCTTCTTTTTAAAATGATAATAATGGACAGGCTATCATTTATACCTGCTTTTTCTTTAGCATTTAATCTCAGCTGCCATTCTGTTTCTTTTATCAGAAGCTGTAAGTCACTATCACCCCCTCTATGATTTTTCACCACTTTATCAATTATAAAAAATATAAACTTGTTAAAGTTGGTGCATTCTCTACTGTGCATATAAAGAGCACTACTTATTTTACATTTTCTAATGTCCCTAGTATGGTCTAAAATTCTTTCATGTAGGGTTCCCACGGTTTTGCCTACATAGAATGCTGGACATGAAATACACGTTGCAACATATACCACATTTCCAGTTTTGCAGTTTCTTCCTGGACATTGCAAACTTCCGCTGTATGTCACTATTTCTACGTAGGGTCCGTCATCAATATATCTACATGCACTACAAAAGCCACATTTATTCACATAGGTCTCAATGTGTGGTTATTTTGCCCTTTCTAATATTTCCTTAATATTTCCTCCTCTACTAAATACCACCCTGGGGATGATCCCAACTTTTCTTTTAATGCTTGATCAAAGACAGTATTCCATGCATTGTTTACTGTCTTTGCTAACTTGTGAGCATCTTGATGGTAAGGAACAACCATAACATAATTTTTAGGTACCCCACAATCTTTAGCTGTTCCACTGTTTATTTCTCCCTTCAAAATAGGGAGAAACCTGGAATTTCTGTTTCTCATAACTTCACTCTTAACCGATAATAGTAACCGCAGTGGATAACCTCTTTCCTTGAACATTCCTACAAGTATATGCATTTTTTTCTTTAAACTTGTCTTCACTAATCCAGACAGTCTGACCATCTGGCCTTTAACTACACTTCTTTTTTGATGGAAAGGGTGGCAGCTGTTGTAATGCAGGAGCATACTGGCATGTGTCTCTTTTCTATAAAAAAGTGAAGGATAGTGCTCCAGTGTTTAGATCTTTAGTTAACTTTATATCCAAATAATCAATTTCTTTGTCATGCACTTTGTATGTAAACTTTAAAAAGTTTGTTGACACATTGAGAAAATCCATGAAAACCTTCACATCTTCCCACGTACCTTTCCAAACAATTAGGATGTCATCTAAAAATCTATAGTAAGCTGCGATGTTGTTCATGAAAGGTGAGGAGAAGACTTCTTTTTCTTCCCAATTTGCCAGTACTAAGTTGGCAAATACTGGGGCACATTTTGCTCCCACTGCCACCCCCGATTTTTGTCTAAAGTATTCTCCATCAAAGTGTAAGAAATTGATGATCATTGTATTCTTCCCTTATAAGACCCATTATTTAGAGTAATGCCCCCTTCAAAGCACATGAAGCAACTGGAGAGACACCAGAGGTTCCTCACCAGAAGAATTCAGGGCCTCAAACATCTACCCTACACAGATAAGCTTAAAGCCCCGTCCCTCTACTCAGTCTCAGACAGACTCCTCAGAGGTGACCTCAGTCTGGCATACAAAGCGATCTCAGACCCCGCTTTGATGGGATTGCTGCATATCCGCAAGTCAAGCTCCACTCGAGTAACCCGCACACACTACCTCAACCTGGTATGACATCAATAGGATGTATATATGTATACAATTAAAAACACAAAAAATATATACCTCCAAACAAAAGCAAATACACCAAAAAGGCTTTTAAGCATAGAAAGGAAAAGTAGAGGTATAGTAAGAGAAAAAACAGGGGGCTGGAGGGTGGGTAACCAGGACTGCAACAGTGAATACACTCGAACATCTACATTTATGGTAAGTGTACACAACTATACTATGTTCTTCATGTTTCACTGTTGCAGTCATTACATTTGGGTAGATTCCCAAAGCTATGTTTGGGAGGATGGATTTATACAGCATTAGGAGCAGCTATAAGGCCTTGCAGGACAGCAGAGGCAAAGCCAGCTCTGGATTTAGAGAAGAGAGGTAAATGGTAATGTTTGGTGAACGTATGAACTGAGCTCCAGTTAGCAGCTTCTAGAATGTCTCTGGTAGGAACCCCTCTGAGGAAGGCTGCAGAAGTAGATGCAGCTCTGGTGTCCTTGGGGGGGATAGCATTATGGTGCATGTAGCAGAAACAAATGCAATGGCTTATCCATTTGGAAATGGAGAAGAGAGGTAAATGGCAATGTTTGGTGAATGTATGAACTGAGCTCCAGGTAGCAGCTTCTAGAATGTCTCTGGTAGGAACCCCTCTGAGGAAGGCTGCAGAAGTAGATGCAGCTCTGGTGGAATGAGATTGAATCCCCTTGGGGATAGGTTTACCATGGTGCATGTAGCAGAAATGAATGCAATGGCTTATCCATTTGGAAATAGTTTGCTTTGAAATAGCCTTTCCCTCAGCCCCTGCAGCAAATGCCACCAATAGTTGTTCAGCTTTTCTTAGAGATTTTGTCCTGTTTAAGTAAAATCTAAGTTGTCTGTGTACATCCAATGAGTGCAGAATCCACTTACCAATGTTTTGTGGATTGGGAAAGAAAGTTGGCAGATGAATGATCTGATTAAGAGCCATACTGGATACCGCCTTAGGCATGAAAGATGGATTGGTCCTGAGAGACACCTGTCCGCATGAAAATAATGAAAGGCTCCACTGCCATAAGAGCCTGCAATTCAGAAATCCTTCTAGCTGAAGTGACTGCTAAGGAAAGCTGTTTTCCAGGAGAGAAATTTTAGGCCTGCAGTAGCAGCTGGCTCAGAAGGAGGGAGAGTGAGTTTTTCCAAAACAAAACTGAGATCCCATGCAGGGGTTAGCGCTCTCCTGGGAGATCTTAAGTTTTTGGCCACTCTGAGGTACTGCTTTAGCACAGGATGACAGAAGAGAGGAAGCTCTATGTTGTAATGAGCTGAAATAGCAGAGGCATGGATTTTTATGGAAAAAAAAGATAGGCCCTTATGAAGCATCTCAGTTAAGTATTGTAGAATCTGAGGAATATTGGGCACTACTGTGCTTATCCCTTGTGATTGATTCCAGGCACAGAATCTTTTCCATTTGTCAGCATAAGATTTTCTAGTACTAGGCCTTCTTGCCTCCAAAATAACATCCATCACAGGTTTGCTGAGAGATGCTAAGGGTGAATTTAGGTGATTAGCCATGCTGCAAGATTCAAAGTTTGGAGCGGAGTGTGCAGAATTTGGTTGTTCTGCTGAGACAGTAAGTAAGGTGTCTGAGGCAGGTGCCACGGTTGAAGGTGTGACACATTGCGCAGGAGTGGGTACCAGTGTTGGTGAGGCCAGTCTGGAGCAATCAAAATCATTTTTGGTTTGTCCTGTTTGACTTTTAGTAGAACTTTGGAGAACAGAGGCAGAGGGTGAAAAGCAGAGACCGATATGTTTTTCCAACTGAATGATACAGCATCCACTTTCCAGGCTCTTTTGTGATGTATTCTTGTGTAGAATTTGTCCAACTGATAGTTCTGGGTTGAGGGGGTGAGGCAAAAAGATCTATGTCTGGACTCCCCTATTTTCGTGTCAACATGTTGAAAATCCGTGTTTCCAGTTTCCATTTGTGTGGGTCCATGAGATTTCTGCTTAGTTAGTCTGCCAGAGTATTCAGCTTTCCTGGCAGGAATTGAGCTTGTAGTTGTATTTGATAGGTCAAGGCCATGTTCCCAGTGTTCCACAATGCCATGGCTAGTCTGCAAAGGGGGTAGGAGTGTGTACCCCCCTGCTTGTTTATGTACCACATAACTGTGGTGTTGTCTGTCTATCATTAATTGTCCTGGATGAAGGTAGTCCTTGAAAACTGTCAACACGTTCTGTACAGCTAGCATCTCTTTTTGATTGATATGAAGGTGCATTTGATTTGGGCTCCATTTGCCCTGAATGTACTTCCCTGCCAGATGAGCCCCCCAAGCATAGTCTGATGCATCTGTAGTTGGGGTCTGGTTGGCAGGGGGTGGAGTGAATGGCAATCTCTTGTTTTGGTGGCAGACCTCTGCCCACCACAGGAACTCTAGTTGCAGGCAAGGTATGACAGGAATCATTGTTTCCAGGCTGTGACAATGTTGACTCCATAAACTTTTTAAGTACCACTGAAGTTTCCTCATATGCAGTCTTGCATACGGAATTAGAAAAATACAGGAGGCCATGAACCCCAAGGCTTGCAGAATTTGTCTTGCAGACAGCAGGGTTTTTGTGGCCACCTGTTTGAAGTAAGTTACCAAATGAATTTACTTTTCTGGCGTAAGGTAAGCCATCTGGGCAGTTGTATTCAAGCTTGCACCCAGGAATGTAATTTTTTGTGAGGGTACCAGTTGTGATTTCTTTTCGTTTATGGTGTACCCTAGACAAGTTAGCACCCTTTTTACAAATGCCAGATGTTTTAGAAGAATGACCCTGTTTTCTGCCTGAATTAGACAATCTTCCAGGTATGGATATATCTGAATATTTCTTTGTCTGCAAAATGCAATTACTGGAGCCAAGCACTTTGTGAAGATCCTGGGTGCAGTAGATAAGCCAAAGGGCAGTGCAGAGAACTGGTAATGCAAGTAGCCTGCTTTGAAGAGGAGGTATCTTCTGTAAGATTCCCTGATTGGGATATGCAGGTAAGCTTCTTAAGTCTAGAGTTACCAACCAGGCATCTTGGCCTAACATAGGAAGTAACTGTTGAAGAGTCAGCATCTTGAATTTTGGAATGTCTAGAAATGTGTTTAGAGTAGATAATCCAGAATTGGACACCATGATTTGTCTTTTCTGGGTACCAGGAAAAGTCTTGAATAGAAACCTTGTCCCTTTTCCTGTTCTGATACTGGTTGAATAGCCCCCATGGTCATGAGGGACAGTAATTGTTTCTGGGCCTCTGCCCACTGATTTGAGGGCAGGTCTGGCCATCTGTTTGGGATTGGTAATGTGTGGAAATGGAATATGTATCCCTGGGATACTAGATTTAAAAAACATTTGTCCTGGGTTATAAGTTGCCAGTTTTTCCCCCAAAGGGGCAGCTAAAAGGTAAGTGCTTGGTAAGTGCAAAGGAAAGTCACTGAGACTGTTTACCATAGGGCGGTGCCTTGTTGTTTCCAGATTTGGAGGAGGAGGCACCCCATTGTTTTGTTCTAAAAGTCTCGTGACTGAAACCTGGAACCTTTGGAATGTCTGGGTTTGGCTTGAGTGACGCTCAAAGGGACTGGAAAGGACCAGTTCTTAGTAGGCCAGTGCCTACTAAATCTTGGAGGTTGCACTTGTAAGAAATCTTTCACAGTTTGCATAGATTTAGCTTTATCTTCCATCTTTTTTAAAACTTCAGCCTTATTACCAAAGAGACGGTCCTGTTGCAAAGGAGTATCCAACAATTTTGCTTTAACATGATCAGGTAGAGTTTGCTCTTTGAGCCAATCATGCCTTCTTAGCACAGACCCAGTTACAGCAGCCCTGCAAGAGGCCTCCAAAGAATCAAAACCACATTGCAAAGTATGTTTTCCAACTTGTTCAGCTGAATGCAATAAATCCTGTAAATCTTTATTTTCCACACAGTCAGTAATTAACATAATTTTCCGTTTAAGCAGTCCCATGATATGCTGTTGATATTTAAGCATATGAAACTGACAGTTTAAAGCCCTGATTGCCAAGGTTGCAGAAGTGTAAACTTTCTTACCCCATCTATCCAGCGCCATGGAATCTCTATCAGAAGGGGTAAGATTTTTAGCAGTAGAGGCCTTAATGCCCTTGGGACCCTGAGAAATGGTTTCAGGATCTGCAATAGGATTTTTGAAAAGGAATTTGTGGGAGTCAGGAACCCTGTAGTATCTGTCTGGCTTACAAGGAGCCGGAGGCAGAGAATCAGGAGCCATACTAGATTCTGCAAAAACATCATCAACAATGTCTAGAACATGAGGTATAGCCAAAGGCCTATGCTGAGGAAGAAGAAAATCCCTAAGTCTCTTTTTAGATTCAGAGAAATCCTGACTTTCCCAGTGGAAATGTTCCCTTAAGGTATGTAAAGTTTCCCCAAAAGAAAAAACCTCAGGGGGAGAAGCAAAAGGAATGGAATCTTGTGCATCAGAGTCCTCATAGGTAGGTATAGACAAATCCTGTTCATTAGAAGAGTCAGAAGAAATAGAATCCTGTTCAGAAGATTCATAATCAATGTCTTGCCTAGGCCTGTTAGAGGGGGGGGGGGGTGTTGACTACCCCTGATTAGAGTAATTAAATCTTCAGCCATTTTGATCATTTGTTTTTTAGGCATAGGGGCCTGCACATGTGGCCCAGGCATCGCGGCTCTGGACCCATCTAAGGTAGAGACATCCGAGGGTTCCATAATTGAAGCATCTCGTGGCATACCTGACTCTGAATGGGTCTCATTAGAGGCCTGCGAGTCAGAAGTTGCAGGTATCAGGGGCTGCGAAAGTGCCTCACTGAGTACCGGCGAACTGGTGACTGACTTAAGAGAAGCGTCGTCAGTTTTGGACCTCAACGGCCTGTCTCTGTCTTTTTCTTTGAGTTTTTTAGGTATTCTGGTAGTCGGATTGCTAACCGATGACATTTCTGGATAATTAAAGTGTGAGCCAAAACATTTAGAAGCAAAAATATACAGACGTTTAATAGTGTGTTGATTAAATTAAGCACAAAACTTACAGCAAGGAACATTGTGGTCAGAGCCTAGGCAAGGAATACAGTACAAATGAAAATCCTTGTGAGGCATTTGATTCCCACAAGTAATGCAATTATGAACTTTTACTGATATCAGTAAGGAGCAAGAAAAAGTTTCCCCAATGGGGTACTTCGCTTTTTAGTTGAAGACTTTGGTTCTGAAACTTGCAAACGAAAATTTCAGGAGTCGGCCGACCGGCACTTGAGAACTGCTTCTGCTTTGGGCACCGCGCGGCAAGAAAGACTGATGTAATGGCGTCGGCTGCATGTTTTATACCCCTGACGACCTGACGTCATGGAAGAAGGGACAGCAACCGATGCAGGACCCAAGACTTTGTTAATCAGGCCGACTGAGGGCAACTTGCCAGCAGATTATCCAAATATAATGACTGCAACAGTGAAACATGAAGAACATACAGGACTGCAACAGTGAATACACTCAAACATCTACATTTATGGTACGTGTACACAACTGTACTATGTTCTTCGTGTTTCACTGTTTCAGTCCTCACATATGGGTTGATTCCCAAACCCCAGGAAAAAGACAAAAGGGGGAGGAAGGATCACAGATTAAGGGTTGGTAAAAAGGCCCTGCAAAACCAACCCTGGATTTAGAAAACAAAGGTAAATTGTAATGCTTTGTGAAAGTATGGACAGAAGACCAAGTAGCTGCTTCTGGAAAATCCTTAGTAGGAACACCTCTCAGAAAGGCTGCAGAGATAGAGGCTGCTCCAGTAGAATGGATCCTAATACCCTGAGGGGGAACCTTCCCATGCTGCACGTAACAAAAGTGAATAAAAAGAGCAATCCATTTGGAGATGGTTTGTTTTGAAATAGCTTTACCCTGAGCCCCAGGAGCAAAACTAACCAACAAATGTTCAGATTTTCAAAAGGATTTAGCCCTAAGTAAAATCTCAGCTGTCTATGCACATCAAGAGAGTGCGGAATCCTTTCCCCTTTATTTTGGGGATTGTTGAAAAATGTAGGCAGGTGAATAGACTGGTTAAGGGTTAAACTGGAAACTACCTTAGGCATAAAGGAGGGATTAGTTCTCAGAGAAACCCGATCTGAGTGAAAAATAATGAAAGGTTCTACTGCCGTTAAGGCTTGCAGCTCAGATACCCTTCTAGCTGAAGTAACAGCTAAAAGGAAAGCAGTCTTCCAGGACAGAAACTTCAAATCTGCAGAGGCAGCTGGATTAAAGGAAAGCAGAGTTAAGTTTTTCCAGGACAAAATTAAGATCCCAAGCAGGAGTAGAAGCTCTTCTGGGAGGTCTAAGATTACTAGCTCCTCTCAGGAACTGTTTCATCAAGGGGTGAGAAAAAATGGGTTGCTCAAAAGAACAATGATGCGAAATTGCTGAAGCGTGAATTTTGATTGAAGAAAAGGAAAGTCCACCATTAAGCAATCCTGCTAGGTAGTCAAGAATGAGGGAAATAATCCAAAGGATATCCAGGAAAAAGAAAGGACGCTGCTCATACAGGTGATGTATTTTATTCCACTAGTACAACATATAACGTGGTGCAGACAATAAGTTAAGCGCTTTCAAATGAAACAAACTCAGTCTTCATCAGAACAGTGTATTCATTAGTAAACAAAGTATATATAGTGTCCGTTACTAGTTTACTCCAAAAATTGCGCCAAAACTTTTAAAGTGACACAGTGCATTAATCATAACATCATAAACTAAATCCATAAGTAAGCCTAAAAATCGCTTTACTACCATAAATAAAGCATTATGAATATACTATAAAGCAAGTATATAGAGACATTGCGGTACGCTGTATAATAAAAAATCTTGTGTTAAAAAAATCCTGTTATATAAACAAACTGTAAAACACATTACCTACTATATAAATATGTATGACAACAATACTGTCTGCTATGTATGATTAATAAAACAATTTACTTTAAGTATTTAAGCATTAAGTTACATATTGGTTGATATTACTCATCATTTAATAATGTAACTATACAATTTAATTGTTTTATTAATCATACATAGCAGACAATATTGTTGTCATACATATTTATATAGTAGGTAATGTGTTTTACAGTTTGTTTATATAACAGGATTTTTTTAACACAAGATTTTTTATATAATACAGCTGTACGGCAATGTCTCTATATACTGTTGCTTTTATAGTATATTCATACGTTTTTATTTATGGCAGTAAAGCGATTTTTAGGCATACTTATGGATTTAGTTTATGATGTTATGATTAATGCACTGTGTCACTTTAAAAGTTTTGGCACAATTTTTGAAGTAAACTAGTAACAGACACTATATATACTTTGTTTACTAATGAATACACTGTTCCTGTGAAGACTGAGTTTGTTTCAGTTGAAAGCGCTTAACTTATTGTCTGCACCACGTTATATGTTGTACTAGTGGAATAAAATACATCACCTGTACGAGCAGCGTCCTTTCTTTTTCCTGGATATCCTTTGGATTATTCTATAGTTG
The DNA here is from genome assembly GCF_019279795.1 of Protopterus annectens. NCBI lineage: Eukaryota > Metazoa > Chordata > Ceratodontiformes > Protopteridae > Protopterus > Protopterus annectens. Next base: position 1,740,520,331 of record NC_056743.1, on the reverse strand, counting down.
TGCTTTTCAGCGTTTTATCAAGAATGAGGGAAAGAGAAGGATGAAGACAGTCTTCTCCTTTAGCCAGCATCTAAGAGCAAAATCTCTTCCATTTATCTGCATAGGATTTTCTAGTGTTAGGCCTCCTGGCCTCATGAAGCACTTCAACCACCTGTTGGGAAAGATTTAAAGTATTAGCCAGGCAGTTAAATGCAGAGTATGAAGATGAAGGAACCCCCCCCCCAAACCAACAGGTCTGGTACCAGGGGAAGATGCCAAGGCTGAGCCTGGGAAAGGCTGCGAAGGAGGGGATACCAATGCTGCCTGGGCCAATCTGATGCTATCAGAATAGCCTTTGGAAAATGTCCTTGTTCAGTTGCCACCCATGAGGATCCAAAAATAGAAGTTATGTTCTTACCATAACGTTCCATGTTAGTTGTCGTCTTCTCGCCTTCTTCTTGCTGGATGGGTTCGGAGCCGACCTCTCGCCACTCTAAAGCTCGAGTTGGTTCCACCGGCTCGAGGCTCCCCTTATATCCCACAATGCTAGGCGAGCGTTACCTCAGATCTCGTTTGTAAGCTAACCCAGCTTATATCAATGACAGTATAACTGTAAAAGGAATCCACCTCTAACAGCAGGAAAAGAAAGGGTGACCTACATCCTGAAAAAGAAAATATGCACAATAGCATATGACTAAGAAAGAGGTGGTAGAAAGAGAGGTCACGATCACAACTCCTCTAGGTCTGTCCAGGCCAGGGGGAAGGAGGGTGGGGCAGAAGAGAAGAAGACAACTAACATGGAACGTTATGGTAAGAACATAACTTCTATATGTTAAGTTGTCTATCTCGCCTTCATTCTTGCTGGATGGGACCGTCCCTAGCACCTTGTCCCGGTGGCCTAACGGAACAGACTCCTGAGAACAGTGGAACCAAAATTAGCTCTATGCCTAGAAGCTAAATCCAACTTATAATGGGAAATAAAAGTGTGAGGAGTAGCCCAAGTAGCCGCAGCACAAATGGTGTCAATAGGCAGTCTGTCTTGGAAGGCTAGAAGTAGCCAAAGCTCTGGTGGAATGGGCTTTAGGTTTATTAGGCAGTTTTGGTGTCTAATCTCATAAACAAGGGTAATCAGAGATGTTAGCCATCTGGATAATGATACCTTTGAAACTGGAAGTCCTTTTCTGCTTTCCGTGATAGGAGACAAACAGCTGATCAGATTTTCTGAATTGTTTGTCCTGTCCAAGTAGTACCTTAATTGACGATGAACATCCAGGCAGTGTAATTTTGTTCAGATCTATTTGAATAGTCTGGGAAAAAGACAGGAGGTCAATGCTTTGGTTTAGATTTGATGCTGAAACCACCTTAGGCAAAAGGACGGGTTAGTTCGTAAGGAAACTCTGTCCTTATGGAACAAAAGATAAGGAGCGACAACAGAGTGCTTGAAGTTCTGAAATTCTTCTAGCTGATGTGATAGCCACCAGAAAGAGAGTTTTCCATGATAATAATTTCAAGGAACATGAAGCTGCAGGTTGAAAGGGGAAAGAATCAAGGAAGCAAGAACTAAATTTAGGTCCCAAGGAGAAGGAGGATTTCTTATAGGAGGTCTGAGAAGAAAAACTCCTTTCAAAAAGGCTTTGCAAAGTTTGTGGGACATTAGGGCAGATTCAGAAATGCCCACATGAAAATTAGAAATAGCTGCCAATTGAACCTTAAGAGTAGATGGAGATGAACCTGCATGGAAGAGTTCAGCTAGAAAATCAAGGACTAGTTGGATGGAAGCGGTGAAAGGATCTATGTCCTTTCCTTGTGCCCAATATGAGAAGCGTTTCCACTTACTCAAATAAATCTTCGAGTGGAAGATTTATGGGAAGCTATCAATATATCTCTAACCGAGTGAGATAATTGAGGAAGCCTGGCGGAACTGGAGGAACCAAGCAGTGAGGTTCAGAGAGGGAGAGCGATGAAACTGACCCGACTGGTGGATCAAAGGATCTGGAACTAGGACCAGCTGCCACGGTCGCTCAAGAGAAAACGATGTAGAAAGGGGAACCATACTTGTCGAGGCCAGTAAGGGGCAATGAGGATCAATGAGGCCTTCTGAGCGATAGCTTTCTGTATTACTTGAGAGATCAGGGGGTAAGGAGGAAATGCATACAGAAGTCCCCGGGGCCAAACTTGGACTAGAGCGTCTCTGCTGGGTTGGCCTGGTAAAGGGAATAGAGTGAAGTATTCTCTGCACTTGCTGTTTTGGGGAGTAGCAAAAAGATCGCAGCAAGGCTGACCCCACTTGAGAAAAATCTCTCTCACTACAGAGTCTTTCAGAGACCACTCGTGAGGCATGAGTATAGCTCTGCTCAATTTGTCCGCAATGTAATTGGACTTCCGGGATGTCGTTGCTATCAGAAACGCTGAGAAGAAATCCCATTGCCACAGTCTGAGTGCTTCTCGACACAGGGGTATGATCTGGTTCCGCCTTGTTTGTTGATGTACCACACTACAGACATATTGTCTGTTTGGATTGCAATCGTTCCCAAGGGAAGAGAGTCTTGAAGGGCTTGCAACGCTAAAAGCACTGCTCTCATCTCCAGAACATTTATGTGCAAGTGGCATTCGTTTGGTTGCCATGTGCCCTGGACTGTCCTGCCCTGATAATGCCCCCACCCGATCAGGGAGGCATCCGTTGTCAGTGTAGCAACCGGAGGAGGTGGAACAAATGGTCTTCCGACAGGAGCTGGGGAAGACATCCACCACAGGAGATGCTTTTGCACGCGTGATCATAATGGTGTGAGACATTGGGAGTTCCTGGTATGACCATTGAGAAAAAGCATCCACTGAAGGATCCGCATGTGGTATCTGGCCAATGGGAGGAGAGGTATGGCCGCTGCCATGATTCCCAACACCTTTAGAACTAACCTGGCTTTGGCTCTGTTGTTGTTGAGAAGAAGTGACACCAATTTGTGAATGTCTGATATCCTTTGGTTCGTTAGCGTTGCAGACATGTTTATAGTATCTAAATTTAGCCTATGTAGGTAATAGTGACAAGGCGACAAAACAGACTTTTCGCAATTTATTGAAATACCCAGTTTTGACAAGCGAAAAGTATAATCTCTGGCCATCAGAAGGAGATGCTTGGTGGGAGCTGTGAGAAGCCAGTCGTCCAAATATGGAAACACCTGGAATCCTTGCCGTCTCAGGTGAGAAGCTACCACTGCCATGCATTTGGTAAACACCGGGGCAGTGGTGAGACCAAAGGGCAGGGCCCTGAATTGAAAATGACTGGTTCCCAGCCTGAAGCGGAGGAATCTTCTGGAGCGTCTGTTCATTTTATGTGATAGTACGCATCCTGAAGGTCTATAGAGCACATCCAGTTTCCTTTCCCAATAGGGGAAGAATGGATTACAGCGTGACCATCCGAAATCTTGTTTTCTTGACTGATCTGTTCAAGATACTGAGATCCAAAATTGGTCTCCAGTCCCCTGTTTTCTTTGGAACCAAAAGAACCTTGAGTAGATTCCGGATCCTTGCTGGTCTGCTGACACTGGCTGAATTGCTCTTTTGCAAGCAGTTTTGAAATTTCCAAAGCTGCTATATCCCTTTGGGGTGGAACATCTGGAAGGGATCTTTTGACTGATTTGGAAAGCGAAGAAAGGATAGAATAGCCTTGAAATGATGGACTGTACCCATTTGTCTTGAGTCAGGGATAGCCAGGCTTCTGGGTACAGTGACAATCTTCCCCGACTGCCTCGAAGATGGGCAGCCGGGCAACACCTCAGGGATGCTGAAAGGGCTTGTCAGGAAAGGCTTCCCGATTGCCCTGGTTCTGCGGACCCCCTGCCCCTAGGGCGCGTCTACCATTGTTATTCCCACCTCTGCCTCTGGTAGGAAAGCGACTCTGTCGTCAGGCGAAGTCCCTTGAGCTTGTTTACGGAACCACATCTTCCCACCCTTCTGGCCTTTGGGGTAAGGCCTAGAAGGAGTAAACGGACTCCGGCGGCAGAAGGGTCTTGCCATCAGTCTCGCACCTAGTCAGGGTTTCTTTCACTTGAGGACCAAAGAGATGATCCATCAAAGGGAGTTCGTGAAAGGCGTCTTGAAAGGTTCCAAAGTTGCATAGCCGCATCCAGGCGTGCCTACGTAAGGCTACCCCTGTCCCTGCGGCCCTGCTCGCTCCATCGGCCGCAGAAGATAGGGTGCGCATGGAGGAGTTGGAAATGGAATTAAGGATAGCCAGCTGCGTGTTCATTTTCTCTTGAAACCCGCAGCTGTAGGGTCCTTCAACATTTCACTCGCTTCCTTGACCAAGTCCCTTTGAAGGCAGTGAAATGGCACAGGTAATTCAGCGAACGCATGGTAAATGTCGCTGAGGAGAACATCCGCTTCCATACCTATCCATGGACCTAGATTCCTTGTTAGGTGGATGGACAGGCACTGAAGGATCAGCCAGTTCCTTCTTTGTGGCAGCAGCTACCACCATAGCATCCACAGAAACTCCTTTTGATAAAATTGCTTGTCTGATGGAGCTGTGATGAATTTGGAGGGTCTCCTGGGAGTGGGGTCCACTGAATCAGGAGCCGTCCATGCCTTCTTAGCTACCACCTGCATGAGGGGTCAAGGGGGACACCCAGGAGGTGGAAGGGAGAGCCAAACGCCTCAAGATACACAGATTAGTCCTCCGAAGGGTTGAGGGCTGGCCAATTTCCCTCTGTTTGAGGATCTCCAGAATGTCTGCAAATGAGACATCTTCAGAAGGGGAACGGGGAACCCTCGAATCATCAGATCTGTGTCCGTGATAGACTCAGGTGAGTCAATGTGCTTCCTCTTGCACTTCCTCTTCCGAGGGGCTCTTCTGCCAAATCAGGAGAGGCCTCGGAAGAGGATGAAATCCCAAAGGGGCTCCTGAGGAGCTGGCTCTCTGCGGTCTGGGATGAGGGAGTGAGTCGACTTACCCTGAGGCAGCATAGAGGGAGGGGCTGGAGCCGACTGTGGAGTAGAGCCAGGCTCTAACACACTCCGCATGACCTCGAATGCCCCTGTCAGGCAGAGCCAGAGGTCCCCTCCGAGGAGCTAAGGACCCCTCGGCACCGACAGTGATGGCTCCGAGGCGATGTCGGAGCCGAACTCACCAGCGCCGAAGCACCGAGAGGGAGAGGGGTGGACAAGGGTCCGATGCCACTCACCCTCGAGCCGCGAGGAAGCGCCGAGATTCCTCAAAAGAAATGAGCCGACGGCGGGCGAAGACAATTGTCTCGGCTCGGTGACCACAGTCTCGGTTCCGACGACCCGGCTCCGAACTCAAAAGAGTCGAAGGAGGAAAGAGTTGATGGACGGGCAGGCACCGACTGATGAGTCGGACTCTGAAGCATCTGGGCTAGTGCCTCGGACTTAAGTCGACTCACCACCCTCTGAAGGTCATGATCGGAAAGCCTCGATGACCTAGAGGAATGACCTTTGGCTCCGTTCAGACAGCAGGGGAGATCCTGGAGCCGAATGAACGGAGCCAATAGAAGGTGACCTAGACCTCTTTCTGGTTGTCGGTTCCGGCGACCTTGTCCCGACGACATCGGGTACCTCGATAACCTCGGCTCCGGCCGGAGCGAAGCCACAGAAACTGTGGACTGAGTCTTATCGGCTCCAGCGGGCGATAAAGGCAAAGATTGAACAACCTGAGGTCTCGGCTCAGAAGCCGTTAGAGGGCTTCCCTGTTGAAACTGACAGGGAATCCTCTGGCTTTAACAAGCCTCTGAGAATCAGCTTGTTTTTTCTCTCCTGCAGGACCCTGGGGCTGAAGCCATGGCACACAGCACAGGAATCCTGCAGGTGCAAAGGCCCTAGACAATAGACACAAGAAGTGTGAGCGTCTGTCAGAGACATTTTCTGACAGCACGCATCACACTTCTTGAATCCAGAGACCTTTGCTTCCTTTGACATTTCAGTAACTGACAGGTGTACACTAACACACACGCAAACACACAGTTATACCCTGTCAGAAAAAAATTATTTATACTAAAAAAAATTACAAATTTAGTAAATACTAATAATTAAGCACAAAGGTAAGACTACACAAACACACCCTCAAAGGGAAGGCCAAAGGCCCAAGGGAAGAACCAACGGTTCTTTTAACAAGAAAAGGAAAATTAGGGTGGGATAAAGATATATATCCTACACTAATTTAGGAAGAATTAAAGTTAAAGGGGAAAAAAGTAACTTTTTGAATAAAAGCTAACACTCACCAGGAACGGTAGAAGCAACCAACCTCAAGCTGTAGCGGCAAGCGAGATCTGAGCTAGCATTGTGGGATATAGGGGAGCCTCGAGCCGGTGGAACCAACTCTCGAGCTTTAGAGTGGCCGAGTCGGAGCCGAGGTCGGCTCCGAACCCATCCAGCAAGAATGAAGGCGAGATAGACAACTTAACATCATGTCTGCTCAAATGATCTGCCAAGGAGTTTAGCCCCCCTGGATGCTACTGGGCTATTAGATGTAAGCCCATGGATGCTGCTATGGGCCATAGTCTCATGCTAGGTCTTGCTTGTTGACATACCACATGATTGTGGTATTGTTTGTCCTGATCAGCAGAGTCCCAGGGTAGAGAAGGTCCTTGAAAGCCAGCAAGGCCTGCTGTACTGCCATCAATTCTTTTAAGTTTATGTGTAGATGAATCTGCTGGGTGCTCCAAGTCCTCTATATGCCTCTGCCTCCCACATGAGCCCCCCCATGCAACATCTGAGGCGTCTGTGGTGAGAGTCTGGCTGGCAGGCGGAAAGGCATACCCTTGTTCTGAAAACAGGCTGTCGCTCACCAGAGGAACACAGGGAATCAAGGGAAGAATCAAGTCCAAGTCCTGTGTGTGTTGACACCAAAGATTCTTGAGGTACCATTGAAGTTTTCTCATATGCAGCCTTGCGTATGGGATCATCAAAATACATGAAGCCATGAACCCCAGCGTTAGCAGGAATTGCCTTGCAGAGAGCTGGGTCATGCTTGCCAAGTTCATGAAGTAAGCCGAAAGGTCTTCTTGCTTCTGTTGAGGGAAGAATACCAACCTGGGTGGCTGTATTCAGACTTGCTCCCAGGAAAACAATCTCCCTTGTAGGAACCAACTTTGACTTCTTTTTGCTGCGTGTGTAACTCAAAGAGGTGAGAATGTTCTTCACAAAATCCAAATTCTTTTCTAGTTGCTCTGGGGAGTTTGCCTGAATGAGACAGTCACCCAGGTAAGGATAAATTTGAATGTTTCTCTGCCTGCAAAAAACAATGGCTGGAGCCAGGCACTTTGTAAAAACTCTGAGAGCAGTAGATAAGCCAAATGGCAATGCAGAGAATTGAAAGTGTTGCTCCCCAGCCCTGAAGCAGAGGAACTGCCTGCAACTTTCCCTTATTGGGATGTGCAGATAAGCCTCCTTGAAGTCCAAAGTTACCAGCCATGAATCCTTGCCCAGCATTGGTAGTAACTGTTGAAGGTGAGCATCTTGAATTTGGGAATCGCCAGAAAAGGGTTTAGAATAGACAGATCCAGAATAGGGCGCCAAGTGCCCCCTTTCCTGGGTACTAGGAAAAGTCTTGAATAAAAACCTAGGCCTGCCAGATTTGCAGGAACTGGCTCTATAGCCCCTGTAGTCAGTAGAGAAGAAATTTGAGTTTCTACCTCTGCCATGAGAGTTCTGGGTATGTCTGGGTACCCTTGCAAAACAGGGAAGGTGTGAAAGTAAAACTTGTAACCTTGGTTCACTACATTGAGCACCCATTTGTCGTCTGTGATGGTAGACCATATCTCTGCGAATCTGGCTAATCTTCCCCCCAAAGGAAACCCAGGGCCAGCAGAGGTAGGCACAAGAAGGCCGGAGTCATTGAGAATGTTTGCTTTGGGAAGCTGGCTTAGAACTCCCCGATTTGGCAGAAGAAGAATGCCATTCTTTAGCCTTTTGAGGGGCAGAAGCCTGCCCTCTGGAAGATCTGAAACCCCTAGGCCTAGAGCGACCCTGCTTGCCAGGATCAGTGAAAGACCAATTTTTGGAAGGATAATGCCCACTAAACCGAGGAGGCTGAACTTAAAGGAAATCTTTTACAGCTTGCATAGATTTTTACTTATCCTCCAACTTCTTCAGTACCTCCTCAGCCTTATTACCAAAAAGACTGTCCTTGTGCAAAGGAACATCCAGCAATTTAGATTTAACAGGTTCAGAAAGAGGCTGTTCCCTGAGCCAAGCATGCCTTCTAATTACGGAACCAGTGGCTGCTACTCAGCAGGAAGCCTCCAAATTGTCAAAGCCACAATGAAGTGAATGCTTATTAACTAAAGTGGCAGAAATCAGTAAGTCTTATAAATCTATGTTCTCCGTCAAGGAAGAAAAATCTCCAAGTTTAGCCTTAATAGCCTCCAAAGTATGCTGCTGAAACTTAAGCATGTGAAAAAGACAATTCACGGATCTAATGGCAAGAGTTGCAGAGGTATAGACTTTTTTACCCCACCTGTCTAAGGCCCTTGACTCCTTATCAGAAAGTACAGGATTTTTTACAATAGTAGCCTTAACACCCTTGGGGCCTTGAGAAATAATTTCTGGATAAGCAGTAGGGTTTTTAAAAAGGAATTGATGAGATTCAGGAATCCTATAATACCTATCCGTTTTTCTAGGGGCAGGAGGGACAGAATTAGGAGTTAAAGAATTTTCCATAAAAACATCATCCACAACTTCCAAAACTGGAGGTATAAGCCAGAGGCTTATGCTGTGGCAAATCCAAAAATTCCCTGATTCTTTTCTTACACTGAGGAAAATCCTGACAGTCTCATTTAAAGTGCTCCCTAAGAGTATTCAAAGTATCCCCAAAGGAAAAATCTTCTGGAGGCAGAAGGGATAGAGTCCTCAACATCAGAATCCTCAAAGCCAGAAAAAAGTTGAGAATTTCCTTCTTCACCAGCAGACATACTGGAAATCTCAGCATCTGAGACAGACAAAACATCAGGAGATAATTCCCTAGTCCTCTTTGAAGGGGGGGGGGGATGAGAGCCCATAATCACGGAAAGAAGATCACCAGCCATCTTTACCAACTGGGACTGAGGCACAGGAGGGGAGGACGATGCCTGCTTGTGAGTAGGTTAGCGGCTGGAAGGTTTACTAGCAATCCGGAGGGACTCGGTAGGCCTAGCAACTGCAGAAGTCTGAACTAAGGTAGTCGTTCTGGCTCTGGTCTCATGTCGAAAAGAAGAGGCATTAGAAGCCGGTGCCTGCAAAGCAGCTCCGGACCCATCTGAGGCGGTGACAGGCAGAGGGTCTGAAGATGAAATAGCAGCCTGTGGGGAATGGAGGACTCCGTAAAGGTCTCAGCAGAGGCTTGCGGCTGAAATTCTGCAGACTGCAGGGGCTGGGAAAACGCCTCAATGACTACCACTGCGCTGATGACCATTTCACCAGTGCGTCATCAGCAGATTTAACCCTAGGCCTGTCATGGTCCTTGTCTTTGCATTTCTTAGGAATATCCAAAGTCGGGAGACCAGAAGACGCCATACCAACAAACTTAGGCCAGACTCCGAAATGCTTACACAAAATCGTTGCTCTACGGCGTATGGTACGCGGGTTAAAGGAAGCACAGAGATCACAGTTAGGGAAGTCATGCTCAAGGCCCAAACAAGTTATACAATAGGAATAGAATCTGTTTTCCACAGGCAAGACAGCTATTAATTTTATCTGACATTCATTAAAGCAAGAAAACAGGATCCCCAATGGGGTACTTATCTGAAGGCGTCTTCAACTTGGTAGTCGGAAAGCAAAACTAAGGTAAATGGCCGACCGGCACAAGTGCAACTTGCATCTGCTTCAGGCTCCGTGGCAAGAAAGACTGAGGAAATGATGTCGGCTGCCTCCCTTTATACTTGATGTTCTGACAGTTTTACAACCAGCAGCAGCCGACGTCATACACCAAGGACTCTGGTATTCAGGCCAACTGAGGGCTACCGGGAGCTGGATAACCCATATGTGAGGACTGCAACAGTGAAACATGAAGAACATCAGATTTCCTGGAAGGTCTAATATGACGGATGACTTAAAGAAACTGTTTGACCTCAAACCCAGAGGCCAAAGGAGGAGTTAAAGGCAGATAAGCAGAAATAGCTGACAGGTGGACTTTAATAGAAGAGTATGCCAACCCAGCATTGAGCAATTCACACAAATAAAAAAGAACCAAAGGAACATCCACAATACGTGGGTCCAGGTTATGAGAAAGATACCAAACAGAAAACCAAACCAAAATCCTATCACCCACAGTGTTAGTTGAACTGTGGACAGGTGGGGATGGATGAGAGATCCCTTGTCTTGTGTGAGAAAATCCACCCTGTGAGGTAATTTGTGATGACTGCCCTTGGCTAAGTGCAGAAAAGGGAACCAATGTTGTCTGGGCCACAAAGGAGTCACCAGCAAGATTTTGGAAGCATCCTGTTTTATCTTGCACAGGACTTTTGGAATGAGAGGATGGGGAGGGAAGGCATAAAGCAAAATCTCCTGCCATGAAAAAGATAGGGCATCCACCTTCCAGACCAGAGGACATTGACTCCTGGCACAAAATAGAGGAAGCTGCCTATTCAGAGGAGGCAAAGAGATCTACTTGAGGAATACCTCACCAGTGGATAATGTCCAGAAACACATCCCTGTGAAAGATCCACTCATGAGATTGTGTTATGGACCTACTAAGGGAATCTGCCACAAAATTCTGACTTGAAGGAATGTACACTGCCGGAAGTGTGACTTGGGACTGAATCACTAACTTCCAAACCTGACGTTCCAATCTGCAAAGCAGATAGGACCTTGTCCCACCTTGGTTGTTGATGTACCACATCACTGTGGTGTTGTCTGTAAAGATCTTTAGGGGCCCTGGAGAAAACAGAAGATGAAAAGCAGTAAGTGGCAACAGAAGAGCTTGCATCTCCTTGATACTAATGTGCTCCTTCTGCTGCTGAGGACACCAAAGGTCTTGCACCTTTAGGTTTACAAAGGAAGCTCCCAAACTCCCTTCTGCAGTGACAATGAATAGCTCCTGAAACAAAACAGGGGTTGAAAGGAAGACCCGGATTCAAAGTTAGTTGGTGAATCCACCACTGAAATTCCAACTTGTGGCACAGAAGAGGGGGAATTGGAAACTCTAGAGTATGAGCATGCTGAAGCCAAACTGACTTTAGATACCACTGAAGCTTTCTCATGTCCAGTCTGGTGAAGGGAAGCATAGGGAAGGTGGATGGCATGAATCCCAGAGCCCTTAGAAATTCCCTTCCTGAAAGTAAGGACACGAGGAGAAGGGACTGAAAAAAGTCAAATCCTTGGGAAGAGGCAGGGATGCTAGCTTAGAAATGGTCTGGATCTTGCATCCCAGAAAAGCGTGATCCCATGACAGAAACAGGAAGGACTTTTGAAAATTTACAGTGAATCCAGGCTTTGCAACACAGTGATGACCCACTAAAGGTGCTGTAAAAGAATCTCTGGAGAGGAGGTTTGAATAAGCAGGTTGCCTAAATAAGCAAAGACTCGAATGCCTTTGAGTCTGCAAAACGCAATCACAGGGGCTAGGCATTTGGTGAATACTCTTTGGGCAGAAGAGAGGCCAAAGGGCAAAGAAGAGAACTGAAAATGCCAGGAAGCAACCGAGAAACATAAAAACGTCCTCAAAAGGGGATGAATAAGGATATGGAGATAGGCATCCATCCTTGAGATCCAGAGAAACCATAAAAGCAGAAGGAAGTAGAAGAGGAAACAAAATCTGAAGGGATAACATTCGAAAGGAAGGAACCTCCAGAAAAGTATTCAGGTGAGAAAGATCCAGAATGGGTCTTCAAATGTCTTTCCTGGGGCCCGAAAACATTCTGGAATAAAACCCCTTCCCTCTTTGAGCAGCTGGAACCTCTAATAGTTCCCTGAATCAAAAGACCCTGAAGCACCTCTGGAATAGAGCTCAACCGGTCTTGAGGTGGCTGAAGAATGCCCTTGAAGGGGGAAAGAAATTTCCAACCATGAAATACACCAGTGAATAATGGAACAAACCCATTAACCCTGAGTTAGCTTAACCAGACAGGAAGAGACAGAGAAAGACGATGCAATAGATAAATGTGGCTGGGAAGAATCAAGCATTCAGACAGCACCTGGTTTATTAGCAAAGGAAGGCTTCTGAGCAGGAGGGGTCTGTGTAGACTTAGCTGGGGGAACCCTCCTACCACCCCTTCTTGCTTTTGGGAAGAGGAAGAGACTGCCTTCTAACAAAAGCTGGTTTATTTCGATAGTTTCTCTTGAACTTTGGCACAGGGGAAACAAAAATGTGTTTCAGATCCTGTAATTCCTTGCCTTTATCCTGCAGGGATTTGAACAAATCAGCTGCAGCAGCACCAAATAAACATTTTGTTGTCCAGAGGAGCATCCATCAACTTGGCCTTAGTATCATCACGCAGAGGAAGAAGCCGAAGCCAGGAATATCTCCTCAAAGCAGATCCAGAAGCAGCAGCTCTAGAAGAAGCATCTGCTGCATCATAACTACACTTAATGGAATGGCAAGCTACCTGGGGAAGCTCCTAACAGAGACAAGGCAAATGTCTTTCCCTTAGAATTAGGAAGGTCAGAAATAAGCTGGCAAGCCAGAGAAAGAAAAGCCAAAACATACTTGGTCATATGAGTCTGATAATTAACAGCTTGAAAGTGTAGGGTGGCTGAAGTATAAACATTTTTACCTAGCCTTTCCACAGTCCTGCTGTCTTTATTAGAAGGAAGAAGTTTGGTAGAAAGCAGTCATTTGGAAGGCTTGCCAGATGCCACAGAAACCACCAAAAGGTCAGCAGATAGACACTTATAAAGGGATTTGCAGTCTTCAGGTGATTTACAAAATCTGCTTTTTAGGAGCAGGGGGCTGAGAGTTTGGGGCATCAGATGCAGAAGAAAAGGCATCCAAAAAAGCAGCCAAAACAGGAGGAACAGCAGAGGGTCTAGGAGATTTCATCTGAAGGAGCTCATATCTCCACTGCACTTCAGAAACTTGGGATCAATCCCATTTAAAGAATTCCATTATCCTGGCATTTGTATCCCCAAAGGAAATCACCTCAAAATAAGACTCAGGACTAGCAGACTCCGCTTCCTCAGAACCGTACTCCAAAGGGGAAGGAATCTGGGTAGAATAGGCCAGGGATTGGGGGAAGAAGACCAAGGAGGAACCAGGCAGAGACCCCCTGAGAAGGCTTCAAGGTCATAACAGCACTGAACAATCCCTGTGTAAAATTCTGCCATTCACTTTCAGCGTCCTTGGGAGTATAAAAAATATGTTTTGTCTTCTGCTTCTTTTTTAAAGGGACATCCGCCTTACAAAAATTAGAAGACTCTGACGCTGGCCTACACTCAATAATCATAGGTGGGAGTTCCTCCCTAACCAGTATCTGAGAACCCCCCCCTCCAGCCCCTCGGTGGAAATCAGCTGCTGTTCCCCCTGAGTATTTAAAGCGGATGTTTGCAAGGCCTCCGAGGATGTGAGAAAAAACAGATCCATGCTGGACTCTGAACCAGTTGCGTCAGAGGAATCCAGCCCAGAAACTGGACAATCCTCTGGGCTTTCACCAGCCTCAAGAGAGATGTCTGGTGCAGGAGGTGCAGCCAAAGAATCAGACCTGAATTTTTTTGCCTTTTTCTTCAAGGACGGCTGACCCTCATGATGGGAAGTACCCTTTTGTCAATAGTTTTAGATGCTAGTTTTCAAGATTAGTGGTAAGACAAGAAAGATGATTACGTAAGGTCTTTGGAACAAAAGCCTGACAAATAGTACAGGATGTGTGGTCAAGAGAATCTGCTAAACAAAAACTACAGTTGTGTACACTTACCATAAATGTAGATATTCGAGTGTGTTCACTGTTGCAGTCATCACACTTGGGTTATCTGCCTGCAGGTAGCCCACAGTCGGCCCCAATACCAGAGTTTTGGGAATTCAGCGTCGGATGCTGTCATTTCTTCCATGACGTCAGGTCGTCAGGGGAATAAAACAGGCAGCCGACACCATTACATCAGTTTTTCTTGCCCCAGATGTCAGGAGCCCCCCAAATAGGAAGCTAGTATATAGTGTGGAACACCACCAGTAAAAAGTAAATACCACTACCATAAAAAATGGCCATATAGAGGATAGGTAGAAATGATAAAGAAAAACAGGGGACTGGAGGGAGGGAAACCAGGACTGGAACAGTGAATACATTTGAACACCTACATTTATGGTAAGTGTACACAACTGTACTATGTTCTTCATGTTTCACTGTTGCAGTCATCACACTTGGGTTGATTCCCAAAGCTGAGGAAGGGTGGAGGCAGCCAAGAGGAGTTAGGGCTGGCTAGCAAATCCAGCTCAGGATTGAGAAAAATAGGTAAGTGGTAATTCTTGGTGAAGGTGTGTACAGAACTCCAGGTTGCAGCTTCCAGAATGTCCCTGGTAGGGACTCCCCTAAGAAATGCTTTAGAGGTGGAAGTAGCCCTAGTGGAATGTGTTCTGATACCCTGTGGGGGTAGGTTTTCCATGGTGCTTGTAGCAGAAATGGATGCAGTGTGCTATCCATTTGGAAATGGTTTGCTTTGAAATGGACTTGCCCTCTGCCCCTGTAGCAAAGCTGACTAGCAGTTGGTCAGATTTTCTGAAAGGTTTAGTCTTGTCAAGGTAGAACCTGCGCTGTCTGTGCACGTCCAAGGAGTGCAGGATCCTTTCCCCTTTATTCTGAGGATTAGGGAAGAAGGTTGGCAAATGGATGGCTTGGTTTAGAGCCACACTGGAGCCCACCTTAGGCATAAAAGATGGTTTAGTCCTGAGGGAAAACCCTGTCATCATGGAAAATAATGAAGGGTTCCACAGCCATTAGTGCCTGTAACTCAGACAATCTTCTAGCTGAGGTAATGGCTAAAAGCAAGGCTGTTTTCTAAGAAAGGAATTTTAACTCTGTTGAAGCCGCAGGTTCAAAAGGGGGAAGTGTGAGCTTTTCCAGTACAAAGTTAAGGTCCCAGGTGGAGGGGGGTGCTCTCCTAGGAGGTCTTAAGTTGTTAGCCTCTCTCAGGAACTGTTTGATGAGAGGGTAAGAGAATAGAGGTGGCTCAGTATTATAATGAGCTGAGATGGCAGAAGCATGAATCTTAATGGAGGAGAAGGATAGTCCTCTGTGGAGCAGCTCTGCTAGGTAATCAAGGACTTGAGGTAAAGGAGGGCACAGCTGTGTCCTTTCCTTGAGACTGATTCCAAGAACAATCTCTTTTCCACTTTTCAGCATAGGATTTTCTAGTACTAGGCCTTCTGGCCTCAAGAATGACATCCAGCACCTGTTTGCTGAGGGTTGCCGGTGGAGTATTCAGAGGATAAGCCAGGCTGCAAGATTTAGGGTTTGCAGCTGTGGATGCAAAATCTGACCCTCCTGCTGAGACAGCACGGAAGGTGTCTGATGAAGGTGCCAGGGTGGCACTGTTGTCAGACTGCGTAAGAGTGGGTACCAGTGCTGGTGTGGCCAGTCTGGGGCAAAAGGAATTGCCCTTGGGCTGTCCTGTCTGATCTTGAGTAGTACCTTTGAAAGGAGGAGCAGAGGTGGAAAGGCATAAATTGAGAGGTTTTCCCATTTGAAGGATAAGGCTATTCACCTTCCAGGCCCTGCTGTGAGGGTTCCTGATGCAAAATTTGCACAACTGGTGGTTCTCGGGGGAGGCAAAGAGGTCCACTTCCAGTGTCCCCCACCTCTGGATTAGAAGGTTGAAGGTGTTGGGCTCCAATTTCCACTCATGTGGGCTCAGGAGATTTCTGCTTAAGTCGTCTGCCAGTGAATTATGTTTGCCTGGCAGGAAGTGAGCTTGTAGATGCACTTGGTTGCTCAAGGCTGTGTTCCACAGGGTCATGGCTAACCTGCAGAGCGGGTAAGAATGGGTTCCCCCCTGCTTGTTTATATATCACATAACTGTGGTAGTGTCTGTTTTTTATCAGCAGCTGACCTGGAATGATTAGGCATTTGAAGGCTGTCAGAGCATACTGCACAGCTAGCATCTCTTTTTGATTGATGTGCAGGAGGATTTGTCCTGGGCTCCACTTGCCCTGAATGCATTTGCCTGCCATGTGAGCCCCCCATACATAGTCTGATGTGTCTGTAGTCAGGATTTGGACAGAAAAGGGTTGAGTGAAAAGGCAGTCCCTTGTTGTGGTTGCATGTTTCTGCCCACCAAAGGAACTCTGCCCTTAGACAAGGTATGATAGGAATGACTATTTCCAGGTCCTGAGAATGTTGGCACCAAAGACTTTTTAAGTACCACTGAAGTTTCCTCATATGCAGTCTTGCATATGGAATTAGCAGAATGCATTTCTTTGCAGATAGCCCTAGGGTAGCTGGGTTTTGATGGCCATTTGTTTGAAGTAGTTGTTCAAATAGACCTGTTTTTCTGGAGTGAGAAATGTCATATGGGAAATTGTGTTCAAGCTTGCTCCCAGGAATACAATTTTTTGACTGGGCACCAGTTATGATTTCTTTTCGTTGATGGTGTACCCCAATGAAGATAGGAGTCTTTTTACAAATGCCAGGTGCTGAAGTAGCAATTCCAGACTGTCAGTCTAAATCAGGCAATTGCCCAAGTATGGGAAAATTTGGATATTTCTCTGCCTGCAGTATGCTATGGCTGGAGCCAGGCACTTTGTGAATACTCTGGGTGCAGTAGATAAGCCAAAGGGAAGTGCAGAGAACTGATAGTGCATAGAGCCTACCCTGAAGCGTAGATATTTCCTGCGAGACTCCCTTATGGGGATGTGCAGATAAGCTTCTTTTAAATCTAGGGTGACTAACCAGGCATCCTTGACTAGCATAGGGAGAATTGTTGCTAGGTAAGCATTTTGAATTTTGGGACCACCAGAAAAGTAGTAAGAATTGATAGATCCAGGATAGGGTGCCAAGAGCCCTCTTTTCTGGACAGGAACAGTCTGGAGTAGACACACTGTCCCCTTTGTTGTAGTGGAACAGGCTGAATGGCCCTGATATTGAGCAGGGAAAGTACTTGCATTTGAGCCTCTGCCCACTGGTTTGGAGGAAGGTCTGGAAACCCACTTGGGGTTGGCAGTGAATGGAAGTAGAATCTGTTCCCCTGGGATACAATGTTTAGAACCCATCAGTCCTGAGTAATGGACATCCAGTTTTTGGCATGAAGGGCAAGTTTTCCTCCTAGGGGCGCAAGTAGTTGGGCAGGGCTGGGAAGGATAATTGTAAAGTCATTGTGAACTTTTTCCATAAGGGGATGGCTTACCACTCCCTGTTTTTGAGGTGGGAACACTCCATTGTTTAGATCTCTGCATACCCTGAGACTGAAGTCTTGATGGTCTGGTTCCCCTGTTTTTGGACTGAGAAGGCCTGGAAGGGGGTGGAAAGGACCAGAGATAGATTTAGCTTTTCCTTCCATCTTTTTAAGAACCTCTTCTGCTTTGGTGCCAAACAAACGGTCCTGATTTAAAGGAGCGTCTAGTAATTTTGATTTGACATGGTCTGGCAAGGTTTGTTCCTTCAGCCAAGCATGCCTTGTCAGTACAGACCCAGTGAATGCAGCCCTACAAGGTGCTTCTAGGGCATCAAAGCCACACTGCAAAGTATGCTTACTAACTTGGTTTGCAGAATGCATTAACTCTTGTAAATCTTTATTTTCTGCACAATCTGGAAATAACACCATTTTGCGTTTAATTAGTTCCATAATATGTTGCTGGTACTTCAACATGTGAAACTGGCAATTCAATGCCCTGATGGCAAGAGTTTGCAGAGGTATATACCGTCTTACCGCATCTGTCTAAAGCTCTGGAATCCCAGTCTGAAGGAGTAGGGTTTTTGGCTGTAGTAGCCTTAATAACTATAGGTCCCTGGGAAATGGTCTCTGGAACTGCAGTAGGATTCTTAAAGAGTAATTTGTGAGAATCAGGTACTCTGTAGTACCTCTCAGGGTTTCTAGGGGCCGGTGGTAAATTGTCTGGAGTAAGACTGGATTCCATGAAGACATCATCTACAACATCCAGGACAGGGGGTATAGCTAGAGACCTGTGCTGAGGCAACTCTAAAAATTCTCTGAGTCTCTTTTTGGACTGAGGATAGTCCTGGCATTCCCAGCGGAAATGCTCTCAAAGTATGCATGGTTTCACCAAAAAAAAAATCCTCTGGAGGGGAGGCAGAGGGAATGGATTCCTCTGCATCTGAATCCTCAAAAGTTGATAAGGGTATGTCCTGGCAATCAGAAGGGTCAGAGTCAATCCTTTGTCTCTTAGGGGAAGGCTGGCTTCCCCTAATTAGGGTAATAAGGTCTTCAGCCATTCTAAGTATTTGTTTTTGAGGCATGGGAGCTTGAGCATGCACTTTGGTCATCGGTTTTCTAGGCGTAGTGCATACTCTGGGCCTGAAAAACTCAGTAGTTTTAGCTGAAAACGAAGTTGTCGGCTTAATGTGAACATCGGTAGGTCGGAATACACCCTCAGAAGCCGGTGCCTGCACAGCAGCTCTGGACCCATCCAAGGTAGAGACATCCGCAGGTTCCATAGTCGAAGAAGCATCTTGCGGCATACCAGACTTCGAATGGGTCTCAGCAGAGGCCTGTGAATCTGTAGAAGCAGGCATCAGGGGCTGCAAAGGCGCCTCACTGAGTACCGGCGGACTGGCAACTAGCTTAACGGAAGCATTATCAGCAGTTTTGGACCTATGCGGTCTGTCTCTGTCTTTACCATTACACTTTTTCGGAAGATCGGTAATCAGATGGCTTCTCGAAGGCATTTCAGAATACAGAGAATGAGAGCAAAAGAATTTATTGACAAAAATAGCCCAACGACGAATGGTTCAGGCGTTAAAACGCACAAAACCGACAGCGAGTGATGTCATGGTCTGGGCCTAAACAGATGACACAGTAAAAATGAAAATCTCTGTGAGGTATTTGCTTTCCACAGACAAGACAATTTTCTGACATCGGTTAGAGCAAGAAAAAAGAATCCCCAATGGGGTACTTAGCTTTAGAAGACTTCAGGTTTGAAACTCGAAAAACGAAAATTTCAGGTAGCAGCTGACCAGCACATGCAAACTGCTTCTGCTTCGGGATTCTTCTCAGCAAGAAAGACTGATGTAATGGTGTCGGCTGCCTGTTTTCTACCCCTGACGACCTGACGTCATGGAAGAAGCGACAGCATCCGACTCAGAAATCCCAAGACTCTGGTATTCGGGCCAACTGAGGGCTACCTGCAGGCAGATAACCCAAGTGTGATGACTGCAACAGTGAAACACGAAGAACATCAAGCACTGCTCATGACAGTCTTTATGGGGAATCTGTCTCCCACACTGGCATTTACTCTTTCTGGACTACATGAAACCTCACAACAACACAAATGCTAAAAGTATAAATCAAAAAACCCCAACAGGGCGTTATCTGAATAGATAGGTAACCAGCAAGGACTCAGACGATCAGTCCGATTATCAAAGATGGTGTTCGGACTGGTAGGAAAGAGGTTCATAGGATATGTCCAGATGATATCTTTATGCCCTACACCTTGCACAGGAAGCATATGTGTGATGTACGGCGTATCAACAACCTAAAGGCTTTGGTACACTGGCCGGAAGTTGGGCTGCCCTTGCCAGGGGATCCCTCATGTTAAGAATACTGTAACAGTGAAATGGAGGGACATCAGACAATACCAGAAATGTTCTAGATATTGGCAATTCCAATGTCAGGTATACAGGTTCTACAATCACAAGACTGGCAAAGAAGAAGGTGACTGGCAGTTGTTTCTCAGGCACTAAGATTATGGCTGCACCAGGACTCTCCAACCCCTGAAGCACACAAAACTATAACTATGACTTTGCCACTGCTCATATACTGGGGTGAATGATTTCAGGAAATCCTCCTTGGAGGAAATGCAGAGGCCTCTAATTTCTTTCTGTTTAAGCCCTCCAACAGCTTGCTTTGCTAATAACATACAGTTCACCAGCAGTATATATGAATGCCCTAAACACAACATCAGACAAGCTTCAAAGTGAAAAAGACTAACTTCTTCAGAACCCTTCTAACAAAAGCACATTTACTCTGGTCTTGGCTACAAGCAAAAATGACAATGGAAAGAATCCCATTTCTGCACAGCTTGCCTTGCTGCCTGTCACTACTAACTAGAATACTCATACCCCAACCCCACAGACCAGTTTACTGGTACCTTTGTCATGAACCATGAAGTTTATTTCACCCTACATAAGATGTAGTAATTTCTAAACGCAGATCTCTTTACGCATATCAGAAGTGAAATGAAATACCAGAAAACTAAACCACAGGAGTCTAACATTCATGGGGGTGTTGCTAGAAATACTTAAACTCCAAAATGTAATCTGGACTTCTCATAAACCCATTACAATGTTAAGAGTGAAAAAACTTAAAAAATACATATATGCTCAATGTTTCAAGCACAAACTCATTTTGAACTTGTGCACTTTGGTGAGCTATCTTTATCCTTAAAGTCAAACAGCATCTTAGTTGACAAATAGTTGGGAGAGTTATGCAGACGGTGAGCAACATTCATAAACCTCTAGCTTAACTTTTCTAGTCAGATGTACTGAACAAAAGTACATTACTGACTATCTGAAAGACACTTAACAGGTCTCAAGAAAGAAGGGAGTGAGCAAATACCATCTAATAACCACAGATTCAAAAACAGTCATCAGAAAAATCTGGAAGATAGCATGGGACATTGTGTCTATGAGTTGCTAATGAGAATCAAGAAATAGGTTCATAGATCCATAGGTTCATAGATTAGTACTAGGCTAATTGCCCTTGTGGGCCATTTTAAGCCTAGCCAATTACCCCATGTGACAATCAAACCCTGCACCTTACGTCTGCAAGGTAAACACCTTAACCATTCTGCCATCCTCCCACCCACGTAACGTTATTTACTAACCAGAATGCTCCATCTGTGTTGAACATTTTTATTCTTCCTCAACTGTTGAGTTCAGAACCAGTCCATGAATCTGACTTGGCTGCTTCTTCCAGATCACAAAACACAAACTCTATAGCTCCTCCCTTTACCCATAATGCCCCAGTCACCATATATACTACAGATCTAGTTTGCTACACAGAGACCTACATAGTAGTGGAGAATAAGGGAATAATGGAATCTGGGGTTCAAACAAAGGAACAGCAGTTCCTCCAACATCCTTCAATCTTTTCAGGAGTACAGTAAAGGAGGAGGTTGGTGGGAGGGAAGTTCAGGAAGAATGAAAATGGACAGCACAAACGGAATGTTATGGTGACTACATAACTTTTTTTATCTGATGATGTCATTTTCATTCATTCCTCAACTGTTGGGACAGAGTCCCCTGTTACCTAAATCTCAGGAGGACTCTAAGGGAGGATATTCCTGAGCACAGTTGAGCCAAAGTCTGCTCTTTCCAAGAGACCAAATACAATTTGTAATGAGCAATAAATGTATGAAGATTAGCCCAAGTTGCAGCTGCACAAATATCATCCAAAGAAGTTCTAGACAAAAAGGCTGAAGAAGTTTCTATAGATCTGGTAGAATGGGCTTTTTGGTGGTTTTGGTAAAGGCAAACTCACTTTTCCATAAAAAAGGTAATATAATCAGTCAACCATTTGAGTAAGGTCACTTTAGAAACTGGTTTGCGTAATATTAATTCAGAAAATGAAACAATTGTTCGGACTTCCTCAACTCTTTGGTTCTGTGAAGGTAAAAACATAACTGCCTATGAACATCCAAACAGGTGCAACACACATTCTCCTTTGTTTGAGAAATTTGGAAAAAAGACTGGAAGGTTGATAACCTGATAAATATTGGATTCTGACACCACCTTAGGTAGAAAGGAAGGATTGGTCCTTAAAGATATCCTATCCTTGTGAAAAATCGCATAAGGAGGTTTAGAAGACAAAGCCTGATGTTCAGAGACTCTCCTTGGCCGAAGTAACAGCAACTAGGAAAACAGTATTCCAGGTCAAAACTTTTAGTTTAGACTTCGCTAAGATTCAAAGGGGGCTGGGTTAAGGCCTGGAGAACAACACTTAAATCTCAAGGAGTAGCAGAATCATTTAGAGGAGGTCCAAGTAAATATATATTCCTCTTAAAAAAGGCTTTACAAAGCTTGGAGGAAGGTAAGCTCAACTCATTTACTCCAATATGAAAGTTAGAAATGGCTGCTAACTGTACTATGACAGTTGAGGAGCTAGCTCCTTCACTGAAAATTGTAGCTAAAAAGTGAAGAACCTTAGAAATCGGTGCTGAAAAAGGATCTACATTATTTTTATGTGCCCAAGCAAAAAATCTTTTCCATTTACTTTCTAGTTGAAGCTTTGTGGGATGATAATATAATGTGACGGACAGGGGAGGAGAGCCTGGGCTGTCTAGCAATCAACGGAACTGGAGAAATCATATGGTCATCTTGAGGCCTGAGATATCTGGATAAGTCATGCCTGTCAGATGAAACAGTAGGTCTGGAGTTGGATCCAGAATCCAGGGTGGACATAGAAGATGAGGCCAAAGGAAGGGAAAACAAATCTGACAAGGCCAGTAAGGTGCAATGAGGATAACTGTGCTCTTCAATCGAGATGCTTTCTGGAGAAATTTGGGAATGAGGGGTATTGGGGGTTATGCATAAAGGAGACTGGAGGGATAAGCATAAAGTAGAGCATCTCACAGGGACTCTCCCACTGCGGGGATCAGGGCAAAGAACCTGCTGCACTTGTTGAGGGGAAATAGAAAAGAAATGCAGCGTGGCTGACTCCATCAATGGAAAATCCTCTCCACCACCTTCATGCTGACATACCACTTGTGAGGCATTAGACTAGATCTGCTTAACTTGTCGGCAATAAAGATGGAGTCCCCCGGGATGTGGATTGCTCTCAGAAAGCGAATGGATGAGATCACCCATTGCCGTACTCTCAACTTCTCAACAAAAAAGATAAGATCTGGTTCCCCCTTGTTTGGTGATATATCAGACCACAGACATATTGTCAATCTGAATCACAGTAGTCCAGGTTTGGAGAGAATCTTGGAAGGCCTGCAATGCTAGGAGGATAGCTCTCATCTCCAGGACATTGATATGCATATGTTAGCCTCTTCAGGGGAAAATGGTATCATATAACCTCTGGATATTATCCTCCACATCCATGAATCTTTTGCAATTTTTAGTCAGGCTCTCTGGTGCATGGACAGATGACCTCTGACTGCCACCAGAGGACATGCCTCCTTTCAGGACTGTTGATAGGATCTGTCAGAGAAAGTAACTCTAGATCCCCGATTATGCGGACAGATCTGCTGCAGGGATGGCATCTTCCACTGGAGTTCCCAGCTCTACCCCTGGGGGAACTATCTCCATGTGGATCTTGGAAGAGACCCTTGGAATTTTTGAACCACATTTTCCATACACCTTAATGGTCCTAGAAAAGGTCCGTTAAGGGGTCAAAAATTATATACCCACAGCAGACAGGGTTTTCCCTTCATACTCACACCTGCAGAACATATCTTTTACCTTGGGGCCAAATAAGGAGGTTCCATCAAAGGAAGCATTGATGAAAGAAGATTTGAAGGGATCGGCAAAGTCACATAAGCACATCCAGGCATGTCTTCTGATGGAAACATCTGAACCTGCTTCCCGTGAGGTACCTCCAGCTGTGCAGGAGATAAGCCTCATGGACAAGTTTGGAAGAGACTGAAGGCTAGCCACCTGAGAGGAAATAGTGCTGTCTACCTCAGAGGATATGGCCCCAGAGAGGGATCTGGAAAGTTCTTTGATCAAATGGCTCTGGAGTCTCGTAAAATGTGCCAAATAATTCAGTAACCCAAGGGCGAAGGCTGCTGAAGCACAGATATGCTTCCCAAACCTGTCCAATGCCCTAGACTCCCTGTTATGGGGAACGGACAGAGGAACTTTGCTCTGACTGTTCCTTCTTAGTGGCCGCCGCTACGACTATGGCATTATCGGATACTCCTTTACTTCAGTGATATAAAAAAATTATAAGAATTATATAGAAAAAGAGCTAACTCACAAAAAACTCTTAAGGCTCACTTAAGAGTTTCACAACCTATGTCCAAATGCTATGGAGGCAAATGAGATCTCGGGTCTGTAAGGTAACTAAGGCAGTATGGGAAAAGGGAGGAGCTCGAGAGTTTCAGTGTTCTATGATCTGGAAGACGCGGCCGAGTCAGATCCAAGGATTGGATCCAAACCCAACAGTTTTGGAATGAATGAAAATGACATCAGATCATGGGTTTTGGCTCCCCTAAGTTTCCATTTACATGCTGTATGACTCTGGGAAAGATATTAGATTAGACAATACTCACACTTTCAGGTCACCCCTTTAAAAAGGCACTGACGCCTGCTAGGCTTATTCGACTAAGAGATGAATAAAAATGTTAGCATCCTGACATAGCTGAAGATTAGCAACACATCTGCAAATCATTCTTAAACGAGAGTTAGGGCACTGAACTAAAATGAGTGTTAAGTGAAAAATCATTTTCTGAGAAGATTATTTCACTTATGCAGCCTATGTGAAAGAAGAAATGCACAAAACTGCCAAAACAGGCAAGTAGCTTGAAATACTAGAAGTACAAGGTTAGAATATGCAGTGTCCAAGCTGACAAATCATTACTCAGCACTGGCGTTCTAAACTGCAAGTTTTGGAAGAATGACATATGCTTTACTAAGGACAAACATTTCGGGGTGGGGAGAGAACAATACAAAAATAAATCAAGGAATCTGGTTTCAGCTAAAACTCTAACAATAAGGAAATAATTCGTTTTTTTTTTTTTAACTTATACTGCGAATGTAGCCCAATTGCAAAAGAGCAGTCTAGTTAGCACAGTACAATGAATACATCTACACTAATCATGTAATACTTACTTCCTCATCTTTGTACCAAGAGAGGGATTCCGCAGTTAGGACAAACCAGAACTCCTTTGAGCCTCCCTTTAGGATGCTGATGTTGTTAAGTGTAAGCCAGCCTCTGCGAATAACCTACAGGAAGCAAAACAAATCAAGAAGAAAAAGCAGACATTAGAACCAATTATTTTAGTAATGTTGCTTTAAGTATGAATCATCAAATATTTAAATACAACAGGATGCAGCTAGTAGAATTTGTGATACTTCAGGGCATTTTTACCTTTCACAATACATTGGTAGATGTATTACCCTTGACCGCAATTAACACTGCTAAAATACGGAGGAGTTATGAAAGACAATACTATACATAACAATGACCTACCAGGTATAATGCACAGGACCACCTATTCATCTACCATTTTACTGTTATTCTCTAAACAAGCTAAACATGAACGGTAGGAACTGACAAAGTAATACAAAACCACAAAAAAAGCACTAAAAAGTATAAACAACGGCTCTCTGAAGAAGAGAATATGATTTTTTTAAAGGGTGAAAGTCCAAATTACTGGAGCAGTTTCAATAATTTTGATCAAAGTTTTCAAAGACCAACTTATGTTGTGCTACCCATGTAGTTAACTAAATTTTAATTTATCTCGGTTGAAATGTTTTCTCTGGGATTAGTCCACTACTACAATTACAAAATACACACACAAGCCTTGAGGAAGTGGACAGACAGGAAGACAAGGCTCCAAAAATACAGTAAAGACAGTCAAAAACTGAGACATGCTCCTTTATATCCACCAGGACTGCCTGGAGAAGAGCCAAGGCTGTTTGCAAACTGCTAATCTCAAAAAGGTAAGGCATGACTTGGCCCCACACAAACTGAAGACTTGGGTTCTGAAGAAAGAATATGTACATTGTAGAAATGCAAATGTGTGTGCTGGTTCTCTTCTCAATCTACAGAACTACACGTTGCTTTAATTTTGTGTATGCTATACATCAAACTGTTTTGAGTATATATAGAAGACATCCTGTGATGAAAATGCAGCAGAATCCTGCTACTTATCACTCATGTCAGTTTTGTTTACTACATTTCAGGACTCAAAAGGGACTCCTGTCAAAGCAATACAGTCACAAACATTGTTTTGCTAACACATGCCCACTCCCCAAAAAAGAAACAGTCATGTACCACTAACAGCGAGAAACACAAAGCAAAGCAACCACTTTTTGCAGAGATAAGCCATCCTGAACCCCTTCTGCATGGGTATGAGTAGAAGTGACTTAAATATACTGACTTTATGGTCACAGAACTGTGGAAAAAGGAACACCCTCACTTTACTGCTGTTAACAATACACCAACTTCATTTGTGGTTCAAATTATAAGTGAAATCCACTTTTCTGCTGTCCCACCTCCAATTATAAAATATCCCACTCAAAATAAAGTGGATCTCAAGCACAACGAACAGCACACGCCAAGCACAAGTCTTACTACCAATCGATATTACAGGTGTGATGTTTAAATGGTGCTGAATAAACTGGAATGGGATATGATCACCCAAAAGCACCAATAATGTTTTTCAACCTTGCGGGGTTTTTTTATTTATTTTATTTGACATTTGTTAACTGGGTTAGTCCAGTGGAGACTCTAGAAGAAAAGCTCCAGGTACTAATACAAAATATTTTAGAGTAAAGAACATATACACAGGTCAAGTACATCAGATAATAAATGCAAACATTCTTTTAGGTAAAAGACAGTTTAATAAGAGATCAGACGTTACACAAAGAACATAAGATAAAATGAAAACAAATAATGTCATTACATTCTGGAAAACTAAGAACAGTATATACAAAGGATGGGACTATGGACTGA
Organism: Protopterus annectens; assembly: GCF_019279795.1. Classification (NCBI taxonomy): domain Eukaryota; kingdom Metazoa; phylum Chordata; order Ceratodontiformes; family Protopteridae; genus Protopterus; species Protopterus annectens. The sequence continues at coordinate 1,740,493,646 of NC_056743.1, read as the reverse complement.
GGTGAAGTAATAACTTAACAAGAGAAAGGTGGGTTGAGAGTAGAGATCATGGATACAAGGTATAGGAGGTAAAACAGAGAGAAAAGTTGGAAGGAAGAGGTGCAACAGATTTATAACAGGCATTATTTAACATATGGGGTTTGACATGGACAGTATCATATTGGTTTGTAGGTATTGTTTGAGTTCATGTTTAAACAGATGCCTTTGGGAGATGCTTTGTAACTTGAGGGGAAGTTTGTTCCAGGCATAAGCTATTGAGTGTTTGTAAAGGGACTTACCAATATTTTTGTTTGGTTTGTAAATGTCAAGGAGACGTTTGTCAAAAGTATATAGTAGGGGGGGGCAAGTTGTAGGATATAAGATTAGCGATGGAGGGACATGAAGGAGGATTGTTTAGGATGGGGTGGGTAATATGTAATTGAATGAGTAGTAATTTGGTGAATTCGGGCCAGTGTAGAGGTTTGAGGACATGAGAGTGATGAGACTTGAAGGGTAGATTAGTGGCAACCCTGGTAATTTTACTGTACGTTAGTTCAAGTTTGAAAAGTAGAGTAGACTGAATGTTAGTAACAGGAGCTGCATACAGTAGGCAGGGTAACAAAAGAGACTGAGCTAGAGAGAGTTTAGAGGAAGCAGTTTGGAATTTCCAATTGTGATAGAGAAGACCTAGTTTCTGGTGTTTTTTTTAATATATATATAAACTGTTGAATATGAATATCATATTTCAGCTCCTCATCAATAATGATGCCCAGCAGCTTGGTATGGGGTTCCGGCATGATAGTATTGTTTAAAGAGGTGATAGAAAAGGAGGACTTGAGATGAGCCACAGATCTGGGAGTGAAGAGAAGTTTAGTTTTTTTGGGATTAAGTACAAGTTGATTATCGGAGAGCTATGTTTCAATATAAGAAAATGTATTTTGTGTAAGTGCTAAGAGGTCAGGGATGTTAGGGGCAGTGGACATTAGTGAAGAGTCATCTGCATATTGTAAGAGTCTGGAGTGGTGACAGACTGAGTGAAGGTTGTAAGTAAAGATATTGAACAAAAGGGGCCTAAGATAGATACTTGTGGAACACTGGTGTTAACTGTAAGGAAGGGAGAGAAGACAGTTTGCCAGTGAATGTATTGTTACCTGTTGGAGAGGTAACTTGAGAACCAGTTTATAGAGGAGGTAGAGGGATGGAGGTTGGATAGTTTAGTTAGCAGTTTAGGGTGAGAAACAGTGTCAAAGGCCTTAGAAAGATCAAGGAATAAACAGGAGACTAGCAAGTTGTTGTCAAGGGCTTCTGTTACTGTTTGGGTGAAGGAAAGAAATGCAGTGGAGGTGCTGTGGTGAGGTTTAAAGCATTGTTGGGAGGGGGTAAGTAGGTTATTGTCAAGAAGGTGTTTGAGTAATTCGGTGTGAATACATTTTTCCAGAATTCTGGAGATGGCAGATAGGATTGCAATGGCTCTATAGTTGGATGGGTCAGTAGAGTTTCCGCCTTTATGAAGAGGGATTGTAAAAAAAGCTTTCCAGATTTCTGGGACATAGGCTTCTGTTATGGATCAATTAATAAGAATGGAGAAAGAATAGGCGATGGATTCAGCAGATATTTTAAGAAAGCAGGAAGGTAGTTCATCAGTGGAGGGGGAACAGGGTTCAAGTTTGAAAAGAAGAGATTTGATGAAGGAGATGGGGACAAGTTTGAAAGAGAGGGAATTGAAAGGTGAAGTTTTGGGAGATAAAGGATGAGAGGGGGAGTATTACCATTTTGGGTAAGTTTCTGGACTGTCTATATGAAGTAATTGTTAAGAAGGGTGGCAGTTTCAGTAACTGTATGATGTGGGAAGAGGTTGGGAGTAATGGGATTGCCATGATGGATGAGATGGTTAATACAGCACCAGAATTGTTTATGGTTTTTAAGTCCGCTATTTTGGCTTGAGGTGAAGACATGTCTCATCATTGTTGACAAGTTTTATGGACAGATTCCTAAGTTCTGTGTATTTTAGATGTAGAATAGGGGACTTATTTTTAACCCAAGATTTCCAGACACTGTTGGGTTGATGCATTATAGAGTGGGTATGTTTTCAGAGCCGGGGGGGTGGATTTAACTTTGATTTTTCTAATGGGTGCCAAGGAGGTCAGTATGTCAAGGAATACCTTATTGAAAGATGCTACTGCATCGTTTAGAGGGAGGTGTTGAAGGAAGAACCATTCTATTTTAGACAGTAAGGAGTTAAAACCATCAGGATTGAAATGGGTGAGTTTGCGACAATCTCTATAGAGATGCTCTTTTGGAGTACATGTGGAGAATCTTTGGATAAAGGTTAGGGAGTTTGCCAGGGTTATGATAGAGTTTTGGGTCTGAGGTAAGAATCCAGTCAAGGATAGGTCCAGGGTGGTGTTTTTGTTAGCCCAAATAGGAGAGGATATGAGTTGTTGGAAGTCAAGAAAGTTGAGACTAGTATTGGGGATAAAGTTGAGAGTTTTGTCCACTCAATATTAACATCACCAAGCATGAGGGTTTCATATGGAACATTCTGAGTAAACCAGGAGAGAATGTTTTTGAGGAAAGGGAAATTATTCCCAGGAGGTATGTAGATGGAGTTGATGGCAATTTTTTATGTGAGTTTAAGTGACAATTTACAATGAGGAATTCAGCTGGCTCAAAGCTAGGTATAGAAAGGGAGAGTGGAGAGAGACTGAGGAGTTCAGAGTATAGGATGGCAACACCTCCACCCCTCCTACTGATTCTAAGTGGAAGATGATGTAGTCGGGAAGTAATATTTCAGTGTTAGTAATGTGGGGTTTCAACCAGGTTTCAAATAGTGATAAGATATGGGGGGCTTTGTTAGCTATCCAGGAATGCAGTTCAGTAATTTTATTTGCTAGGCTTTGGATATTTAAGGAGAAGATCCGTAGTGATCTGGGGGGTGGAGGGAGGGTTGAGGGGGGCAGGGAGAGAGGAATTAGAGGTGTTTTTGAGAAGAGTTGGAGCAGGTGGGTCCTGGGATATCCCCAACTTGTAGAAGTGTATTCACGAATGTAATGACATATATGAGGAGATATGAAGTAGAGGTATGTTTTGATTTTAGTGTTGGTGTAAGAGATCTGTCAGAAAATATGTAGACCTTGAAATGGTCAGTAGGTGTGCTGTGAAAGAGGGTTTGGGAGATAAGTTGTAGGTGAGGGAGGGAGATGGTGATGTGAGTAATGGGGAGAGTAGGAGATGGACTTTGATGGTGTAGAGGAATGTGGTATGAAGTTGATATTGAAAGTAAGAGGAGGAGTGAGGCAATGAGAATAGAATGTAACATGATAAGAAAATAGGATGTGTATTGAGGGAGGAGAAGTGTGCAAAGAAGGTAATAACTGGTGTAGCTAAAGGAGACTGGAAAAAGGGAGACTATTGATGTTAGTCAGCTACAGTCAGATGAGATAAAGGACGTGCATTAAGGAGGGAGAGAAGTGTTTAGGTAAGGTATTTAAAGGTTCAAATAAGAGAGAACTGGGGATAAGGGACAGTAGTAGTATGAGATTAGGTAAGATGAGATATAGGTAGGGCAACTGGATGAAAAAGGGGGAGGGGTAAAGTAAGGTGCTGGACTGGAGGTAGTAGATGGCAGGATGGTTACAGGGAGAGGGTAATTGGATGACTGACTGGAAAAAATAACTGGTGCAGAGGAGGAAGGTGGGGTTAGGAGAGCATAAATGTAATGAAAGAGGGGGTGGTTGGGAATTGGGATAGGGTAGAGGAGCGGAGTGAGCCCGAGCATAACGAGGGCAAATGGAGCGGGTTGACACGGTTAGAAAAGATGTGGTATGACTGAAAAAAAAAACTATTAGTTGGACAGGGTGGGAGGTTGGCATAATGGTTAAGGTGTTTACCTTACAGACACAAGATGCAAGGTTTGATTCTCACATGGGGTAATTGGCTATGCCTGAAATGGCCCACAAGGGCAGTTAGCCTAGTACTAATCTATGAACCTAGGTAAGTGGCAGTTATTCCAAATGCTGAATAAGTTAAGTTTACAGTCTCAAAAGGAATGGTGCTTTTTTTACTTTGTTTAGCAGGGCACTAAAATTTAAAAGGAGCTGAAATTGAAGTACACTACACATTTAGTTAATTACAGCAGGGCACTAAAATTTAAAAGGCGCTGAAATTGATGTACACTACACATTTAGTTAATTACAGGAGCACTGCAAAATAGGCTTATGGGGAGACAGCTAGGGCTAGTAGTAATATACTAATCTATGCCATCATCTGGTGGCCAGAGGGGGGGGATTTACAACAGAGAAAAGAAAGACTGGAAGGGGAAAAATGGACAATCTCCGGGCAGTCTGTGAAAGTGTGGAAGCCAGAGAAATCCACTGCTACAGTACAACCACTCTTACTAGGGAGGTAGTCACCTAAGACTTAAATACGAGTGCCCTTCCAAGTCAGTGTAATCTGAGGGTGCCCCAGGCAAATTGTTTACAATTTGCTGTGTTGAGTTTATAAATTGTGCAGTTCAGGCTGATTGGCAGGGGCAAAATAACCAGTGGGAAGACAACTTAATAAAGATGATTTAATTTAGTTTTAATAATAATCTTCCTACCTGTGTGCCCCCCTTTTTGTCACTGTTTTGAAATGCAAAATAGAAACATCATGATTAGAAGACAGCTATTAATACTTTTTTGTTCCTCTATACTACTGTGTTTTATACCTGCTGCAAATGTTTATGTAAACACGGTCTTTGCACTTAAATGCTTATATTAAGTCTAACACATTCAGGCTAAAATGCTGACCTTGTGACAATTATTTGTCCCATTCAAGTACATGTTATCATGCTTGCTTATACTGCTGTAACCAGTGGAGGTTCAGAAATTTGTCAACAGCAACTACCCAGGAAAAAAAAGGCTAAATAAAGATGGAAGAGAAAGACTGCTTTGGTCTAATTTTGAACAAAACACAAATCACTTTTAACTTGGTAATGGATGAAAGTTGTGTTTGGTGGTGTCACGTCAGAAGGTAAGGCCAGATTAAAGGAATAAGGACCAATGGGGCAATTTGCCCTAGGCCCTCCAGTCTCTGAGATAACCACACCGTATTGTTAGAGCTCAGAATATTCCTTTTTCTCTGACATATGGCGATTTTGGAGCTGGTACATGTAATTCTGTGAGTGGGTGCTTGCCCCCATACCGGGGAGTACAGAAAGTCTTGCTCCCCTGTAAAACAACATTTAAAGTAGAACAGCAATATGTTATATTTACTCTTCTCCTGTATTTCCGGTCTTTTTTCCCATCATTTTGGGATGCAACACTGTGAATGTAGACATTTCAATGGGGGAGCAGGAATACTTACCTTGTCAACTGTTACCACAGTATGCCATCCACCACAACCAGCTCTCAGCTACCATCCATTTTATTTTTCCTTTTCACTGTGATGAAAACAAAAGTTATGGCCTTACCATAATGACAGATCCATGGCGCATTCTTCCATCAGAGTCAACTGTGGGTTACTGGATCAGACTCTGATCTGACACCAACCATTTCAAAGTCTTCAGCCCAAAAGCTCCACCTCCTCTACCCACAATACCCTGCTCTCCTATTCCATCCTCATATCAAGTTTGTCCTCTGACATCCTCCCTAAAGTATCAGATCTAAACATTGTGTTAATAAGAGAAATAACATGTAAATGGTAACAGAGACAAGGACCCTTACATACCAGCTTATAAACCAGGCCACAAGGTCAGCTGAGAGCACCTTGTTAGCAACCATGACAATTTAGGTTGGTATGGAAGGAGGGATGGCTGAATCAGATGAAATTGTGGTTAAGCGCATGCAATGCGAAGGCTGAAGTATATGCATGCCTACCCAAGTGGTACAGAGCCCGACACTCCCTGTTGGGCAAATGGAACAACAAACTCTCCTCTGAGATATCCTTTTTTATGGCAACCTCAAACACGAAAGCATCAATTGCTGGACCCTTACTCCAAAAGGATCTGTCCTTAGGAGGGACCAAAATCCTATCCTGTTTCCTAGGGATTGGTTGAACCACATCAGGTTCCCCTCAAGCCCTCAAAGACACTAGGTCTATTAGGGCATCTGGAGGGGGACCACCCAAGATGTGTATGGGCCTGTGCAAAAGCCTCCAGAAACACAGGAAGGGGCCTCTTTGGTTTATCCACCACACTGTTTCAATAATTCCAGAAAAATCGCAGAAAGAGGCAACACTGTGGGGGGATTTGGAAGAGTCCTCCCCCTCAACGAGGTCAGTGCCTTTGGTGAGGAATTCATCTTCCGGGAAATCCAAGTGCTTCCTTTTGCACTTCCTCTTACTGTGCCCCCCGCAACAGGAGAATCAGGAGGAGACACAGAAGAAACAAGGTCTGCCCTGGACCCAGACGGTGCACATCCGCAGACTTAGAAGCATGGGAACCAGAAAGATGCGATGCCACTAACAAAGCTCCCCTCTATGAGTGGGAGAAAATGCTCTCTACAGTGTTGAAAGCTGAAGCTGGATGACTAAAGCTGGCACTCCTTGGATCCCAGCACCTGAGAGAGGCACTAGTATTCAGGGCTGATCCAACCTGCTCTGATGCTGAGATGGGAGCTACACTGTCAATGCTCCCAGGGGCAGGAAAGATTACAAAATCTGGAATGTCAACCCTGACCTTGGAGACATAGCCCAGAGCTCTTGGCTCTGAGATATGCTCGGCTCTGACAACACTGAAGTCAAGAAAACCAAGGAAGGAGTCGGCACCTGAAGCGGCCAAGCTGTCTACGCAGATGAGTGGATGGGAGCATGGCCAGATCCATAAACCCTGGAACCGAAGGAACTGAGGAATAAAAAAAAAAAGTGGTCAGTCAAACCCTTATGCAAGCGGGTGAGTAGGCTTGGAGAATTCCCACTTGTATCTGGGCCTGCAAAAAGGTTTACATCAGATGCTCTAAGTCTGATGGCTTAATGCACCCAAGTAACCGAACTGATCAAGCAGAAGATGCCACAGACAGTGGCTTGGAAGACTTCCTTACTGTGACTGGATCAGATAAGAGGAATGGATCCAAACAGGAGAAGCTGAAATCTGGGGTGGATAAGAAGATGACTCCAAGAAGAATTCGGACAGCATGATAGCATAGAAAGAGGTGTGCAACCTGCCTACTGAAGCTACAGGATCTTTCATCAGGAAGGGACTAGGGATACTGATGGTGGAAGACTTGGATATTTCAGACACCACCAATACAGGTGAATGGGGCCAAACAGAAGCAGCCAGACCAGATGGTATAAGACCTGGAGACGCCAAAGGTGGGTGAACCTCTGGCTATGGCTGACCCACAGTATTTGTGGTTCCCTCGTTCCAATGAATGGGACACCAGATCCTTGCCCTGGGACCACTCTTTTTCCCTCTTCTTGGACTACTTACTAGGACAAAGGGAAGACAAAGAGGTGGCCAAAGTTGGAAGCTTCCCTTTTAAAACTAATCTAGGCCAATGCTTGATAACTGCTCAGATCCCAAAAGCTGCACAGGTTGTGCAGTCCATATACAGATGAGCAGTGCCCAAACAATGCACACAGTGATCATGTGCATCTTGTGGTGGCAATTCGTGTCCACAAGCCACACACTTTTTGAACCCAAACTTCTTTCTCTATAACTCAAAATTACTGCCTATGCTAAACGCAATAAGCAAAAAAACAAAAGTTGGGCACCAGGAAGTCACAGAGTTCTAAAAATAAAATTAAAGAATTCCAACACTTTGTGTAACACACCACTTGAAACTTTATTAACGCTGAACTGCTATCACCGCATTTTCATCCTGTACATAAGGACTTCATCAGCTATATAACCCTGTTACCATCCCTTAAGTACCATACTTCCTTTCAAATCAATTAAAAAAAGTATGTGAGTAATTATAAGCAGAGTCAATGAGAACACACACAATTACCAAATTATAATCATTCAACCTAGCTGTATGACATTACGTAAAACCTTCTTAAAAACAGTATAAAATCTATTTAACAAGTTATAAAACTAAAACAATAATTTTATTCACTGATGTTCAATAAAAATTGTTCAAGAAATAAAAAGTAAAAAAATGATAACTCCAGTAAGTTTCTTAAGAAAAATAATTCTAAAATTAAACAGCAATGCCATCTTGTGGCCAAATAGTATCAATGCAAGCAAAAACCCAGAAGTGAAAAGTTAATGCAAGTACAATAAAATACTATCAAAAAACTTGATCCACCTTGTCTAATTTATTATTATTACTTATTTGTGTTCTCATTGACTCTGCTAATGATTACTCAATTAAATAATATATAAAGACAACAAACTGGAGCGAAATGACCTCAGTAAAATGACTTTTCCAAAGGCACACAAAAGAGTTATTCAACTCAATAAAAATAGCGTTCCAAAGCCACTGAAAGGTTATTCAACCCAGTAGAAACAAAAGTTCACACTTTTCCAGTCCAGTAACCACGCACAACGACATATAATCCAAACGAAATATTTATTTGAGCTAGCAAACAGTAAGCGCTTTCACCATAGGGCTTTTTCAAACTTCAACAGTAGCATTTGAGATTAGGCAGCTTATATACATAAGGGAAGAAGTTCATTAGTACAATCAATCAAGTTAATTGATTAATTAGTTAAAATCCATCTCATCTGAATCATTTAAGGGCAAACCAAACCTATCCTTATAAAGCATGTGTTGAAACTTGAATAAGGTAACATTTATACATACACATAATTCTTGTAATACTATTTAATTCAGTAGCCCCTATAACTTTGTAACTTCAATTCATTTCTAATCATAAATATCTTTAATGATAATACAATAAATAAATAAGGAAAGTATAAAATATATATACTATAATATATAAAATACATATAAAAAATACATATGAAAATCACAGTTAAAAACACAATACTGAGATATGAGTAGTCATACCAATAGGGAATAAACACATAAAAGGACATATGATGAAAATGTATTCCTAGCTCATATTTAAAAAACTAAGCAGGTAATGAAAGTGCATATAAAAGTTTATGCATAATGAGTAGGCTGGAAGTGTGTGCATGTATATATAATGTGAGCATTGGAGCATAGACAATAAACTACAACTAAAGGTCTAGGGTCTGATGATATAAAGCTTGTGATAGAGGGCTATAAGGCAGATTAATTCATGATTTAGGCCTAGCCAACCTTTTCCTGCGTAGTAAAGGTTTCACTTGTACTTTATCATTTATGCCTGGAAACTTGTCAGCTCTTAGGGACAATCCATCTAAGTTCACATTCCTGCAGGTAAGAGTCTATATCTCCACCTCTAATACCAGGTTTAACCTGTTGTAACACCTTGAAGTTAAATAGATGACCTGGTCCTGTATTCCTTACATGTTTTGCTAAGGCATTATTCTCAGAAGCAATCCTAATACTATATACATGTTCTCTAATACGCCCTGAGTTGCCTACAGGTCTGCCTACATAAAATACTGGGCAGCCATTTAGCAATATATACTACATTAGTACAACTAGTCCCAGTATTAAACTTATAAACTTTTGTAGATGGATGTATAAATCTATCACTGTTATCTATGTATTGACATTGATTACATTCTAGACATGGTGTAGTATTGTAATCTTTCATAGGCACATTGCCTTGTCTAATTAAAGGACGATGACATAATGTCCTTTTCAAATTAGATTTATTTCTGTAGGAAAAACATGGACCATCACCCACTATCTTAGATATATCATCATCCAATTCAAGGATTCAGTGCTGCTACGAACAATTTCCCTGATACTATCTACATCGCGAGAAGAATAGGGATAGCCTAATATTATCATTGCCATTCTTAGCAGATGCTACATGTGGACTTTCCTTCTCAGAGAAATATGGTTTGGCCACAGTTTCCCTCAACTTATTAACTAATCCTATGTTCCTATCTATCTCTTTCACTTGGTACTTCCTTTCTAATAATCTATTTTTAAGGGTATTAACTTCTTTAGAATGCCCCATATGGCAAGGATTCAGCCTGGATGCTCTAATAAACTGACCTTTTATAATGTTATCAAAAACAAACCTTGGATGCATGCTTTGACGGTGTAATAGTGTGTTCCTATAACATGCTTTCCTGTATATAGAGGTATTCAAAAGACCAGAGGGTAATCTATTAATATGTATATCTAGAAATGACACTTCATTTTGGGAGTAATTAATAGTGAATTTCAAAAAATCTGAGAGTCCATTAACTATTTCAAAGAAATCCAAGAGAGATTCTTCATCCCCTTTCCAGATGAAAAAGGTCATCTACAAACGTCTGTAGTGAACAATATTTTACTGGAACTGTGATAAAACAAATAAAGAATTCTCTTCCCAGTCGGCCATCAAGCTATTGGCACATGAAGTGCCCATAGCATCTTTTGTATGTAAATATGTTCCTCGAACACAAAATGTTGTTCTCAAGAACAATTTCTAAAACAATGAAAGTAAGTCAACAGTCCCTTCATTAAAATCTGAATGGTTTTGAACATACCTCTGGAACCTTATTAGACCCTCTTCATTTGGGATCTTAGTAAATAGACTTACTACATCAAGTGTTACAAGAAAATAGGGTTCCCTATCTTCCAAGGTACTAGTATATTCATATAAATCAACTAAAAAGTGTTTACTGTCTCTCAGTATATGCTTATTCACATCTACTAAAGGTCTCGTAAAGAATTCCAAAATAATAGAAAAGGGCTCAGTTAGCCACCCCTGCCCTGCTACTATTGGTCTCATGGGAGGGTGTTCAAAGATTTATGTATCTTTGGCAGCCCCGGTATGATCGGGATAAGAGGATTTTTTACTTTGAGATATCCGAATAAAGTGTCAGAGATAATTTGACTTTTATGTAAATCCTCTAGAGTGTCATACACTTGAAAGACCTTCACACCAACCTCTAAAGAGTTATACTAGCATAAAATAGTTCATCACTCAACATAGTGGTCATAATATCAACATAGCAAGAAGTGTCTAAAATAACCACAGGACCACCCTTATCAGCTGGTCTTATGACTATGGAATGGTAATTTTAAGATTAGTCAATGCTTGTCTCTGTAAGTAAGTCAAATTAAACTGACGTTTCCTTATAGTATTACTATCCTTACTTTCATAGTACTTATAAATATCATTTTCTACCATTCTTGTAAAAGTATCTAGTACTGGATGTAGGAGGGACATATAGGCTATTAGGTCTGAATCTCTCTGTCCGCTTCCTGTTAATGTTTCGCTGAGTTCCAAAATCTAATTTCAATTGAATATTTCTAGTGAACATCTTTATATCTAGAACTGAGTCTGTTAGGTCACTATCACATGTAGGTATAAAATTTAGTCCTTTGTTCAGGACTTCTTCTTCAAAAACATCCAAAGACCTACTGGATAAATTAACAACTAAGGTCCCCTGTTTTCTCCCATAATTTCTTTAGGGTCGGTCCTCCTCCTCTGCTTTGGGACCTCTGTCTCCCTAGGAAGGAACTGTTGGCTATAGGGAAAGGGGTACAGAGGATAAACTAAATGGAGGGAATTAGGTCCTTGGTATTCTTTTCCTAACTACAGGTTCACTCCTTATATCCATATTATCTTTAGCCATATTACCTGTATTTAAAACAGGAACTGCATTGTTCCCTTCATAAACAATATGAACAACATCTGATGTGTTTTCAACTAAAACATCATTAACATTCTCAGTCATACTGTTAGTGTTGATCCCATTAGAAATTCCAACATTGACACCTTCATCACCATGAATTCTAGCTGATTCAGTGTTAGCAAACACTGCTCCAGTTACATTTACATTACTATCAATATTACGTTCAGCATTGTTTCTGTGCACAAGGTCACTGCTTTGTTCCCTATTAAAGCGTGGCCAAGTGAAGACATTCCCACATCGGAAATCTTGTATGTCCCTTAACAATTTATTTTTCTTTAACTCTAAAGTCCTTTTTTCAAACAACTGTATATTATCTAATAATGTTTCCATCCCATATTGTGCTTGAGAGCTTCTAAATTTATTATTAAAACGTTCATACTGATCAGTTACATTCTTCCTCAATGTCTCTTCTTCTTGTAAATGAAACTCATTGAGGAGTCTCATATAATTGAAACTTAATTCAAGGTTGAGCTGCTGCCATTTCAGCAGCAGCTCAGGAAAGTTGTTACCTGATGTCGCATGCCTCAAAGTGTTGCCGTTGCAACTGAAGTCTTTTTAATTTGGTAAAGTCCAGTTCTAGTTTATTAAGGTCTCTCCCTATTTCCGCAGCATCAGGGTTGTTGTCCACTCCAATATCTGGTTCAAAGAGCAGTAGCATATTCTCCGTGGCTGCCATGTAGTTCCTAAATCGTGTTGACTTCCGGTTGACCGGATCCAGTTCATCCGGTCTATATGGTAGCTCCAAATTCACATCCGAGGGACTGATAGCCATTTCTCTTAGCAGGTAAACTCCTGTTAAGAGATGAACGCTCCTGGTTTCAAAACAAGTGTTAATATGTAAAGACAACAAACTGGAGCGAAACAGAGTGAACTTTTGTTTCTACTGGGTTGAATAACCTTTCAGTGGCTTTGGAACGCTATTTTTATTGAGTTGAATAACTCTTTTGTGTGCCTTTGGAAAAGTCATTTTACTGAGGTCATTTCGCACCAGTTTGTTGTCTTTACATATTAACACTTGTTTTGAAACCAGGAGAGTTCATCTCTTAACAGGAGTTTTTTACATTGTTTTTACTCAATTAAATAATGTTTTAATTGATTTGAAAGGAAGTATGGCATTAAGAAGAATGGTAACAGGGTTAGATATCTGTTGAAGTCCTTATGTACAGGATGAAAACGCAGTGATAACAGTTAAGCATTAATAAAGTTTTGATTGGCGTGTTACACGAAGCGTTGAAATTATTTAACTTTATTTTTATAACTCCGTGATTTCCTGGTACCCAACTTTTGATTTTTTTGGTCTTTACGTTTTGGGCGCTTATGTTTCCTTCTTATCTGGTGGTTACTAAATGCAATAAGCACTATCACAACATACACTGAAAAAATTCACCGTTCTAAAGATAAAACTATGAGCTACAGAGACACTACCTACCTGTCTGTACTCTACAATAGAAAAAAAATCACTATTCTCTTTCTATATCGATATACATATACCTTAAATACTGCACACTTTTGTTTTCAGAACACACCAGAAAGAAAGGGCAGGAATTCTGAGAAAAGCAATACACAGGAAAACACTTCACTAACACCTAAATCTAACTTATCAGTTTAATGTCTAAACCAACCAAACCCACAAGCTAAACTAGGGTAGAGGATATATATACACTCAACAAAGGGCTACAGCTATCCCACAAAATTATGTAATAGGCAGAGCTCGAAGATTCACAATCCACTGTTGATGGCAGCAAACGACATTTGTGGAGAAAACAGGAGAGCAGGGTATTATGAGGCAAGCTCTTGGGCTGAAGACACAAACAGCCAGTGTCAGATCCAATAACCCACAGGTTGAACCTCGACAGAAAAGACAACACCGGATCAAATAGTAACGTTCACCAAACTTACTACTTAAATAGACACGTGGGCTTCATGCCTACATTTTTACAAAAGACTAGCACTTTTATTACACACAGAGGTACCTGACAAATTTCGATACTTCTTTACAGCAAACTGTAACAGGAATTCATCCTAACTTTTACTGCAACACAAGTTAGTGGAAGAGTTAAGTCACAACATTTCTCATTGCAGCCTTATCAATGCAGTGATGAGCATTGAAGTGAATGAGAATTTGCTCATTCCAAGGGGAGGTCAACAAGCCTGTCAAGATGTTCAAGTGAAAATGTGGCCTTCTGACATTTATCAAGCTTCCCAATATGGCACCAAGGTGAAGCAATGACCAGATAAGCAGAGATGCAGAACCCTTTAACTATTAAATCAGCCAGCACTGGGCCACAGTTCTGTCTTCTATAAAGTCACAATGAGGAGTGATGCAAAGGACATGCAACAGGACAGCAAAATGACAGAAGACCAAGTCATACAAATGCATGAAATAAGTGAAAAGTCAAGATCACATGCAAGATGAAGGACTGATGTGTTATAGGATATCCTTTCACCCAAACCAAAAAGGCCTTTCATTTAAAAAATACATATTATGAGTGGAGGGCTGGCTGGTGGCCTTAATCAACTTTAAGACTGCCTGGAAAGTCTAGTGAGAACAAGGAGCAAGACCCTGAGGTGGAACCAGCTGCTACTCCAACAATGAGGATATTCTGTGGTTTGTTCTGGGAAAGTTTTGTTTGCTGTCAAGGACCGAAACAACACAGATTATAAAGTTATTGTCTACTACCAAGGCATTCAACACCATCCCACATTCAGGTATCAGATAAACTATTTGACCTAAGTGTTGATTCCTCTGTAACTCGTTGGATAACAAATTTGCTCACAAAAAGAACCTGGGAATTAGGGTGGCCGGCTGCACCTCTTCCAAAAGCCTCATTTCTAACAGTGTATCCCAGGATCAGTCCTTGGGCCACTCTTATTTGGTACTCACTTCTCAAAGGTCAAAGCATGTAGCGTAGTAACGGTGGGGTAAAGGGGGCAACAGCCCCAAGCACAAAATATTAGGGGGTGTGCAGAGAGTTCCTGCACCATTTTTATGTACCAAAATGCTCGTACAGAAAGGCAGTTCAACATTTTTTTTTGCTTTCCTCTCAAAGAGCTTTGGGTGGGGGCACGGACTGGTTGCTGTAGAAGCCAATGCACCAATCAGCTTTCTACAGTCAACCAAATTACTTTTCCCCCCTTTATGCTCTTCACTCAACATGTTAGGGTGGTGTGCAGAGCTGGTGTTAGCATTTTGGGAGCACCCAGCAAATGTCAAGTTGGGGGCCACTGAACAGTTAAGTCTTAAGTATAACCCTGTTACCAGCTTCCATTCTAAGCATCCTTTTAGTTCATGCTCCAGAGTTTTAGGAGTACTACACACAGACTGAACTGCATTTACAATGTTTTAAATTATGTCAGGCTTGAGTACCACACCATGTTGGTCCATCTCAAAGATGGACATTCACAGTAACCGGCATTTAGGTGCAGTGATGTTACATTGCAGTAACCCTATGTACAGGTCCAGGCTTGAATGAAATGGGTGTCCTACCTAAGAGAAGGACTCCATGGTACCCCCCCACCCACTGCCTACATTTCACACTGCTGCACACATCCATCAGCAACCCCTCATTATCCTCCCCTCCCAGGCATCACATGCATGCAAATTCCTTTTTTCTCCCCTTGTCTTACATTTTGCCATACTCTTTTCCCCATACGCCATGACTTTCTGGATGCTCTGTAGTACATTTTAGAGTTTTGTGTTAAAAAAAACAAAACTTTTTTATACAGTGATGGCCTGAACAAAAATTATGACTTAAGAAATAAATTCATTATCAGTATTCAATTGTATGTTTCCTTGCATCCTTTCAATGCACTTTAACAGGCCAAGACAACACACTAGTAACTGTGTATGAAATCATAATCGGGTATCTACAACCCTATGACTTAATTCAAAGATATGCATTACTTTCTCAACCTTTTGATCCAGTGGTATCCTGAACAAAAATCATGTTCTGGAAAAGAAATTCAGTATTTTTTTTTTTCTTTCAAGGAAGGCATAAGTTGTGTTCAAGGCTTAATGTTCAAAACTGACAAAAAAGCTCACAAACTGTTAAGATAAATGTCAGAGGAAGAACACACAAATCTTATCTGGGAATGCTGCCTGCATCCCTGCCCAACCTCTGATGTTAGCTTGGGATGATGCAGTCATATATTTCAGGTGACTGCTGTCATAAATGCACATGCACATAGCATACCTCATTAAAGCAAACCACTTGTATGTCTGTCTGATGTGTGATTGTGAAGAAAGTGAAAAAAAATAATCAGAAAACTGCATTCCAACTTGTTGCTCCTAGACAGAACACTGCCTCTACACAAGCTATACTGATTCTCTTTGCCGATCTCTGAGGTCTGTAAGAGAAGTAAAACAAACAATAACCACACTGAGCAAAATTAAAAGAAATTATGACCACACTATACCCAACCCTCACACAAGATACAGCAACCTTCTGAGCAGTGTAGGCTTTAGAATGGGAATGGCTGAGGAATGTCGTCACTGCCAAATCCATGTAGACAGTCTGGGATATGGGGGCCACCAGACACCTAAAAGCTGTAAGGGTCTAAGGGTCTGGATGTTATGTAATGAATTTTGTCACATGTCTGAAAGATAATTACTTGTTGACTGCATTTTTCTTTATTGTTACCCAAGAAGAGTTATGTATGCACCTAGCATTATTGTGTGCGTCCACAAATAAAAATAAAAAGCACACACACACACACACAGATCCTTGTCCCTGACAAGCCAGGTCGATCAAAAGATGCAGACATGCAAACACTGCTTGCATACCTTCAGAGAAACTGAAGGAATTCATTTCATCTGTATGCATGTCTTTGTGGTGCTAGCAGAAACCAGAGCACACTGGTAAATACATGCAGAGACAGGGAGAGCATGCAGACTATGCAGAGACAGGGAGAGCATGCAGACTATACAGAAAAAGTCAAAGTGAGGAACTCAACCAGAACAAAGCACTGTTATGTGGCAATGCTACTGTGCCAGTGAACGGTTCCTTTCACAAACATCCTGCTTCTGACACACAACCAGAGATAGCCACTTACCATGCGTAAGGTCTATGATTGTGGTGAAGAGTAAAGACATTATGGCCAGCTTGTCATTCTAAAATATGCTGCACCCCTCCTGACATACACCAACATGATGGCAATACTGAAGATGTTTGTGAGAGAAAGTGAAATAAATTATTTTCAGCTTGTTGCTGTTACAATGAAATCCACCCTGCCCACACACATGCATAAGTCACAGCAATGCTACTTTTACACTGACTTCAGCAAATAGCAATACACTATGACACTAGTACTGTCACACTTGATAACTGTTTGGCAGTCAAACATTGGCAGGGTTAAGTCACATTTACTCACCATATCTGATTAATAATGTATACTTGTCACTGTCGATTAAATTCAAGGAATGCCCCTAATTTTGCCTCATACTTTTAATCTGTCCCTTGTAAAGTTTTTTATTTGCTTGTATATCATTCAAGATTACAATCAGTAATGCCAGATAGTAAAGTTTTATACTTCTTATTGTTCAGAAAATGCAAATTTTTGCAAAATGCGTTGCATTGCTGCTAACATTTTAAGTGAATTAGAGTAATAATTTAAAAAGTGTTCCTGATTTTGAGCCATTATTCAAGCAGGTAGGAAACTAAGCCAATGGGTAGCTGCTATCATAGTAAATATAAATATGTCCTATCTGGATTCATGTTCTATTTTTTTTATAGACTGCTGAAACTGTCATCTTGTATTCTAAACTATGAGAATGTGAATATCTACATTTCTGTAAATGTTTTGTTTACTTAGAAGGTCTTGAATATCATGCTATTTGTCTCACTGTTTTGTACCGTTACTACAGTTGTTGCCTGTAGACCTGGGTCATGGCCGAAAAGGGTCTGAGGACCAGTCCACCTATCTGGATATCCAATATAATAAACACACAAAATATTCTGCCATTATTTTTGGCTTTGTCAAGAATTCTTAAACAAAGAAGTTGAGAGTTATAGTACCTGGTTTGCTGCCAATATCTGTAAAACTTCCAGAAAGAGAAACCCATTCCTGAAGATCAGGAGCAGCCCCTCTTCTGAAAAGTCCATGCAAATTCTGAGACCAGTCATCTGAGCGGATGTTCTCTAGCACTTACCTCATTTGTGTTTATTCCGTGACTATCAGCTTTAACAATACAGGGTCATATCACAACCCTTATTCTGATACAATGTGTAATTAAAGAATGAATTATATTTTTTTCTTTCTCATTTTACACCACGCAATGGTAGCTTTTGTAAGGCTCCCACACAGTCAAGGATGATCAGTGGTCCCCTGCTGCCATGGGTATCACTGGAGCCTAATATCAGCTATGACTTTAGTTTTAGTGGAAAAATACCCAACAGCAAGCTTTAACAAAGTCAAGGGCACTGTCATTGATAAAATTTAATGAAATCTGCTACTTGACAAAGCACTACCACTACACCCACAGATCTCTGAATTTTAAAACAGAAACAGTGTCAATATTTAGGACTCTATATCCCATGAGTTATTACCCACCAAATTCATTAAGTAAACAAGACTGCTCTACCAGCTTTTGTTTGTTTGACAAACATGAACAAAGTATCAAAATAAAATAACTTTCTTTGGCTGGGGGCTCCCAGAGACCGCAGGGTTTGCTGGTGCCTAAAAATGGCTGCCTGCCAGAGTGGTTGATGCTACAGAAGTTGATGCACCAATTGCCTCTCTACAGTCAGATGAAGTCTTTTTTTTTTTTTTTGGCTCTTCATTTAAGAGTTGAGGGGGTGGGGTGCAATTCCGAGGTACAGGCACACTGCACTAGGCCTTGAGTGTTGACTGAGTATGCAGATGACTGTAAACTTGGTGCCATCATAAACCTCCCAGGGGATACCAATACCCTCCAAGACAGCTTTTCCCAAACCCATACATAGTGTCAAAACTATGCATCAGTACACTAAATGCCAAGAAAAGTACGACGGTATCCTTCGACAAGCAAGTCTCTTGCAACTATGATATTGAAAACACATCCCTGAAAATTGATCCAATAGTTAGGGACCTGGGAACCTATGTAGATAATGAACTGTGCTTTGATCACAACATCACTATTGTAAGAAAGTCCTTTGTTATAGCGCAGCTTATTACTAAGGGCATGGTGTCTAGGTCCAGGGATATGATCATTCCACCGTATTCTGCAGTCACCAAGCAGGTCATTTGTAGCATGTTCCCTTCAGTATGTACGTGTCCAAACATCTGACACAACAAGACTGCCCATGATGCCTTCCTACTAAGAAAATCAAGGGCCTAAATCAAAAAAACAATGTGGACGGTCACAAAGCCTCCTCCTTTATGTTATACAGGCTACTGAGAGGCAAACTCTGCTTTGCATAGAGAGAGCCTCAAGAGACGCTATCCTGTCAGACCTACTGCACATTTGCAAAGTCCAATGGGACATAAACACCTGCTCAAGAGATCTCATTCTCTTTTGCAACATAAATATAACATGTTGGAGGGACAGATATACAGTACAGAGAATAAGACTTCTTTGGAATAGTCAGTCTTCCTCTCTGCATAAAGCAAAGTACTCAATTCAAACAATCTGGACAAATGAATGAGTAACTGCAAATATATTCCAGGCTTAGCACTCTTTGTCCCTCATGGATAGGAGCAACATATAAATGTTATGCTCATCTCTGGGTTATTACTTAATGGGAATAACTGGCTAGGCTTCTTGACATCCTCATGAACCACAGGGCACACCAAAGTTAACTCATGCATTAAGATGAAGAATCGGAGGAAAAGAAAAATATCACACAGACGACTTCCCTGATACACAAGACAAAAATGCATCCACAATTAACTCCTTACTGCCTAGCTGAACTGAGAGCAATGAGGGAAGAACAGTATTTTCCCGTAAGATGAACAGATCAATCTCAACAGTACTGCATTCCTGCAAGATCTTAACTGGACAGGATTCCCAAAATCTGTGCTCCAAGATGATTGGAGGTGCAGGTGAGATCTGCACAGCCCTAAGAATAATGTCTATGTCAATGACCCAACTGCTATTCTGCTCACTTAACAGCATATACTTCCATACTTTATGTACCATTTTTGTATGACATGAGCAGGATGTGATCACTTCTTGGCCTTCCCGCCAAAGAAAAAATGCCTGTAGCACCACTACTAGGACCTGTGACAGGTTCTACTGTAGGAAGTGAAGCCCCAAAATCAGACTGGTATTAAATGTCCACCACTCTGAAGCCCAATCACATGGACGTGATTACAAAAGAAGGAAACCTGTGCATAAATGGAGATGTTGCAGTCACTTGCATGTCACCATGCAGCACAATATCCAAGAACATTTATGCACATTTGGTAATTTTATAGCCACAGGCACTTCACCATTCAATGCAATTCTCACATTCTCAAGCATGCATGTAGAACCCTGAACAATGGGGCTGCTACCTGCCTCAAGAGGTGCAGGAGGGTTTATGGCTAGGCTTAATCTCCTGCTTCCCACTCCAAATGAAGAAACATCAGATACTAAATTATGTCTGCCTCTGCCAAAACAGCAGCAATCCACTGAGGTGAACACAAACAGGCTTATGTAGATCCCCAGGGTCTGAAACAAAAGAGACATCAAATTCAAAGACAAACCAATACCCCTCTGACTGAGCCACAGCAGAAGGTTGTCATTCACAAAGAAAAACAAATTATGTTATTTTTTTCTAGGAGGGCTCTGCCACAGTAGGTTACATCCTGGTAGAACTCTGGGTGTACAGGAGAGATCAAATGATATTACATTGTACTAAAAATTATGTCTGTCTAAAATGAACTGATGGAACCTTCTGTGTGTACTCTAAACAATGATGAGCCAAAAGGTATCCCATCCTGTGGAGTAATATCACCCCCACACCACCACCACCACCACCACAGCAAAGGAATGACCTTACCCGGAGAGTCACCATCCAGAAAGTCATACACCTGATCCACTCAAAGAAACTGCTAAGGTCTAGGAAGGGATAGAAATGCCCTGTCTCCCTTCATAACAAAGAAACTGTGGAAGAATTATTTTCCTCTCTCCAAATGAAAAAATTTTCACAGCCATCCTGCGGACTAGTCTGGGCCTATCTCAAGAGCTCTGCTGAGCCAGCTTGATCCCCATGTACAGCTCCATCTGGAGGATGGCCTATAAGCTCTACGATGTTTTTGACCATGACCAAATTTAGCATCCAATGTATCACTTTGATGGCCTCTCAAAAACGGGTAAATGTGAAGAAATGTTTTCTCTAGGCAGATCTGGGAAGTAATCTAGTCACTGATCAGCTGGCTGGTACACTTCTTACTCAAGGGTACTTAGATGGCACAAGCTGAGAAAAAGCAGTCTGATACCAGGAGCCTATCTACTATTAAGAGACATCTTCCAAATGAACTCTGTAGATTTGAAAGAAGTTGATGGGCATGGGGTATAATAAAGAACCCTTCAGCATAGTAAGTCATTGTTTTTAGCCAGATCCTAAGAGTCACATGTAAATAGCAGCCCTCAAAGATGGCCTTAAAGGATGAAAGTATGACTCTGTACAGGTAAATTCCTGAGCTTGTAGTTTTAGCCACAGTATTAGCAAAGTTAAAACTCACAGAGGCCTTTATGGAAGGCTGATATTCCTCGCCTTCAGAATAAGGGAGATTTGGCATATTCTCCAGTGCCTGGGCCACAAGGAAAGACTAAAGCCAGAGTCAATGGAGGGTTGATGGTCAGAGACAATGGAGAAAGACAGAAAAGAAAGTATGAAGGTCCTATAACATATGAACATATGAAACTACACTGCACAAAACATATCACCATGTGATCTGCCCTAGGAATCTGCCCTAGGATTCATGGACAGAATGCTATACAACTCTTCTGGGGGTTTGCAGACAGCATCAGCATTCCTACCAGCAGAAGGAATGGACTCTGAATGGTTTCAGACTGCAGAGATAGCATGCCCGAGAACAAGTTGTATGAGGAGGATAAGCAAAGGGCCATCATTCTTCTTGCCCATGTACTGATCAAGCAGATTCAAGTGAGAAGGTGGCAGAGTCACAGGCCGGTCGGTCCACTGAGGACTTTTACTGCTTGAAAGTCACTCTAAAAGGATAGTTGTGAGAGGTAGGGGGAAGTAGACTCATTTTTCCTATCCATTTCAGAGCTAAAGGTCTTATTTTCTTCTTGGATCCCTTCTCAGGACAGTAAGGGAGGGAAAAACTTCAGAATCTTAACTCTGGTATGGGATGTCCTGCTCTAGCCATGCAAGGGGTCAGATGTGCAGCAGACGAGAGTCAGGAGACAGGTGAGAGGCCTCCCTCATTACGGAGCGCTCTTTCACAACTACAGCATGGATTTAGACAGTAAGCAATGCAGAAGCACAGCTACAACTAGACTACAAAACAGTGCATCTATAAGGTGTGACAAAATATTGAATATTACAAGCCATGACAAAAGCTTTATACAGCTGCTGTCTTCCTAGACTTTCATAAGCATTCAACCTAGATGACCATGCTTAAAATTGCAACATCTACAAATACTAGGCTACAGCCATTAAGACAGAGACCGATTCTGTGATATTGGGTTGCTGCAGGATGTAAAAGAGTACTAATCATACTACATTGTGTATTATATGACAATTTTACCTGCTTTTCTACAGGTAAAATCTAGACGGAGGTGCTTAGTATGCAATGCAGATAAATGAATTTTGTTAATCAAAAAGGCTATAAAATGGAAAGTAAGAAAAAATGTAGTTTTCTAGCATTTGAAAGAAAGCCATTCATTTTTCCATTAGCACTTAGTCATGACAGGTCTGAGTTCACGCTTACATTTGTAAGGCTACTAGCTGTTTTTTGCCTTAAAAGATTTGACTACTGAATGGAGGATCCTTGTCTCCATTCTTTTCTTCCAAATGGTGGAGACTGTATGGGACATGCCTCCACTGACCACTACATTATCGCTGGCACTGTCTGCCAGAGTGGTTGATGCTAGTGACATATAACTCATCAGGCTGGCCTGTGTAAAGCTTACAAAGCAGACAACAAAATAAGTCACTAAAAAAGTCTTATCCCACCTACAGTTATATTACATAATCTCATATCATCTAGCTCCAAGTATTTGTGCAGCTATAGCTAAAATGTTGTTATTCCCAAACTGGGGAATGGCCTACCCCTCACATGCCCTCATTCTTCCACAAACACTCACAGAATGCAAACCAGAGGGGACAAAATATTTCATTTTGTCCTCATAACAGAACCCCAAAGAAGTTACAGTTGTGTAAATAAACTTACATAACAGCAGAAGTCTGAATACTGCTGCAGCAGCTAGCTATACGAGTTATATCCCACACAGAATATAACATCCCTCCTGCTTCCAAAGCTTAAAGGCATCTCCCATCTACCCAGACTATTGACAACTTGAGCAGAGGTGTAGACAATTAATGGTCTGGATGCAAAGCCCTTCAGAGCTTTCATGCCAATTGAAAGAGGGAAGCTAAAAGCCCTGAAACAGGACCATTCTAGGTAAATGAAAATCAATGTCCACACACTAGCAAGACAAAACATACACACCAAAAAAGGGGAGTGAGAGAGGCAGCACCTGCTGCAGCAGTGATCATTTGAACATCTACTGTTAAGGCAAGTTTACTTATACAACTGCACAATGTTCACCATTTGATCACTGCTGCAGTAGTCTTATCCTACAAGGGTATAATACCACAGCTTACATTGACTGGAAGGAAATATGTTCAGGGTCCAGGAGCCCACAGAGAACAGTCCTAGCAAAGCCTGCTTTAGAACTGGAAAAGAAATCTAGTCTGTAGTATTTTATAAAGGTATGTACAGAGGACCAGGTTGCTGCCTCTGGAATACTTCTAGAGTCCACCTATTTCCAAAAAGCCGCCGATGAAGTTAAGGTCCTAGCAGAATCTGCCTTGGCCCTGCCTGGAATTGATTTGTTATGGTGGATATAACAAAATGAGCTAGCATGGGACAACCATTTGGAAACAGTCTGCTTTGATACAGGTCATCCTTTTTTCTTACCTTCATAACAAATGAATAACTGGTCAGAGTTTCTGAAGACTAAACGTTATTAAGATACCATCTGAGTTATCTGTGGACAGCCAAAATAAGAAGAAACCTTTTGCCCTCATTTTTAAGCTCTGGAAAGAAGATGGGGAGATGGATAGTCTGGCTCAAAGTAAATTCTGATACTACTTTAGGCATAAATGAAGGATTAGTTCTCAAGGGAAAACTACCTTTGTGGAAAATTAGATAAGGTTGACCTACCATGTGAGCTTGTGGCAACATTCTTGCAGAAGTCAAAGCAACCAACATAACTGTTTTCCAAGTTATGAACCTCAAATCAGTCTGATTACCTAGTTCAAATGAAGCAAGAATTAATTTTTTCCAAAACAAAATACTGATCACAGGAAGGACTCAACTGTTTTCTAGGCGGATGGGTATGCAAAACTCCTTTCAAAAACATTTTAACATAGGCGTGCACTGTTCTTCTTCCAAGATGTCTGCACACTGAGCAACAGCGTATTTCTAGCTCTCCCAGAGTGAAAACAGAAACTCGGCAGAGAAGGCCAGTAGGCTTCTGTTTATGGGTAAATTTCAGTAACTGGCTAGTAAGTGCACTGCCTGGATGCCAGAAATAATGAAATACAGAAGACCTGGAAAAAATCTGCTACAAAAAGTGAGGAAAAAACACTGGGGAAAGTTCTGCAGCTGTTCAGCAAAGAGGAATGCAACCTTCAGACGTGAATTCCAGTAATCTAAAGGAAGATCTAAGACAACTACTTACAGACCTTGTTAAAATAAACAAAAGACTGAGTACATCAATACAAACAACAAAAGGCTGGAAGAAATCCAAGAGGCTTTAAACCGATATTCAGATGAGATGATAAAGCTACAAAAATCAGAGGTCAAAAAAAAGAAAAAGGCTGGCTGAATATGAGACTGCTCAGGAAGAGATGTTTAAAAAAATATTGGAATTAGAGGACAGAGCATGTAGGGAAGACCTGAGATTTTCAGCTATACCAGAGAAGCTGGAACAAACAGACTGCATTAATTTTATGAAAGCACAAATAAGCAACTGGACTGGTATTACACAACAGGAGCTGTTAGTTGAAAGCTGACATTGGGTGTATGCTCCAAACTTGGCTACAAGAAAGCAACCTAGACTTTAATAATAAAGATGCAATCCTACCAGTAGAAGGAGTTGATTCTGACAAAATTCTGGCAGAAGGACAAACTATTAAAAGTGGGAGACAGCTGAGTGTTTGTGGAGAATGATTACTCACTGTACACCAGACAGAAGAGGAGCAAATTTATTCTACTATTCAGGGAATGCCAATATGCAGGTATGAAATTCAAACTGCTGTACCCAGTTGTCTTCAAGGTATTCTTCCCTGGAGGGACAAAATCATTTTTTTTGATAAAGTACATGCTAAGGAGGAAATACAAAAGTTTGTCCAACAAAAAAGTAAGGTGTGAAACAGAAGGAGATTCTGCTTCATGTTCTTCTGGTAAAAAAAGACCACAGAGGGACTGTACCTGTGAAATCTTCCAATTTTTTTTTCAATGGAAGGAGAGAAGGAAGGTAGCACAAGAGTTGACTAGAAGAATCTAGAGTATGCTGGAAATGAAGTAGAGACAGGATTTCAGAGAGGAACAGTAATAAAATCAGTAACAATATGGGATTACAATGCAATAATTATATTTGTGAAATATGACAGAACAAGAAAATCTGGAAATACTGGCCTTTTTCAGAATCTGATGGACTTGTGGGGACTTTAAAGCATATGCCCTACTTCATGTCATTAATGTTCGGAAAACAGCTTTGGGGAGGGGAAGAGGAAGGAGAAAGTTAACTGTAAGTAAATAATTTTTTTCTTACCAATTTTGTGGCATGTGGTTTTTCTTTACATGCTATACAGTAAAGTAACGTTTTCTTCAGTTATTTTTAAGTGAAATGAGAAAATGAGGATTGTAAACAGGTACTGCTGTTTTTTCTTTTCTTTCTCGTCTCTCTTTCTTGTTCAATTTTAAGAAATGTAGGCACTGCAATGTATTTTAAGCATGGTTAAAAAACACGAAAAAAGAAAAATTAATGTGCTGCTTCTCATTCTTGCATGGGGAAATAACTGGATTAAAGACCATAGATTGACTTAGTAACAAGTTTTAAGAGACAGCAAGTAAATGAAAAAACATTGAATATTATGGGGCTTTTTTCTAGCCAATACAAGCATGCTCAGTAACAATACTGCAGCTGGTCTTCATATTTCCATGGAAATTGATAAAAATAAACTGGCTGCCTGGTTCCCATGTCTCATGCAGACAATCTTATAAAGAAAAATTGGCTACAGTCTTCTGGAGAGTGATTGGCTTTGGAAAAAAAGAAAAGTGAAACCAGGTTTTTTTCCTAAAGTAGATAATATTCTCAAAAACATTTAGGGGCTTTCCCAAGGTAGTTAATGTTACCTGAAAAGAATCAGAGTTTTTTTCCAACTGGGACAGCTATAAAGATCAGATAAAACCAATTTGCTCTTATTAGAAGCACAGGCTGCACAATGCGTCTTAGCATGAATGACCTTTCTTTTAGGTTAATTCAAGTCTATGAGTGTGGCTGTCAGTTTATGACTTTTGTTTCTGTTAGGAGGATAAAACTTCAATATTTGAAGGTGTACATAGTTTCGTGAGTTAGTATTACGTTAATAGGTTTTAGGGGGGTATTGGGGTGTGCTTGTTTTTTTGTTTGAGGGTTTTCAATAAAACAAAAAGTTTTAGAAGATGTGATATAGGCTCAAATATATATGACAAGAAACAACTGTATAAACGTTCAACCTGCCAAACAGTGTATTCATGTAACACAAAAGCTAGAACTAGACATTCAACAAAAAAGGTGTTATATATAAAAGATGGGAATAACAACTTTTTAATACAATGATGATTTCTTTAATGTCTTTAAATGTAAATGGCTTCGCAGACAAATACAAATAAGAAAGGTTAGTGAACTATATTAAAAAATGTGGAGTGCAAACAGCTATGTTACAGGAGACACACTTAGAAAGGAGTGAACGTGAATTTGATAAAGAAAGGTTTTCAGGACGGTTACTCAGCAGAATATCTGGGACAAAAGAAAAAGAGTACTTATATTAATTGCAAGAGGAGCTCCAATACTGATAGAAGATAAAAAAGATAACACTGGCAGATTTGTAGTGCTATGGGGCTGCTGGCAAGAGAGGAGGATTACACTAGCATATATTTACATTCCAACTAAAACTGCTATAACAGAGCTTAAGAAAATTCTGGGAGAAATAATCCATTTTCTGCAAGGAATATTACTTATAGGTGGGGACTGGAATTTGATTTGCAGCAGTGATGATGTGCCTCGGGGACCCAGAAGGGAAAATATAACAAAAGAGGGTAGATTTTTGAAGAAATTTATGAAAATATTTGGCGTGGAAATGTGAATTTAGTAAAGGAGTTTGAGTGAGTTTACATATTATTCCGCAAGATATAAAAACTGGGCTAGGCTACACAGAATTTACATTTCGCAGGAACATGTGCATTTAACTGAAGGTCTGGATGCCCACCCAATAACTATTTCAGACTATGCACCAATAATAGCTAAAATAAAAGCAGAGCAATGAAATAAAATGAGACATTGGTGCTTTTCTACCTACCCGTTGAAAAGAGAGGAATTCAATGAATGGATAGTGGAGATTATCCAGGAGCTGTTAGAGAGGATAGAAATTTCTTCTGAAAATATATCTAGGGAGTGGGATAAAATTAAGGTGGAGCTTAAAAATAGGGTGGAAATAAAAGAAAGGGTGCTATGGTTAGCAGGAGTGGGCCTTAGGTCAACTGGTGCCCCCCACCACACCACACCACCCGGTGCCCTCATCCTGATCTACTTACACCAAATAATTCTTGAAAAGTGCCCCTACTAGATCGGCGCCCTTGGTGGCCACCTAGTTGGCCTATGCCTAAGGCTGGCTATGACGGGTAGGAAGTAACAAGAATTATTTAGGCGGACTGACAAATGTTAAAGTATTTCAGAATAGGGGGAATCTCACAGAACAAGAGGAAGATCAACTGCAGAATGCTAGGCAGAAAATAAGGGATTACCTCAATAATATGCACTAGCTTAGAAAGACTGCTGTTAAGCAACTGTTTTTGATAACACTAGAGTTCAAAAACTTTTAGCACAATGACTCAGGCAACAGAAAGTATAAAGGGCTGTCATCAAACTTAGGGAGCCTATAACAAAGAAGGTAATAAGAGATCCTGTAGAGGTATTAAAAGTATTTCAGAAATTCTATGAGAGTCTCTATAAAGCAGAGAAATATGAAAATATAAATATGCCAAAGTTAGAGGTAGATGAGGCTCAATTACTAGCAGTTAGGATAGGAGGAGAGGAGACAAAAATTGATGTATAACCAATCTACATGAAAGTCCCCAGGTACAAAGGGTACTCCTGTGGAAGTTTGGAAGCTAGGAGGAAACAAACTGATAAAGATCTGGAAGGTTTTAACAGTATCTGATGAGCAGGATAAGTACCACTATCCTGGAAGAAAGATGTGCCAGCTGTAATACCTAAAGTAGGTAAAGAACCATCAGATCCAGCTTCATTACAGGCCCATTTCAATACTAAACTGTGATTATAACATTTTCATGTCTATAATGACAAAACTGATAGATATGGATCAATGTGTTTTTGTGGAGGGGAGGCAAACATTTGACAACATTAACAGAACACTGATGATCCAGAGGGAAGCAGAATGTAAGAAAATAGCATAGTTGTTGGTGGATCGTGAAAGCATTTGACAGAGTAAGCTGGGACTGTATGAGCAGGGCAATGGAAGCATTTGCATTTCCTGAAAAAAATATAAGGTTGATTAGAATAATGTATGCAGGATCTGAGGTGAAAATTAAAGTGGGTAGGGTCCTCTCTGATTATTTCTGCTTGAGCAGAGGAACCAGGCAAGGTTGTCCTCTTTTACCTTTATTATTTCCATTATACTTAGAACCACTGGCAAAGAAAATAAGGGACTCAGAAATGCAAGGATATAACTGGTACAATAGTCAAGAAAAGCTGGCTTTATTTGCAGACAATATTATTTTGTACCTAACAAAACCAGAAAAAGACATTACAGTTCAAATCTTTTCAGGATACAAAATTAATGAAGCTAAAACAAAGGCAATAGTGGT
This sequence comes from Protopterus annectens, assembly GCF_019279795.1. Classification (NCBI taxonomy): domain Eukaryota; kingdom Metazoa; phylum Chordata; order Ceratodontiformes; family Protopteridae; genus Protopterus; species Protopterus annectens. Next base: position 1,740,464,743 of record NC_056743.1, on the reverse strand, counting down.
ATTCACACATGAACTGGTTCAGGAATACCCATATTTATGGTGACATGACAAAATGAAATATTTAGGAATATGGATTAAAAATGATTCTAGTGTGGCAGCTAAGGATATTTGGGAAGAGACTAAACAAAAGATAATTCAAAAAATGAGAAAATGGAAGCTTTGTTATATGGAAATGGATATGGATAGTAAGACACAAGCAGTTAAAATGTTTTAGTCCCTTTAGTCTTATACACAGGTCAGGCACATTTTTATCAACCAGAGGAGAGGATGTGGGTAGCAATTAATACAGAGCCGAAGGACTTTACCTGGAAGGGGAAGATGGCAAGAGACAAGTGGGATAAGATGATTCTTCCAGTAGAACAGGACGGATTGGGATTACCAAACTTGAAGGGGCATTTCAGAGCTACACCGTTAAGACTCCTATACACAGCCCAAGCAGAAAACTATAATTCAAACTGGAAAGGGATGATGATGAAACATGGGGGAAGCTCAAAAAATAAGGAGGGACTGGGATTTTGGATGCAGGCCTTTAAGGAGAATAACAATAATCATGCAGAATATTATATCCATAAAGTAGCAGAAAGCATTTTATGAACTAAACCAACACAGAAAGGGAGAAAAGAGATTCTGCCGATAGGGATGACTGCAATTAGGGATAAAGACAATAGGAGGCCAGAATATGTTGGCAAAAACTGTAAAGGAGCCAAGGTAATGGGAGTAAATAACTAGAGAGGGAAAGATGATAGAATGGGAAGACACCAAGAATTTATTTGGACTGCAGATTAGATTCCCTATAAGGGATTGATATCAGAGTATAGACAGAGAGAGAACTGGGGGGTGCTAAACAAAAGACCAGAACTGGTATAGTTTTTAAAAGAATCTAGAACAGAAATTGTCATTAAAAAAAGAATAATCACAAAATTTAGAAGATTTAGGATTTTTGCCTGGAAATGTTCACATAGATATTTTTATACCCCAAGTAGACTCCAGAGAATTTTTCCTCAGGCAGACAGTAAGTGTTGGAGGTGTGAAAGGGAAGAAAGAGGTAATTTGGAATATATTTTCTGGGAGTGCTGTGAGTTGGCAGACTTTAAGGATTCCCTGCAGGATGCACTGTCGGAGATGCTGGGTGGGCAGATTTGTTTGACGATGGAGATGATTCCTCTGAGCTACGATACAGAATCGGAATTGCCTAGACACGGTAAAGCCTTGCTGTGTCTAATAAAGGTGGCTGCCAAAAAAGCAATTACTTGAAAATGGAAATCAAAATCTAAACCAACTATACTGGAAGTAGTGAATATAGTAACAGAGATGAAACTAGAATTGAGATCTAGACAAGGGTGGAAGCAAACTACATGGGAAAAAATGGGAATTGTGGGAACAGTACAAGCTATGGTTAGCGAGTATAAAATAACGACTCGATTGATTTCGCTGTTCACTCGCGCTTACACACATACACAGTTTCTTCCGCTTTCACAAACACGTACATTCTGCTTTCATGCACACATTCACTCACATATGCAGACAAACACACACACACACACACATTCACTTTTTTGTTTCCCTCCCTGCCTAAAAGTTTCTGTGCAGCCCGGGAGCAAATGATCCATGGCCCAGTACCGGTCCAGGGCTCAGTGGCTGGTGACCACTGGACTAGAGGATAACAACTCACACAAATTTTGAGAACCAGAGAAATACTAACCTTAGAAGATTCTCGGTTCTTATTCTTGGAAATCTTTTCCTTTTAGGGATATATGATTTCCTAGTAGCAAGTTTATTTGTCTCTTTTAATACATGATGCACATCCTCAGAAAATAGGTGCCTAAAAGGTATTAAAATTTGCTTCCCTATTAAATAAGCCAACGTTCAAAATTGCGAATGCAGCTATATCAATAGCTTAATGTCGAAAAGGCCAAATCCTGAACAAACGGAACAGCAATTATTTTTCCTAAGGAAAAAAAAATTGCTGGTCTGCAAAAAAAAAAAAAAAACGCCCAAACACAAAATAAAGTGGGGGGCAAACCCTACTTAAATATACCAACTCTGAGATAGCACCACAGTGGAGGAAATAGCAAAGTCCCGAAAATGGCCCAGTGATTTTTTTCCCTAGGAAAAAAAAAATCACTGTTCCGTTTCTTCAGGATTTGTCCTTTTCGACATTTAGCTGTCGATAAAGCGGCATTCACGATATTGAGCGTTCGCTTAAATAATAGGGAACCTTAAAACTCTACCATCCAAGCAGTTAGCTGAAGATGTTTCAACAACCAATATTGTGCGAGTAGGTTTAATCTGACAGAAACTTGTAATAATTGCTTTTGGTCATTTCCAAAAGAAGAGATACCACTGTTGTATGGGCCAGAAGTCACCACCACAACTTTTGGACAGCCCCTTTAATTCTTCAGAATGACCATGGATATCAGCTGAAAAGCATACAGCAAAATGTCTGTCCAAGGAAATGAAAATGCATCTGTTTTCCAGACCTTCTTGCAAGGAATCCTGTAGCACAATTTTGCCAGTTGTTTGATGAGAATGGAGGCAAAAAGTTCTACCAGAGGTGTTCTCACAGCTGGTTCAAATCCAGGAAGCTCCCGATACAATTTCTATTTGTGAGGGTTTGTCTTAGTACTGCTCAGCCTGTCCGCTACAATGCTTTGCTCCAAAAAATGTAAGACACCTGAAGACTTAAACTGTGCTGAATTGCTATATACCAGGCTACTAGAGCTATGATCTGCAGTCCCCATTTGTTTATATACCACATCACTGTGATTTTGCCTGTAATCACTTGTAATGGCACTGGGGACAACAGACAGAGAGTTGAGAGCATTTATGAGTGCCAACATCTCTTTTATGCTTGTGTGTTTTGGTCTGGTGTTTTTGTTCCAAAGGCCCTGCAATTTTACTCCCAGAGAAACCATTCCCAAAGCAAAGTCTGAGGAGTCTGTAGTTACTGTTTAGGAGAGAGAATGGAAAACAGAAGACATGGATTCAGATAAAAGTAGTCTCTTCACCAAAGCAGTTCCCTTTTTACAAACCCCAAAACTGGAATTTAGAATGTCAGTGGATGTTAATGCTGGGATTATACAGACTTTAGCTACCGCCAAATCTATCTCATGTTGAGTCTGGCTAAAGGAATTGTGAAAATCACAGGCACTGTGAAACTGTACTGTATCCTGAGAAATGTGCATGTTGAAGTCCTGGACTGAGTGGAAAACTCAGGAATAAATCTACATATGATCTACTTTTTCTTGTGGAAGAAAAGCTCTTTGAACCGAAGTATCTAGAAGACACTTCAGGAAAGCAATTATGTCAGAATGCAGCAAACAAGATTTTTGAATGTTCTCCTGAAAACCCAGTCTGTAATGGAGGTCTGTTATGAAAGAGAGCTATCTGACACTTTGCAAAACACATAAGCCATCTATATAAAGATCAGCTGAGTACTGGATAACTCAACGAATAATGAGGAGTTGATTGTGTAATCTAGACAGAAAACCTTAAAAAAAAACTTGAAACCTGAAGGTGTGAGAATGTGATAACCATTATTTAAATCTAGAGTTAACAAAAAAGTACAGTTGTGTACACTTACCATAAATGTAGACATTTGAGTGTATTTACTGTTGCAGTCATCACATTTGGGTTATCCCTACCAGGACAGCCCTAGGCTGGCCCGAATACCAGAGACTTAGTATTTCTGCGTTGGCTGCTGTCACTTGAGGACTGACGTCAGGTCGTCAGTAGTATAAAGTAAGGCAGTCGATGCCATTACATCAGTTTTTCTTACCCTAACCTGTCAGGAACCCCCAAAGTAGGAGGCCAGGTTCTGGTGGAAGAACCCAAAAAGTGGAAAATAAATACCAATATGTTCCTTGTAAGGAAAGGAGAACAACAAGGAAGAATGGTAACAAAAGGAGAAAGAGAAAAAAGGGGGATGGAGGGAGGGAAACCAGGACTGCAACAGTGAATACACTCTAACATCTAGATTTATGATAAGTGTACACAACTGTACTATGTTCTTCGTGTTTCACTGTTGCAGTCATCACATTTGGGTAGATTCCCAAAGCTGAGGAAATGGGTGGAGGCAGTCAAGGAAGCTAGGGGCTGGCTAGGATGCCCTGCAAGACTGCAGAGGCAAACCCTGTCCTGGATTTGTAGAAGAGAGGCGGGTGGTAATGTTTGGTAAAAGTGTGAACAGATGTCAGGTGGCATCCTCCAGGATGTCCCTGGTGGGGATTCCTCTGAGGAAAGCTGCAGAGGTGGAGGTTGCTCTGGTAGAGTGTGTCCTGACCCCCTTGGGGGGAGGCTTACCATGTTGCTTGTGGCAGAAATGGATGCAGTGTGCTATCCATTTGGAAATGGTTTGTATGGAGATGGCTTTACTTTCTGACCCCGTAGCAAAGCTAAAGTACAGTTGTGTACATTTACCATAAATGTAGATGTTCGAGTGTATTCACTGTTGCAGTCATTACATTTGGGTAATCTGCTGGCAGGTCACCCTCAGTTGGCCTGAATAACAAAGTCTTGGGTCCTGCGTCGGCTGCTGTCTCCTCTTCTATGACGTCAGGTCGTCAGGGGTATAAAACATGCAGCCAACGCCATTTTAATCAGTTTTTCTTGCCCCAGATGTTGGGTGCCCCCCCAAATGGGGAGCAAAAATATATATATAACTATGAATATATACATACACTTTAGCACATATAAAATTTACCTTCAACTAAAAGCAAATACACCACAAAGGCTTTTGAGCATAGTGAAGGAAAGAAGAGGTATGGAAAGGGGGCTGGCGGGTGGGTAACCCGGACTGCAACAGTGAATACACTCGAACATCTACATTTATGGTAAGTGTACACAACTGTACTATGGTCTTCATGTTTCACTGTTGCAGTCATTACATTTGGGTAAAATCCTAAAGCTATGGATGGGAGGATGGAATTAAACAGCATTAGGAGCAGCTATAAGGCCCTGCAGGACTGCAGTGGCAAAGCCTGCCCTGGATTTAGAAAAGAGGCAGATGGTACTGCTCTGTGAACGTATGAACTGAGCTCCAAGTAGCAGCTTCTAGAATGTCTCTGGTAGGAACCCCTCTGAGAAAAGCTGCCCTGGTCAAATGGGATCTGATCCCCTTAGGCAAAGGTTTACCATGGTGCAAGTAGCAGAAACAAATACAATGGCTTATCCATTTAGAAATAGTCTGCTTTGATATAGCCTTCCTCTTTGATCCTGCAGCAAATGCCACCAGTAGTTGCTCAGACTTTCTTAGAGATTTTGTCCTGTTTACATCGAATCTTAGTTGTCTGTGTACATCCAATGAATGCAGAATCCGCTCCCCCTTGTTCTGCAGATTTGAGAAAAAGTTGGCAGGTGAATGGTCTGGTTAAGAGCCACACTGGATATCACCTTAAACATAAAAGAAGGATTGGTCCTGAGGGCCACCCTGTCCGGGTAACAGATAATGAAAGGCTCCACTGACATGAGAGCCTGTAGTTCTGAAACCCTTATAGCTGAGGTGACTGCCAAAAGAAAGGCCGTCTTCCAAGAAAAAAATGTTATATCCGCAGTAGCTGCTGGTTCAAAGGGAGGTAGGGTGAGTTTTTCCAGCACAAAATTGAGGTCCCATGAGGGAGTTGGTGCTCTCCTGGGAGGCCTTAAATTTTTGGACCCTCTGAGGTACTGTTTTAGCAGGGGATGAGAAAAGAGGGGAGGCTCTGTGTTGTAATGAGCCGAGATGGCAGAGGCATGGATTTTTATTGAAGAAAAAGATAGTCCCTTGTGAAGCATCTCAGTTAAGTATTGCAAAATCTGAGGAATATTACTAGGCTTTCTGGCCTCCAAAATGACATCCATCACAGGTTTACTGAGAGATGTGATTGGTGAAATTAGTTGATTAATCATGCTGCAAGATTCAGAGTTTGGAGCTGAGTGTGCAGAATTTAATAGTTCTGCTCAGACAATAGGTGAGGTGTTTGAGGCAAGTACCACGGAGGAAGGTGTGACATATTCCTTAGAAGCGGGTACCAGTGTTAGCGAGGCCAGTCCGGAGCAATCAGAATCATTTTTGATTTTTCCTGTCTGACTTTTAGTAAAACCTTGGAGAGAAGAGGCAGAGGGGGAAAGACATAGACTGATAGGTTTTTCCAGCTGAATGATAGAGCATCCACTTTCCATGTTTTTTGTGATGAGTTATTGTGCAGAATTTGTCCAACTGATAGTTTTGGGGAGAGGCAAATAGATCTATGTCTGGGCTCCCCTATTTTCGTGTTAACATGCTGAAGATTTGTGGATCCAGTTTCCATTCGTGCGGGGTCCATTCGATTTCTGCTTATGTCGTCTGCCAGAGTATTTTGCTTTCCTGGCAGGAATCGAGCTTGAAGATATATTTGGTAAGTCAAGGCTGTGTTCCACAAGGCCACGGCTAGTCTGCAAAGGGGGTAAGGAGTGGGTACCCCCCTGCTTGTTTATGTACCACATAACTGTGGTGTTGTCCATCTTTATCAGTAGTTGTCCTGGAAGAAGGAAGTCCTTGAAGGCTGTCAAAGCATTCTGTATAGCTAGCATCTCTTTCTGGTTGATATGTAGATGCATTTGGTTTGGGCTCCATTTGCCTTGAATGCATCTCCCTGCCAGATGGGCCCCCCAAGCATAGTCTGATGCATCTGTAGTTAGGGTTTGGGTGGCAGGGGGTTGAATGAATGACAGTTCCTTGTTTTGGTGACATGCCTCTGCCCACCAAAGGAACTCCTGTTGCAGGCAGGGAATGAGAGGAATCATTGTTTCCAGGCTGTGACAATGATGACTCCACATAAGCTTTTTAGGTACCATTAAAGTTTCCTCATATGCAGTTTCACATATGGAATTAGTAGAATGCAGGATGCCATGAACCCCAAAGCCTGCAGAATCTGTCTTGCAGATAGCTTGGTTTTTGTTGCCATTTGTTTGAAGTATGTTGTCAATTGAATTTGTTTGTCTGGCGTGAGGTAAGCCATCTGGGCAGTTGTACTCAAGCTTGCACCCAGGAATGTTATTATTTGACAGGGTACCAGTTGTGATTTCTTTTCGTTTCTGCTGTGCCCTAGGCATACTAGACGCCTTTTTACAAACGCCAGATGCTGAAGAAGAGTGTCCTTGTCCTCTGCCTGAATGAGACAGTCATCCAGATATGGATAAATTTAAATGTTTCTTTGTCTGCAAAATGCAATTACTGGTGCCAGGCACTTTGTAAAGACCCTGGGCGCAGTAGATAAGCCAAAGGGCAGTGCAGAGAATTGGTAATGCAAATAGCCTGCTTTGAAGCGGAGGTATCTTCTGCAAGACTCCCTTATTGGGATATGCAGGTATGCCTCTTAAGTCTAGAGTTACCAACCAGGCATTCTTGCCTAGCATAGGCAGTAGCTGTTGTAAAGTCAGCATCTTGAATTTTGGAATGTCCAGGAACGTATTTAGAATGAAAAAGTCCAGAATTGGACACCATGATTTGTCTTTTCTGGGTACCAGGGAAATTCTTGAGTAAAATCCTTGTCCTTTTTCCTTTTCTGGTACAGGTTGAATAGCTCCCATATCCAAGGGGGAACATTACTTGTTTCTAGGCCTCTGCCCACTGGTTTTGTGGCAGATCCGGACATCCGTTTGGAATTTGCAAAGTATGGAAATTAAATCTGTACCCCTGGGATACTATGTTTAATACCCACTTGTCCTGGGTAATCAACTTCCACTTTTGAGCATGAAGTGCTAGTTTTCCCCCCAAGGGGGCTGCCAAAAGATAAGTGCATAGTGATGGTAGAGGAAAGTCATTGAGACTGCTTACTGTAGGGTTGTGCTTTGTTTCCTCCAGATTTGTAGGTGGAGGCACCCCATTGCTTTGACCTGTAAGAACCCTGTGATTGGTATCTGGAGCCTTTTGAGCGCCTGGATTTGCCCTGTGTGTCTCTGTTGGACACAGGAAAGGACCAATTTTTTGTAGGCCAGTGCCTACTGAACCTGGGTGGCTGCACTTGCAAGAAATCTTTTACAGTTTGCATAGATTTAGCTTTGTCTTCCATTTTCTTTAAAACCTCTTCTGCCTTATTACCAAACAGAGTATCATGCTACAAAGGGGCATCCAACAATTTAGCTTTAACATGATCAGGCAGATTTTGCTCCTTGAGCCAGACATGCCTTCTAATCACAGATCCAGTAATGGCGGCCCTACAAGAGGCCTCCAAGGAATCAAAACCACATTGCAAAGTATGCTTTCCAACCTGTTCTGCTGAATGTAATAATTCATGTAACTCTATTTTCCACACAATCAGAAATCAACATCATCTTCTGTTTCAGTAAGCCCATAACATGCTGTTGATATTTAAGCATATGAAACTGGCAGTTTAAAGCCCTGATTGCCAAGGTTGCCGACGTATAAACCATCTTACCCCATCTATCCAGCGCCCTGGAATCTCTATCAGAAGAGGTAGGATTTCTGGCTGTAGAAGCCTTTACACCCTTGGGACCCTGAGAAATAGCCTCAGGATCAGCAGCAGGATTTTTGAAAAGAAATTTGTGGGAGTCAGGAACCCTATAATATCTGTCTGGCTTACTAGGAGCCGGAGGCAAGGAATCAGGAGCCATGCTTGATTCCGAGAACACATCAACAATGTCTAATACAGGAGGTATTGCCAAAGGCCTATGCTGAGGAAGAAGGAAATCCCTAAGCCTCTTTTTTGATTCAGAGAAGTCCTGACTCTCCCAGTGAAAATGTTCCCTTAAAGTATGCAAAGTCTCTCCAAAAGAGTAATCCTCAGGAGGAGATGCAGATGGGATGGATTCCTCTGCATCAGAATCCTCATAGGGAAGAATAGAAAATTCCTGATCAGAAGAAGAATCAAAAGAAATGGAAACCTGATCTGAAGATTCATAATCAGTGCCTTGCCTAGGCCTCTTAGCGGGGGGGGGACGGTTGGAAACCCCTGATCAAGGTAATTAAATCCTCAGCCATTTTGATCATCTGTTTTTTAGGCATAGGGGCCTGAGCACGTGGCTCATGCATCGGTTTTTTAGACATAGAAGTTGTTTTTGACCTTGTTTTTGTTGCTTGCGTCGGTTTAATATAAAAATGTTGAGGCCTGAAAACACCCTCAGAAGCCGGTGACTGCTCAGCGGCTCTGGACCCATCCAAGGGAGAGACATCCATGGGTTCAATACTCTGAGAATCTTGCGGCATACCGGACTCCGAATGGGTCTCAGTAGAGGCCTGTGACTCAAAAGTAGAGGGTATCAGGGGCTGCGAAAGCACCTCACTGAGTACTGGCAATCCGGTGACTGGCTTAGGAGAAGCTTTGTCGTCAGTTTTGGACCTCGACAGTCTGACTCTGTCTTTTTCCTTGCGTTTTTTATGTACTCCGGTAGTCGGATTGCTAACCGACGACATTTCAGGATAATTAAATCTTGAACCAAAATATTTAGAAGCAAAAATATACCGACGCTTAATAGTGCGTTGGTTAAATCTAGCACAAAACCGAAAGCAAGGCACATTGTGATCTGGCCCTAGGCAAGGAATACAGTACAAATGAAAATCCTTATCAGGTATTCGCTTCCCACAAGTAATGCAATTATTAACTTTTACTGACATCGGTCAGGAGCAAGAAAAAGTTTCCCCAACGGGGTACTTAAGCTTTATTTTGAAGATTTCAGTTTTGAAACTCGAATACGAAAATTTCATGAGTCGGCCAACCGGCACTTGCGAACTGCTTCTGCTTCGGGCACCGCAAAGCATGAAAGACTGAATAAAATGGTGTCGGCTGCATGTTTTATACCCCTGACGACCTGACGTCATGGAAGAGGAGACAGCAACCGACGCAGGACCCAAGACTTTGTTACTCAGGCCGACTGTGGGCAACCTGCCAGCAGATTACCCAAATGTAATGACTGCAACAGTGAAACACAAAGAACATATCCCTAAGCCTCTTTTTGGATTCTGAGAAGTCCTGACTCTCCAAAAGAAAAAGTTCCCTTAAAGTATGCAAAGTCTCTCCAAAAGAGTAATCCTCAGGAGGAGAAGCAGAAGGGATGGATTCCTCTGCATCAGAGTCCTCATAAGGTGGAATAGAAAATTCCTGATCAGAAGAAGAATCAGAAGAAATGGAAACCTGATCTGAAGATTCATAATCAGTGCCTTGCCTAGGCCTCTTAGCAGGGGGGGGGGGAGTTGGGAACCCCTGATCAAGGTAATTAAATCCTCAGCCATTTTGATCATTTGTTTTTTAGGCATAGGGGCCTGAGCACGTGGCTCATGCGTCGGTTTTTAGACATAAAAGTAGAGTTTGGCCTTGTTTTTGATGATGACGTCGGTTTAATATACAAATGTTGAGGAGGCCTGAAAACACCCTCAGAAGCCGGTGCCTTCTTAGGGGCTCCGGACCCATCCAAAGGAGAGACATCCGCGGGTTCAATACTTGCAGAATCTCGCGGCATACCGGACACCGAATGGGTCTCGGTAGAGGCCTGCGACTCAAAAGTAGCAGGCATCAGGGGCTGCAAAAGCACCTCACTGAGTACCGGCGAACCAGTGACTGGCTTAGGAGAAGCTTCGTCATCGGTTTTGGACCTTGACGGTCTGTGTCTGTCTTTTTCCTTGCGTTTTTTGTAAACTCCGGTAGTTGGATTGCTAACCGACAACATTTCAGGATAGTTAAATCTTGAACCAAAATATTTAGAAGCAAAAATATACCGACGCTTAATAGTGCACTGGTTAAATTTAGCACAAAACTGGCAGCAAGGCACATGTGATAAGGGCCTAGGCAAGGAATGCAGTACAAATGAAAATCCTTATGAGGTATTTGCTTCCCACAAGTAATGCAATTATTAACTTTTACTGACATCGGAAAGGAGCAAGAAAAAGTTTCCCCAATGGGGTACTTAGCTTTAGTTTGAAGACTTCAGTTCTGAAACTCGAAAACGAAAATTTCAAGAGTCGGCCGACCGGCACTTGCGAACTGCTTCTGCTTCGGGCACTGCACGGCAAGAAAGACTGATTAAAATGACATCGGCTGCATGTTTTATACCCCCCGACGACCTGATGTCATGGAAGAGGAGACAACAACCGATGCAGGACCCAAGACTTTTTTATTCAGGCCAACTGAGGACAACCTGGCAGCAGATTACCCAAATGTAATGACTGCAACAGTGAAACATGAAGAACATCCAGCAATTGATCAGAATTTCTGAAGGATTTAGTCCTGTCCAGATAGTATCTGAGCTGTCTTTGCACATCTAGGAGAGTGAAGAATCCTTTCCCCCTTGTTCTGAGGATTAGGAAAGAAGGTGGGCAAATTAATGGATTGGTTAAGAGCCACACTAGACACCACCTTGGGCATGAAAGATGGGTTAGTTTGGAGGGATACCCGGTCTGCATGGAAGATGATGAAGGGTTCCACAGCCATGAGTGCTTGCAGCTCAGAGACTCTTCTGGCTGAAGTGATGGCCAGAAGGAATGCTGTCTTCCAGGAGAGAAACTTTAGCTCTGCAGAAGAAGCTGGTTCGAAAGGAGGCAGGGTGAGCTTTTCCAAGACAAAGTTAAGGTCCCAAGCTGGTGTTGGTGCCCTTCTGGAAGGGCTCAAATTGCTAGCCCCTCTGAGGAACTGTTTGATCAAAGGGTGTGAGAAAAGGGGCTGCGTTCAGTGAGAAAATGAGCAGAAATAGCAGAGGCATGAATTTTAATAGAGGAAGATGCCATGGAGGCAGCGGGGACAGGCTGCGCAAAGGGTACCAGTGTTATCGGGGCCAGTCTGGAGCTATAAGAATGGTCCTTGGTTTTTCCTCCATTATTTTGAGCAGTACCCTGGGGGTGAAAGGTAGGGGAGGAAAGGCATAGACTGAGAGTTTGACCCAGGCGAAGGACAGGGCAGCCACTTTCCAAGCCATGCAGTGATGCTCCCTGGTGCCGAATATGCTGAGCTGATGGCTGGTGTGGGAGGCAATGAGTTCGGCCTTCGGGGTTCCCCATTTCGGAGTTATTATGGTGAAGGTACTTCTGTTGAGCTGCCACTCGTGTGGGTCCAGAAGGTTTCTGCTTAGTCTGCCAGGGAGTTAAGACAGCCTGGTAGGTATTGTACTAACAGGTGTAGTTGCATGGAAGAGGCTGTGAGCCAAAGAGTCATGGTCAGCCTGCATAGAGGGTAGGAGCGAGTCCCTCCCTGCTTGTTGATGTACCACATCACAGTGGTGTTGTCTGTTTTGATCAGGAGAACCCCTGGACATAGAAGGGGCTTGAAAGCTATCAATGCATGCTGCATACCCATCATCTCTTTTTGAGTGATGTGTAGGGGGATTTGCTGTGGGCTCCATTGGCCCTGTATGCACTTGCCATCCAGGTGTGCACCCCATGCGTAGTCTAGATGCGTCTGTGGTGAGGGTCTGGGTGGTGGGGTGTGGGGAGAAGAGCAGCCCCCTGTTGTGGGAGCATGTTGTTGCCCAGCAAAGAAATTCCTTTCTGAGGCAAGGAATTATAGGTATAGGAGTTTCCAGGTCTTGAGAGTGTTGACACCAAAGGCTCTTTAGGTACCACTGAAGTTTCCTCATATGCAGTCTGGCATATGGAATGAGGAGTATACAAGATGCCATGAACTCCAGAGCTTGCAGGATTTTCCTTGCAGAAAGCTGGGACCTGGTGGCCAGTTGAGAGAAGTAGGCTGTCAGGGAATTTTGCTTCTCTGGCGCAAGGCATGCCATTTGGGATGCTGTGTCCAGACTTGCTCCCAGGAAGATTATCCTTTGGGTGGGCACCCAATTTGATTTATTTTCGTTAATTGTGTACCCTAAGGAGCTTAGCAGGGTCTTTATAAAGGCAAGGTGCTTGAACAGCTTTTCCTGGCTGTCTGCCTGAATAAGGCAGTCATCTAAGTAGGGGTAAATTTGAATATTTCTTTGTCTGCAAAAGGAAATGGCCAGAGCCAGACATTTTGTGAAAACTCTGGGAGCAGTAGATAAGTTAAAGGAAGCGTAGAGAATTGAAAGTGTTGAGATCCTGCCCTGAAGTGGAGATATTTCCTGCATGATTCCCTGATAGGAATGTGGAAGTAAGCCCCTTTTAGATCTAGAGTGGCTAGCTAAGTGTCCTTGGACAGCATGGGTAGCAGCTACTGCAGGGTGAGCATTTTGAATTTTGGGATCACCAGGAAGGTGTTTAGAATGAACACATTGAGGATGGGGCACCAGGTGCCCTCTTTTCTGGGCACCAGAAAAAGTCTAGAGTAGAAGCCTTGGGCCTATCTGTTCTGCAGGAATGTGATCTACTGTCCTCATCTCAAGACAGCAGGGAATAGATTTGTTTTTGAACCTCTGCCCACAGATTTGGTGGTAGATCTGGGAACCCTTTTGGGGTTGGAAGGGTGTGGAAGGAGAATTTGTATCCCTGAGACACAATGTTCAGAACCCATTGGTCCTTGGTAACGGTGGCCCATGTGCTTGAGTGAAAGGAGAGTTTTCCTCCTAGGGGTAAGTGAATGTAGGCAGAGGGGAGGTCGGCAGGAGGTGAGTCATTGTGAGTTCTTACCATAAGTGGGTGGCTTAGAACTCCCTGGTTTTGAAGTGGAGGTAGTCCACTGCTTAGATCTCTGCATTTCCTGGGGCTATTGTCTGGGTGGTCTGTTTCCAAAGGGCCTAGGCTGGGCCTGTTTACTCAGAGTAGGAAAGGACCAGTGCTTGAAGGGGCAATGTCTGCTGAACCTAGGGGGCTGGACCTGTAAGAAATCTAACGGTTTGCATAGATTTTGCTTTTTCTTCCATCTTTTTTAAGACCTCTTCTACCTTAGTGCCAAATAAGTTATCTTTGTGCAAGGGGGCATCCAACAATTTAGATTTGACATGGTCTGGCAGGGGTTGTTCCTTAAGCCATGCATGCCTTCTAATGACAGATCCAGTGACTGCTGCCCTGCAAGAAGCTTCTAGGGAGTCAGAAAGTACAGTTGTGTACACTTACCATAAATGTAGATGTTCGAGTGTATTCACTGTTGCAGTCATCACATTTGGGTTATCTACTTGCAGGTAGCCCTCAGTCGGCCTGATTATCAAAGTCTTGGGTCCTGCGTCGGTTGCTGTCTCATCTTCCATGACGTCAGGTAGTCAGGGGTATAAAGTATGCAGCCGATGCCATTACGTCAGGTTTTCTTGCCCCAGATGTCAGGTGCCCCCATAATGGGAAGCAATTATATACAAGGTTACACCTCCAACAAAAAGCAAATACACCAGAAAGCTTTAAGCATAGTAAACAAGAATAGAGGTATAGCCAACAGAAGTCAAGGGGCTGGAGGGAGGGTAACCAGGACTGCAACAGTGAATTCACTCAAACATCTACATTTATGGTAAGTGTACACAACTGCACTATATTCTTCGTGTTTCATTGTTGCAGTAATCACATTTGGGTAGATTCCCAAAGGAGAAGGCAATTAGCATTAGGGCCAGCTATAAGGCCTTGCAAGACTGTAGTGGCAAAGCCAGCTCTGGATTTAGAAAAAAATTGGCAAGTGGTAATGCTTGGTGAAGGTATGTACAGAACGCCAGGTAGCAGCTTCTAGGATGTGTCCCTGGTAGGGACACCTGAGAAAGGCTGCAGAGGTAGATGCAGCCCTGGTGGAATGAGGTCTTATCCCCTGTGGGGTAGGTTTTCCATGGTGCTTATAGCAGAAATGAATGCAATGGCCTATCCACTTAGAAATTGTTTGCTTTGAAATGGCCTTCCCCTCTGCCCCTGCAGCAAATGCAACCAGCAGCTGTTCAGATTTCCTGAGAGGTTTAGCCCTGTCCAAGTAACATCTAAGTTGTCTATGCACGTCCAAGGAGTGCAGTATTCATTCCCCTTTGTTCTGTGGATTAGAAAAGAAGGTTAGCAAATAAATGGACTGATTAAGGGCCACACTGGATACCACCTTGGGCATAAAGGAAGGACTGGTCCTGAGGGACACCCTGCCAGCATGAAAGATGATGAAAGGCTCCACTGCCATGAGGGCCTGTAGTTCAGACACCCTTCTTGCTGAAGTGATGGCTAGAAAGAAGGCTCTTTTCCAAGAAAGTAATTTCAACTCTGCATTTGCAGCTGGCTCAAAGGGAGGTACAGTGAGCTTTTCCAATACAAAGTTAAGGTCCAAGGCTGGAGTAGGGGCTCTCCTACTTGGTCTTATGTTTTTGGCCCATCTGAGGAATTGCTTCAGCAGTGGATGAGAGAAGAGGGGTGGCTCGGTATTATAATGTGCTGAAATGGCAGAGGCATGAATTTTGATGGAAGAAAAGGAAAGCCCTTGTGAAATTTCTCAGTTAAGTATTGAAGAATGTGCGGTAAATTGGGCACTGTTGTGCCCATCCCCTGAGTTTGGCTCCAGGAACATAAATTTTCCATTTTTCAGCATAGGATTTTCTAGTACTAGGCCTCCTTGCCTCAAGAATGACATACATCACTTGCTTACTGAGGGATGGTAAGGGAGAGATCAGGTAATTAGCCAGGCTGCAAGGTTCAGGGTTTGAAGCTGTGGGTGCTGAATCTGGCCTTCCTGCTGGGACAGCAGGGCAGGGGTCTAAGGCAGGTGCCATGGTTCCAGCAGTGACACACTGCGCAAGAGGGGGTACCAGTGTTGGTGTGGCCAGTCTGGTGCAATCAGTATTGTCCTTGGTTTGTCCTGTTTGATCTTTAGTAGCACTTTGGAGAGGAGAGGCAGAGGGGGAAAGGCATAGACTGATAGGTTTTTCCAGGTGAAGGACAGGGCATCCACTTTCCAAGCTTGTCTGTGGGGAGTCCTTGTGCAGAATTAGTCCAATTGGTAGTTCTGAGGGGAGGCAAACAGGTCTATCTCTGGGCTCCCCCATTTGTTTCTCAGAATGTTGAATATCTTTGGTTCCAGTTTCCACTCGTGTGGGTCCATGAGATTTCTGCTTAGATTGTCTGCCAGTGTATTTAGCTTGCCTGGCAGGAGTTGAGATTGTAGGTGCACTTTGTAGCTCAAGGCTGTGTTTCACAGAGCCATGGCTAGCCTGCAGAGAGGGTATGAGTGGGTTCCCCCCTGCTTGTTTATGTACCACATAACAGTGGTGTTGTCTGTCTTTACCAATAATTGTCCTGGAAGAATGTGGTCCTTTGAAGGCTGTCAGAGCATTCTGTACAGTTAACATTTCTTTTTGATTGATATGCAGGTGCATTTGACTCGGGTTCCATTTGCCCTGAATGCACTACCCTGCCAAGTGAGCCCCCCATGCATAGTCTGATGAGTCTGTTGTTAAGGTTTGGGCGGCAGGGGGTAGAGTGAATGGCAGTCCCTTGTTGTGGTGGTAGGCCTCTGCCCACCAAAGGAACTCTGTCTTTAGACAAGGGATGATAGGAATCATTGATTCTAGGTCCTGAGAATGTTGACACCATAGGCTTTTTAGATACCATTGTAGTTTCCTCATATGCAGTCTTGCATATGGAATTAGTAGAATGCAAGAGGCCATGAATCCCAGGGCTTGCAGTATTTTCCTTGCAGACAGCTGGGTCTTTGTGGCCAGTAGTTTGAAGTAGGCTGTCAAATAAACTTGTTTCTCTGGCGTGAGGTAAGCCATCTGGGAAGTTGTATTCAAGCTTGCTCCCAGGAATAGAATTTGTTGGCAGGGTACTAGATGTGATTTATTTTCGTTTATGGTGTACCCCAGAGAAGTTAGCAATTTCTTTACAAGTGCCAGACGATTTAATAGCATGTCCTGGCTTTCTGCCTGAATTAGACAAGTGTCCAGGTATGGGTATATTTGAATATTTCTTTGCCTGTAAAATGCAATGACTGGAGCTAGCCACTTTGTGAATACCCTGGGCGCATTAGATAAGTCAAAGGGCAGTGCAGAGAACTGATGGTGCATGTAGCCTGTTCTGAAGCGTAGGTATCTTCTGCAAGATTCCCTGATTGGGATGTGCAGGTAGGCTTCCTTTACATCCAGTGTTGCCAACCAGGCATTTTTGCCTAGCATGGGAAGCAGCTGATGAAGAGTTAGCATTTTGAATTTTGGGATTACCAAGAAGGTGTTTTGGATAGACAGGTCCAGGATAGGAAGCCAGGAATGGTCTTTTCTGGGAACCAGGAAAAGTCTTGAGTAAAAACCTTGCCCCCCATTCCTCTTCTGGGATAGGTTGAATAGCCTGGATGCTTAGAAGAGAGAGAAAGTACAGTTGTGTACACTTACCATAAATGTAGATGTTTGAGTGTATTCACTGTTGCAGTCATTACATTTGGGTAATCTGCTGGCAGGTTGCCCTCAGTCGGCCTGAATAACAAAGTCTTGGGTCCTGCTTCAGTTGCTGTCTCCTCTTCCATGACGTCAGGTCGTCAGGGGTATAAACCATGCAGCCGACACCATTTTAATCCGTTTTTCTTGCCCCAGATGTCAGGTATATATATATAAATTGTAAATATATAAATGCACCTTAGAAACATAATATTTACCTTCAACTAAAAGCAAATACACCACAAAGGCTTTTGAGTATAGTGAAGGAAAGAAAATGTATAGAAAGAGGGCTGGCAGGAGGGTAACCCGGACAGCAACAGTGAATACACTCGAACATCTACATTTATGGTAAGTGTACACAACTGTACTATGTTCTTTGTGTTTCACTGTTGTAGTCATTACATTTGGGTAGAATCCCAAAGCTATGGATGGGAGGATGGAACTAAACAGCATTAGGAGCAGCTATAAGGCCCTGCAGAACTGCAGTGGCAAAGCCTGCCCTGGATTTAGAGAAGAGAGGTAAATGGTAATGCTTTGTGAACGTATGAACTGAGCTCCAAGTAGCAGCTTCTAGAATGTCTGGTAGGGACCCCTTTGATAAAAGCTGCTGAAGTAGAGGCAGCCCTGGTAGAATGGGATCTGATCCCCTTGGGCAAAGGTTTACCATGGTGCAAGTTGCAGAAACTAATGCAATGGCTTATCCATTTAGAAATAGTCTGCTTTGATATAGCCTTCCCCTCTGATCCTGCAGCAAAATGCTACCAGTAGTTGCTCAGACTTTCTTAGAGATTTTGTCCTGTTTAAGTAGAATCTTAGTTGTCTGTGTACATCCAATGAATGCAGAATCCCTCTCCCTTGTTCTGTGGATTTGGGAAAAAGGTTGGCAGGTGAATGGTCTGGTTAAGAGCCACACTGGATACCACTTTAGGCATAAAAGAAGGACTGGTCCTGAGGGCCACCCTGTCTGGGTAAAAAATAATGAAAGGCTCCACTGTCATGAGAGTCTGTAGCTCTGAAACCCTTCTAGCTGAAGTGACTGCCAAAAGAAAAGCTGTCTTCCAAGAAAGAAATTTTATAACCGCAGTAGCTGCTGGTTCAAAAGGAGGCAGGGTGAGTTTTTCCAGCACAAAATTGAGGTCCCATGCAGGAGTTGGCGCTCTCCTGGGAGGCCTTAAATTCTTGGCCCCTCTCAGATACTGTTTTAGCAGTGGATGATAAAAGAGGGGAGGCTCTGTGTTGTAATGAGTCGAGATGGCAGAGGCATGGATTTTTATTGAAGAAAAAAGATAGCCCCTTGTCAAGCATCTCAGTTAAGTACTGTAAAATCTGAGGAATATTGGGCTTTGCTGTGTCCAATCCTTGTGCTTGGTTCCAAGCACAGAATCTCTTCCATTTATCAGCATAAGATTTTCTGGTACTAGGCCTTCTGGCTTCCAAAATGACATCTATCACAGGTTTACTGAGAGATGTGGCTTGAATAATTAGTTGATTAGCCATGCTGCAAGATTCAGAGTTTGGAGCTGAGTGTGCAGAATTTGATAGTTCTGCTGAGGCAATAGATGAGGTGCTTGAGGCAAGTACCACGGAGGAAGGTGTGACATATTCCTTAGAAGTGGGTACCAATGTTGGCGAGGCCAGTCTGGAGCAATTAGAACCATTTTTGTTTTTTCCTGTCTGACTTTTAGTAAGACCTTGGAGAGTAAAGGCAGAGGGGGAAAGGCATAGACTGATAGGTTTTTCCAGCTGATGGATAGAGCATCCACTTTCCATGCTTTTTTGTGATGAGTTCTTGTGCAGAATTTGTCCAACTGATAGATCTATTTGCCTCTCCCCAAAACTATGTCTGGGCTTCCCCATTTCTGTTAACATGCTGAAGATTTGTGGATCCAGTTTCCATTCGTGCAGGTCCAAAAGATTTCTGCTTAGGTCGTCTGCCAGAGTATTTTGCTTTCCAGGCAGGAATTGAGCTTGAAGATGTATTTGGTAAGTCAAGGCTGTGTTCCACAAGGCCATGGCTAGTCTGCAAAGGGGGTAGGAATGGGTACCCCCCCCCGCTTGTTTATGTGCCACATAACTGTGGTGTTGTCCGTCCTTATCAGTAGTTGTCCTGGATGAAGCAAGTCCTTGAAGGCCGTCAGAGCATTCAGAACAGCTAGCATTTCTTTCTGGTTGATATGTAGATGCATTTGGTTTGGGCTCCATTTGCCCTGAATGCATCTCCCTGCCAAGTGGGCCCCCCAAGCATAGTCTGATGCATCTGTAGTTAGGGTTTGGGTGGCAGGGGGTAGAGTGAATGACAGTCCCTTGTTTTGGTAACATGTCTCTGCTCACCAAAGAAACTCCTGTTGTAGGCAGGGAATTGGGAGGAATCATTGTTTCCAGGCTGTGAAATGTTGACTCCATAAGCTTTTTAGGTACCATTGAAGTTTCCTCATATGCAGCCTCGCGCATATGGAATTAGTAGAATGCAGGATGCCATGAACCCCAAAGCCTGCAGAATTTGTCTTGCAGATAACTGGGTTTTTGTTGCCATTTGTTTGAAGTATGTCGTCAATTGCATTTGTTTGTCTGGCATGAGGTAAGCCATCTGGGCAGTTGTATTCAAGCTTGCACCCAGGAATGTAATTATTTGAAAGGGTACCAGTTGTGATTTCTTTTCGTTTATGGTGTACCCTAGGCATGCTAGAAGCCTTTTTACAAACGCCAGATGTTGAAGAAGAGTGCCCTTGTCCTCTGCCTGAATGAGACAATCGTCCAGATAAGGATAAATTTGAATGTTTCTTTGTCTGCAGAATGCAATTACTGGTGCCAGGCACTTTGTAAAGACCCTGGGCATAGTAGATAAGCCAAAGGGCAGTGCAGAGAATTGGTAATGCAAAAAACCTGCTTTGTAGCGGAGGTATCTTCTGCAAGATTCCCTTATTGGGATATGCAGGTATGCTTAGAGTTACCAACCAGGCATTCTTGCCTAGCATAGGTAGTAGCTGTTGTAAAGTCAGCATTTTGAATTTTGGAATGTCCAGGAACGTGTTCAGAATCGATAAGTCCAGAATTGGATGCCATGATTTGTCTTTTCTGGGTACAAGGAAAAGTCTTGAATAAAATCCTTGTCCTTTTTCCTTTTCTGGTACCGGTTGAATAGCCCCCATATCCATGGGGGACATGACTTGTTTCTGGGCCTCTGCCCACTGGTTTTGTTGCAGATCTGGCCATCCATCTGGAATTGGCAAGGTATGGAAATGAAATATGTATCCCTGGGATACTATGTTTAATACCCACTTGTCCTGGGTAATTAACTGCTAATTTTGAGCATGAAGTGCTAGTTTTCCCCCCAAGGAGGCTGCCAAAAGATAAGTGCTTGGAGATGGTAGAGGAAAGTCATTGAGACTGCTTACTGTAGGGTTGTGCTTTGTTACCTCCAGATTTGGAGGTGGAGGCACCCCATTGTTTTGACCTGTAAGATCCCTGTGATTGATATCTGGATCCTTTTGAGCACCTGTGTTTGCCCTGAGTGGCTCTGTTGGACACAGGAAAGGACCAATTCTTAGTAGGCCAATGCCTATTGAACCTGGGTGGCTGCACTTGCAAAAAATCTTTTACAGTTTGCATAGATTTAGCTTCGTCTTCCATTTTCTCTAAAACCTCTTCTGCCTTATTACCAAACAATTAGCTTTAACATGATCAGGCAGATTTTGCTCCTTGAGCCAGGCATGCCTTCTTATCACAGATCCAGTTACGGCGGCCCTGCAAGAGGCCTCCAAAGAATCAAAATCACATTGCAAAGTATGCTTTCCAACCTGTTCTGCTGAATGCAATAAATCCTGTAACTCTATTTTCCACACAATCAGAAATCAAAATCATTTTCTGTTTCAGTAAGCCCATAACATGCTGTGGATATTTAAGCATATGAAACTGGCAGTTTAAAGCCCTGATTGCAGACGTATACACCTTCTTACCTCATCTATCCAGCGCCCTGGAATCTCTATCAGAAGGGGTAGGATTTTTGATTGAAGAAGCCTTAACACCCTTGGGACCCTGAGAAATAGTCTCAGGATCAGCAGCAGGATTTTTGAAAATAAATTTCTGGGAGAAAAGAACCATGTAATATCTGTCTGGCTTACTAGCAGCCGGAGGCAGGGAATCAGGAGCCATGCAAGACTCCGAGAGCACATCATCAACAATGTCTAATACAGGAGGTATTGCCAAAGGCCTATGCTGAGGTAGAAGAAGGAAATCCCTAAGCCTCTTTTTTGATTCAGAGAAGTCCTGACTCTTCCAGTGAAAAAGTTACCTTAAAGTATGCAAAGTCTCTCCAAAAGAGTAATCCTCAGGAGGAGATGCAGATGGGATGGATTCCTCTGCATCAGAATCCTCATAAGGTGGAACAGAAAATTCCTGATCAGAAGAAATGGAAACCTGATCTGAAGATTCATAATCAGTGCCTTGCCTAGGCCTCTTAGCATGGGGGGGGGACCCCTGATCAAGGTAATTAAATAGTCAGCCATTTTGATAATTTGTTTTTTAGGCATAGGGGCCTGAGCACGTGGCTCATGCGTCATTTTTTTAGACACAGAAGTCGTTTTTGACCTTGTTTTTGTTGATGGCGTCGGTTTAATATAAAAATGTTGAGGCCTGAAAACACCCTCAGAAGCCGGTGCCTGCTCAGCGGCTCCGGAACCATCCAAGGGAGAGACATCCACGGGTTCAATACTTTGAGAATGTCGTGGTATACTGGACTCCGAATGGGTCTCGGTAGAGGCCTGCGACTCAAAAGTAGCAGGTATCAGGGGATGCGACAGCGCCTCACTGAGTACCGACGAACCGACGACTGGCTTAGGAGAAGCTTCGTCGTCGGTTTTGGACCTTGACAGTCTGTCTGTCTTTTTCCTTGCGTTTTTTGTGAACTCCGGTAGTTGGATTGCTAACAGATGACATTTCAGGGTAGTTAAATCTTGAACGAAAATATTTAGAAGAAAAATATACTGACACTTAATAGTGCGTTGGTTAAATTTAGCACAAAACTGACAGCAAGGCATGTTGTGATCAGGGCCTAGGCAAGGAATACAGTACAAATGAAAATCCTTACGAGGTATTTGCTTCCCACAAGTAATGCAATTATTAACTCTTACTGACATCAGTACAGAGCAAGAAAAAGTTTCCCCAACGGGGTACTTAGCTTTAGTTTGAAGACTACGGTTCTGCAACTCGAAAATGAAAATTTCAGGAGTCGGCCAACTGGCACTTGCGAACTGCTTCTGCTTCGGGCACCGCACGGCAAGAAATACTGATTAAAATGACGTTGGCTGCATGCTTTATACCTCTGACGACCTGACATCATGGAAGAGGAGACAGCAACCGACGCAGGACCCAAGACTTTGTTACTCAGGCTGACTGAGGGCAACCTGCCAGCAGATTACCCAAATGTAATGACTGCAACAGTGAAACACTAAGAATATCCTGCTTTTGAGCCTCTGTCCACTGATCTGGGGATAGGTCTGACCAACCATTTGGGGTTGGTAAGGAGTGGAAGTGGAATCTGTATCCTTGGGAAACTATATTTAAAACCCATTTGTCTTGGGTAATGAGCTCCCAGTTTTTTGCAGGCAGGGTGATCTTTCCCCCTAAAGGAACAGTCAGTTGAGCAGGGCTTGGAAGGTTTAAAGTTAAGTCAATGTGACAGTTTACCATGGGGGGGTGTCTTACTACTTCCAGCTTTGGAAGTGGGAGCCCCCCACTGCTTAGGCCTGTTAGTACCTTGAGACTGAAGCCTGGGTGGTCTGCTGGTTCTGGGTTTGGACTGAGAAGGTCTGGAAGCGGCAGGAAAGGACCAATTCTTAGAAGGCCAGTGCCTACTAAATCCTGGGAGGCTGTACTTGCAGGAAATCTTTAACAGTTTGCATAGATTTAGCTTTTTCCTCCATCATTTTAAGCACTTTTTCTGCTTGGCTGCCAAACAGTTGGTCTTGGTTTAAGGGAGCATCCAATAATTTAGCTTTAACATGATCTGGCAAAGTTTGCTCCTTAAGCCAAGCCTGCCTTCTAAGCACAGACCCAATGACAGGAGCCCTGCAAGATGCCTCTTACGAATCAAAACCACATTGCAAAGTATGTTTTCCAACTTTTTCAGCAGAATGCATTAAATCCTGTAATTCTTTATTTTCAGCACAGTCAGGAATCATCATCACTTTCTGTTTAAGAAATCCAATAATATGCTGCTGATACTTTAACATATGAAAAGTACAGTTTTGTACCTACCATAAATGTAGATGTTCGAGTGCTAATACAGCTGCAGTAATCACAGATGGGTTTTCTGCCGTCAGGCGGTCCCTCGGTCGGCCGAATTCCAAAGTCTTGGTCCGGCGTCGGTTGTCGTCGCTTACTCTTCTGACGTCAGTGAGGCCAGAGTATACAAGACACAGCCGACGCCATGTTCTTCAGTCTTTCTTGCCCCAGATGTCAGGTGCCCCCAGAAGGAAGGCAATAGATAAATAATGCTTATATACATATACAAACAATGCAATATAATCCAAAATCAGTGGAAGCAAGCAAATAAAACATAGCAGGATAACCCAGTCAGGTAGAATGAAGAGGTTGTTAGGCCCCATGCCTTTACCAAGTGGGGAAGGAGGGAGGGAAACCTGTACTGCAGCTGTATTAGCACTCGAACATCTACATTTATGGTAGGTATTTATGGGGTCCCACATGTGTCACTACTAGAGAGGCGCAACTATATAGTATGGGGTGGCGTAAAGCCACATCACTGTTGGCTAGGCTTATAAATGCCCCCGGGCAGATAGCCTAGTACACTACTATGAAACTATGAAACAAAACTGTACTATGTTCATCGTGCATACAGCTGCAGTAATCACAGATGGGTAAAATCCCAAAGCTATGCATACGGTGGTAGGTACTAGGAGGAACTGGGTTGAGCCAGAATGCCCTGCAGAACAGCAGTGGCAAAGCCTGCTCTTGTTCTGGAATATAAAGGCAGGTGGTAGTGTTTTGTGAAGGTATGTACAGAACTCCAAGTGGCTGCCTCCAAAATATCTTTGGTAGGAACTCCTCTGAGGAAGGCTGTAGAGGTAGCTGTGGCCCTGGTGGAGTGTGATCTGATACCTGAAGGAACAGATTTCCCATGATAGGAATAACAAAACCGTATGCAGTGGCCAATCCACTTGGAAATAGTCTGTTTTGTAACTGGTTTCCCTTGAGCCCCTACAGCATAGGACACAAAAAGTTGTTCTGATTTCCTGAAGGACTTTGTTCTGTCCAAATAATAATGTAGCTGCCTATGAATGTCTAAAGAGTGTAGCAGCCTTTCCCCTTTGTTTTGAGGATTGGGATAAAAGGTAGGTAGGTGTATGGCTTGATTTAAGGCTACCCTGGATACCACTTTTGGCATAAATGATGGGTTGGTACGAAGGGAAACCCTGTCCTGATGGAAAATGAGGAAGGGCTGCACCACCATGAGGGCCTGTAGTTCAGAAACCCTACGAGCTGAAGTGATGGCCAGAAGGAAGGCTGTTTTCCAGGACAAATATTGCAAATCTGTTGAGGCAGCTGGTTCAAAAGGAGGCAATGTTAATTTTTCTAGTATGTAATTAAGATCCCAGGCTGGTATTGGTTGCTTCCTTGGAGGTCTTATATTCTTAGCCCCTCTGAGGAACTGTCGTAAGAGTGGGTGAGAAAATAAAGGAGGATCCGTGTTGAACTCTGCAGAAATGGCTGAGGCATGGATTTTTTTGGAGGAAAATGAAAGTCCACTGTTCAGCAGCTCAGCTAGATACTGTAATACCAGAGGCAAGTTCAGTTTTCTAGGGTCCTGGCCTCTTTTCTCATTCCAAGAGCAAAACCGCTTCCATTATGAGTAAGCTTTTCTAGTAGATGGCCTTCTGGCTTCCAAAATGACATCCTGCACCTCCTTGGAGAGTAGGGTCTGTTGTGGTGTTAAGGAATTTTCCATGCAGTGAGATTGAGTGTTTTCAGCTGACTGTGAAGAGTTTTGTAGCTGTGCTGG
This sequence comes from Protopterus annectens, assembly GCF_019279795.1. Lineage (NCBI taxonomy): Eukaryota > Metazoa > Chordata > Ceratodontiformes > Protopteridae > Protopterus > Protopterus annectens. The sequence continues at coordinate 1,740,439,527 of NC_056743.1, read as the reverse complement.
GTCAGCAGAAGAGGCATTAGAGGCAGGGACCAGGGAGGAGTATGTGTTAGGCTCCTCAGGAGTGGGTACCAGTGTTGCCTTGGCCAATCTGGAGCAATCAGTATCATCTTTGGTTTGTCTGTTCTTGCTTTCAAAAGCACCTTGGGCAGAAGAGGCAGAGGTGGGAATGCGTAAACTGTCCATGCTGTCCAACTGAATGAGAGGGCATCCACTCTCCAGGCCTTTGGATGAAAGGTCCTTGAACAAAACTTTTCCAATTGATGATTCCTGTGGGAGGCAAAAAGATCTATGTCTGGCCTCCCCCACGCTTGGATTATTTCTGTAAACACCTGAGGATGCAACTTCCATTCGTGTGGATCTGTCATATTTCTGCTTAAATTGTCTGCCAGTGTGTTTTCCAATCCTGGCAAGTACTGTGCTTGAAGTTCGATTTGTCTTTCCAGAGCCAAGTTCCAAAGAGTCATGGCTAGTCTGCACAAGGGGTATGAATGTGTTCCTCCTTGTTTGTTTATGTACCACATTACTGTGGTGTTGTCTGTTCTTATCAGTAATTGTCCTGGATGCAGGAAGTCCTTGAAAGCTGTAATTGCATTTATTACTGCTCGCATTTCTTTTTGATTGATGTGAAGGTGCTTTTCCTTTTGGGACCATTTGCCCTGAATGCACCTGTCCTTCATGTGCGCCCCCCAGGCGTAATCTGAGGCGTCTGTGGTTATGACTTGCATTGCTTGAGGCTTGCAGAATGGGAGGCCTGCGTTTGCTTGACATGCTTGGGCCCACCATATAAATTCCTTTTGCAAACATGGAATTATTGGTATTATTGTTTCCAAACTGTGACTGTGTTGAGACCATAGATTTTTTAGGTACCATTGAAGTTTCCTCATATGCAGCTTTGCACATGGGATTAGAAGAATGCAAGATGCCATGAATCCCAGAGCCTGCAAGATTTTCCTTGCAGTAAGCCTGGTACTTTTTGCTAGTATTTTGAAGTACTGAGATAGTTGTCCCTGTTTTTCTGGCGTAAGATAGGCCATCTGGGTGTTTGTGTCCAAGTTGGCACCCAGGAAGGTTATTTTCTGAGATGGTGTTAGCCTTGATTTCTCTTTGTTGATTGTATATCCCAGAGAAAGCAGTAACCGTGTCACATATGCCAGATGTTCCAGAAGTATGTGCTTGCTGTCCGCTTGGATCAGGCAGTCGTCCAGATAAGGGTAAATTTGTATCCCTTGAAGTCTGCAGTAGGCAATCACTGATGCCAGGCACTTTGTGAATACTCTGGCAGTAGATAAGCCAAAGGGCAATGCAGAGAATTGATAGTGGATTGAACCTGCAAGAAATCTGAGGTATCTTCTGCAGCTTTGTCTGATTGGGACATGCAGGTATGCCTCCTTGAGGTCCAATGTTACCAGCCAAAACTCCTTGCCCAGCATGGGAAGAAGGTGCTGTAATGTGAGCATCTTGAATTTTAGTGCAGTAGAAATGTGTTTAGGATGGATAAGTCCAAAATGGGTCTCCAGTCGGTTCCTTTCCTTGGTACCAGAAAAAGTCTTGAATAAAAACCTTGACCTTGTTGGTGCGTAGGTACCTCTTGAATAGCTCTCATGCTTATGAGCTTTGAAATTTGCAGTTGTGCCTCTGCCCTTTGATTTTGTGGCAGGTTTGGCATGCCTCTCATTTTTGGAAGAGTGTGAAATTGAAATTTGTAGCCTCTGTTTATAATGTCCAGTATCCATTTGTATGTGGTGACAATATGCCAATTGTTTGCAAATAATGCTAGCTTTCCTCCCAAAGGTGCTGCCAGCTGAGACATGCTTGGCATGGAAATGAGGGAGTCATTGGGTTTGCTTCCTGTATTGTTGTGCACTGTCTTGGCCACCTCTTGGTGCTGGAGTTTGCCACTGTCTGCCTCTATATGATCCTTGTGATTGCCCTCTGCCCCTTGTGCGTCTGTATCTACCTCTTTGGGGCTTGTCAGTGACTGGAAAGGACCAGTTTTTTTAAGGCCAATTTCTGCTAAAACGTGGTGGTTGGACCTGTAAGAAAGCTTTGACAGTTTGCATAGATTTGGCTTTTTCTTCCATTTTCCGTAGTATCTCCTCAGCATTAGTACCAAATAGTACATCCTTTTGTAAAGGAGCATCTAGAAGTTTAGCTTTCACATGATCAGGCAAATTTTGTTCCCTAAGCCAGGCATGTCTGCGAATGACTGATCCTGTAGCAGCAGCTCTACTGGAGGCCTCTAGGGCATCATAACCACATTGTAAGGTGTGTTTACCCACTTGCTCTGCACTATGCATCATATCCTGTAACTCCTTTAAATCTGGTTGTTCAGGTTGAGACATTTTGTTCCTTAATTGTGATAACTGGAACTGTTGATATTTAATCATATGAAACTGACAGTTTAAGGCCCTCATGGCTAGGGTGGCCGAGGTATATACCTTTTTACCCCACCTTTCTAAAGATCTGGATTCCCTTTCTGCAGGAAGTGGATTCTTGGCAGTGGAGGCCTTTAATCCCTTGGGGCCTTGTGAAATGGTTTCAGGGTCAGCATTATGGCTTTTGAAGAGAAATTGGTGAGAGCTGGGTACTCTGTAATACCCATCAGGTTTGACTGGTGCAGGAGGCAGAGAATCAGGGTTAAGACAAGCCTCCGGATAGACATCATCCAGTATGTCCAAAACAGGGGGTATAGCCAGAGGTCTGTGTTGAGGTAAAAGAAATTCCCTAAGTCTTTTCTTGGAATCTGAAAAGTCTTGGCCTTCCCAATGGAAGTGTTCCCTCAAGGTGTGCAAGGTTTCCCCAAAGGAAAAATCCTCAGGAGGGGATACAGAAGGAATGGACTGTTCTGCATCGAATCCTCAAAAGGGGAGTAAGAGTGTTCCTCTGCATCAGAATGTTCTGATAAAATGGATCCCTGATCAGAAGAGGGAGAATCTTCCTCCACTCTGGGTCTCTTGTCAGGAGGGGGCTGAGAACCTCTGATAAGAGTAATTAAATCCTCAGCCATTTTAAGCATCTGTTTTTTAGGCATGGGTCCTGGAGATGGGCCCTGTGTAACAGGCCTTGTGGGATGTCTGGCTGCTTTGGATTTAGTAAAGGCCTTAATTGAAAAAGAAGATGAGGGCCTAAATACACCATGGGTGGAGGTGGACCTGTCCACATTAGTAGGCTCGACATTAGCAGGGGCTTCGGTTGTAGTCTGGGAAAGGGCCGAGGACCCAGCGGTCTCTGGTACAGAGGACACCGCCAAAGGAGTGTCGTCGGTAGTCAGGGACTGCAAAGGCATCTCGCTGAGAACCGGACCACGTGTAGCCTGTTTTGGCGTGGTGTCGGTGGGGACCGCGGGCCTCGCGTGTCGGTCCTTTTCCTTGCGTTTTTTGGACAAAACGGTAGTCGGAGTGTCCGACGCCATTTTGTAATCAAAAGCTTTACCAAAGTAGTGTTGGGCGAACTCCGCCCGACGCTTAATAGTGCGTTTATTGAAGGTAGCGCAAAAGCGACAGCCCGAGACGTCGTGGTCTGGGCCCAAACAAGGTATGCAGAGGGAATGGAAATCCTTATGCGGTATTTGCTTCCCACAAGAAATACAATTATTAACTTTTTCTGACATCGGTCTGAGGCAAGAAAAGTTTCTAACGGGTACTTAGCTTTAATGAAGACTTCGGTTTCCAATTTTTACGTAATTCAGGAGCTGGCCGACCGGCACTTGCGAACTGCTTCTGCTCGCACCGGCAAAAAGACTGAAGAACATGGCGTCGGCTGTGTCTTATATACTCTGGCCTCACTGACGTCAGAAGAGTAAGCGACGACAACCGACGCCGGACCAAGACTTTGGAATTCGGCCGACCGAGGGACCGCCTGACGGCAGAAAACCCATCTGTGATTACTGCAGCTGTATGCACGATGAACATCTGGCAGTTTAAGGCCCTAATGGCCAAAGTTGCAGAAGTGTAAACCTTCTTACCCCATCTGTCCAGGACCCTGGAATCTCTATCAGAGGGAGTAGGGTTTTTGGCAGTAGTAGCCTTAATGCCTTTGGGTCCCTGTGAAATGGTCTCAGGATCTGCAGTAGGATTCTTAAAGAGGAACTAGTGAGAGTCAGGTACTCTAATACCTGTCAGGTTTTCTGGGAGCCGGGGGTAAAGTGTCAGGTGGCAGGCTAGATTCCAAGAAGGCATCATCTACAATGTCCAGTACAGGAGGGACAGCTAAAGGCCTGTGTTGAGGTGGACAGCTAAAGGCCTGTGTTGAGGTGGGAGTAAGAATTCCCTAATCCTCTTTTTGGAGTCAGAGTAATCCTGGCTTTCCCAGCGGAAATGCTCCCTAAGACTATGCAAAGTTTCACCAAAAGAGAAATCCAGTGGAGGGGAAGCAGAGGGAATGGAGTCCTCTGCATCAGAATCATCATAGGGGGATAAGGGCAACTCTTGGTCATCAGAAAAAACAGAAATTTCAGAATCGTGATAAGAAGAATCAGAAGTAAAATCAGTTCTAGGTCTTTTAGAGGGAGAAGGGTGGCTTCCCCTAATTAGAGTAATAAGGTCTTCAGCCATTCTTATCATTTGTTTTTTAGGCATAGGGGCCTGACCATGCGGTCTGGGCATTGGATTTCTAGTCGTGGATCGAGATTTGGGCCTAAAAGAAGATGGCGTTGGTTTAATATGCAAGTCAGTAGGCCTGAATACACCCTCAGAAGCCAATTCCTGCACAGTGGCTCCGGATCCATCCAAGGTAGAGACATCCGCAAGTTCCACAGTCGAAGCATCTCACGGCATACCGGACTCCGAATGGATCTCAGTAGACGCCTGCAAATCTGAAGTAGCGGGTATCAGGAGCTGCGAAAGCACCTCAATGAGTACTGGCGAACTGGCGACTAGCTTAACGGAAGCGTCGTTGGCAGCTTTGGACCAATGCGGCATGTCTCTGTCTTTATCTTTGCGTTTTTTAGGAATGTCGGTAGTCGGGTGGCTTACCAAAGCCATTTTGGATAATTGAACAGAGTATCAAAATATTTAGATGCGAAAATGAACCGACGAATAGTTTGAGGTTTGAATAAGACATGAAACCGACAGCGAGGGATGTCGTGGTGCAAGGAATGCAGTACGAATGGAAATCTTTATGAGGTATTTGCTTTCCAAAAGAAACAGAATTGTTAACTTTTAGTGACATCGGTTTAGAGCAAGAAAAAGTTTCCCCAACGGGGTACTTAGCTTTGTTGAAGACTTCTGATCTGAAACTTGAAAACGAAAATTTCTGGAGTCAGCCAACCTGCACTTGCGAACTGCTTCTGCTTCGGGCACCGCACGTCAGGAAAGACTGACATAATGGCGTCGGCTGCATGCTTTATACCCCTGACTACCTGACGTCATGGAAGATAAGACAGCAACCGACGCAGGACCCAAGACTTTGATAATCAGGCCAACTGAGGGCTACCTGCAAGCAGATAAGGCCAACTGAGGGCTACCTGCAAGCAGATAACCCAAATGTGATGACAGCAACAGTGAAACACGAATAACATCCACAGTACAAAGTGTGTTTAGTTACATGACTTGCAGAATGCATTAAGTCTTGTAAATCTTTAGATTCTGCCCAAGTAGGAAAGGAAGACTTTTTTTTTGTTTAAGGAGTTCTAAGGTATGTTGCTGATATTTAAGCATATGGAACTGACAATTTAGTGCCCTGATAGCAAGACTAGCTGAGGTGTATACTTTTTTACCCCATCTGTCCAGTGCTCGGGAATCCCTCTCTGAGGGGGTGGGATTCTTAGCAGAGGTTGCCCTTTTGGCCCTTGAGAAATGACCTCAGGGTCAGCTGTTGGACTTTTAAAAAGATATTTGTGTGAGTCAGGGACTCTGTAGTACCTGTCTGGTTTTCTGGGAGCAGGAGGTAGGGCGTCAGGAGTCGAGCTGGATTCAACAAAAACATCATGCACCACATCCAGGACTGGGGGGATGGCTAAGGGTCTGTGTTGTGGAAGATCTATGAATTCCCAGAGTCTCTTTTAGGACTGAGGGTAGTCCTGACTCACCCACTTGAAATGCTCCCTTAAAGTATGCAAGGTTTCGCCAAAGGAAAAAATCCTCTAGGCGAGAGGCTGAAGGAAAGGATTCCTCTGCATCAGAATCCTCATAAGTGGAGAGGGGTTGCATGTCTTCATAGTCAGATGCATCAGATTCATCTGACTCTTGTTCAGACAAAACTACTGGGGACAGTTCTCTTTTCCTTTTAGACAGCGTAGCTTGGCTTCCCCTGATCAGCATGATAAGGTCTTCCGCCATTTTAAGTATTTGGGACTGAGGCAAGGTAGCAGGCACCTAAGAGTGGGTAGTCGGTTTCTTGGGTGTGGTTTGAACCCTGGGCCTAAGCGAAAGAACGGTAGTCGTGAAAGATGATGTCGATTTGTGTCGAGATTTGGTAGTGCGAAGGATTTCCTCAGAAGCCAGTGCCTGTTCAGCGGCTCCCGACCCATCCAAGGTAGAGACGACCACAGGATCCTTAAATGAAGAAGTGTTTTGCTGCATACCGGACTCCAAAAGGGTCTCGGAAGTGGCCTCTGAATCAACAGAAGCGGGCATCGGGGGGTACGAAAGCACCTCACCAAGTACCAGTGGCCTGACGACTAGCTTAACAGAAGTGTCATCGGTAGGTTTGAACCTGTGCAGTCCATCTCTGTCTTTACGTTTTTTCGGACGATCTGCTGTCAGATGGCTTACCAAAGCCATATCGGAAATCGAGGACTGTAAATGAAAATATCTGGCTAAAATAAGGGCCCGACAACAGAGAGTTCTGGCATTGAACAAAGCACAGAAGCGACAACGGGGGGACATCGTGGTCTGGGACTAGACAAGTGATGCAGTAAAGTGCAAGTCTCGGTGTGGTATTTGCTTTCCACAGGCTAAAGAATTATTAACTTTTTCTGACATCGGTTAGTGTAATAAAAAAGGATCCCCAACGGGGTACTTGGCTTTAGAAGAGTTCAACTTCAGTTTAGAAATGAAAACTCAGGTAGCGGTCGACTGGTACTTTTGCGAACTGCTTCTGCTTCGGGCACCACGGCAAGAAAGACTGATGTAATAGTGTCGGATGCCTTACTTTATACTACTGACGACCTGATGTCATTCCTCAAGCGACAGCAACCGATGCAGAAATACTAAGTCTCTGGTATTCAGGCTGGCTGATGGTTACCCTGGCAGGGATAACCTAAATGTGATGACTGCAACCGTGAAACATGAAGAACATCTAAAGGGAGTAATCAGTAGTAACAGGTTAGGAAGGGATAGCATTTTGAACTTTGGGACTTTCACAAACTGACTGAGAAAAGAAATATCTAGGATTGATCCCCATTAGGCTTCTTTCTTTGGTACTAGAAATATTCTTGTATAAAAACCTTTCCCTGTCAGAAAAAAATGGAACAGAATCAGCACACTTTGAATGACAGGAGGGAAAAAAAAAAGTTTGGCCTGTTGGATGAGGAGGATTCCCTGAAAATGAGGAACATACTCCCACTGTGATATGTACCCATGACATATCAATCTCAGAACAGAACCCATTTGTCTGAGATCATCTGCTGCCAAAGGCAGAAATGGACAGTCAGATTCCTGTGGAGAATTAAAAAGCTTGCCAGAGTGGTAAGGGGGGGGGGGATTTTCATTCGCAGATAGTCATTCGGACTTGTTGGACTGAACTGGTTTATGGGTGGCTCCTCCCCTCTTTTTAGAATATCTGCTAACCAGAAGTATGCAGAGTCTGCTTGCTTTAACTTTAATAAAAAAGTGCTGATGCGAGTATAAAGAAGTTATGTCTTACCATAACGTTCCATCTGTGTTGTTGATCCTCTTTCATTCATCACTGATGGGTTCGGTTCTGAGCCCTGGGAACAGAGTTGGCCCACTACCAAGCTCGCACCAGCCAAAAACTCTTGATCTAAGCTTCTACCCACAATGCCCTTCTCCCTATAACCTTGGATCAAGTTTGCCCGTGATAAACCAGAAAAGCAGAGGCCCATTCTGTGCAAATGCCCCAAGACACCACTTGGACCCAAAGTATCCCCCAGGAGCCTTTGGAGGGGGAAGGAGGGTGGGAAGTGATGAAAGAAGAACACAGATGGAATGTTATGGTAAGACATAACTTCTTTATCTGATGTTGTTAATCTTCTTTCCATTCATCACTGATGGGACAGAATCCCAAGCTACCTTGAGACACATGGGCGACCCTTATGGAAGAACGTTCCTGAGTACCACTGAGCCGAAGGCAACTCTCCCTTTGGAGACCACATCGAATTTGTAATGATTGACGAAAGTGTGGGGTTTAGCCCAAGTGGCTGCTGCACAAATGTCATCCATAGAAGCCCTGGAGTGGAAAGCTACAGATGTCGCCATAGATCTAGTGGAATGGGCTTTAACCTGTGGCACAGGTTCTTTGAGGAAGAGTAGGAGAAGCGTATGCAGTCCCTTAGCCATTTCGCTAAAGTAACTTTAGATATAGAATTTCCCATTCTAGGTCCAGAAAAAGAAATGAAAAGTTGGTCAGACTTGCGCATAATTTTGATTCTGTCTAAATAGAATCTTAGTTGTCTGTGTACATCCAAGGAATGTAGACAGTACTCTCCTTTATTAGAAAAATTCGGAGAGAACACTGGTAGGTCAACGGACTGATTGATGGAGAAGTCAGAAACAACCTTGGAGAGGAAAGATGGATTTGTCTGGTGTGATACTCTGTCCTTGTGAAAGACCAAATAGGGTCTTCTGATACACAATGCCTGTAGCTCCGAAACCCGCCTGGCTGATGTAATAGCTACCAAGAACAAGGATTTCCAAGACAAGAATTTCAGGTCACACCTCGCTACAGGTTCAAAGGGGGGTTGAGTCAAAGACTGTAGAACAAATGTGAGGTTCCATGGCTCTATAGGCTGTTTGACTGGGGAAGTGATGTGTGAAACTCCTTTGAGAAAGGTTTTACATAATCATAGTGAGATAAGAGGTGTACCATCCACCCCATTACGGTAATTCAAAATTGCAGCCAAATGTACTCGTATGGTAGAGACTATGGCACCCTCTTCAAAAAACTTAGACAAGTAGAACCTTTTCCATTTGTCCTGATACAGCCTTCTGGTGGATGGTTTATGAGAGGCCATGATAATATCCCTAACGGGTGAGGTGAGATCAGCCTGCCTGGCAATTAACGGAAGTGGAGAAACTAAGCTGTCTGCTTGAGAATGGACAGATTCGGGTGGCTCAACCCTTGAGGGTGAGCAATCAGGTCTGGAAGAGGGTCCAGAAACCATGGCGGGTATACCAGATGAGGCCAAAGGAAGGGGAACCAAACTTGTCGAGGCCAAAAAGGGGCTACGAGGATCACTTTGCATTTCAACTGATGAGCTTTCTTTAAGAACTGTGGAATCACAGGAATGGGGAGATAAGCATAAAGAAGTCCTGTCGGCCAATCGTGAATCAGAGCGTCCCCTCGGGAAGTCCCCCTTTGGGGAGAATAGGGCAAAATAGCTGCTGCACTTGTTTGATGGAAAGGTGAAAAGGTCACAGCACGGCTGACCCCAGCGGCTGAAAATTTCTGTCGCCACCTCAGGATTGAGGGACCACTCATGGGGCAGGAGAATACATCTGCTCAACTTGTCTGGAATCACAGAGCTCACTGGGATATGCATTGCTATCAGTAAGTGGTTGGAAGCCATCACCCACTGCCAAATCCTCATGATCTCTCTATACGAGGGGTAGAACTTGGTTCCTCCTTGCTTTTTGCTATACCAGACTGCTGACATATTGTCTGACTGAACTGCAATTGTCCCAGAAGGAAGAACCGGATGGAATGCCTGCAACGCTAACAGCATCACTCTCAGTTCTAGAACATTGATATCCAGGATGGCCTCCAATACAGACCATGTGCCTTGGACTGCCTTTCCCTGGAAATGACCCCCCCCCAATCTGATCAGGGAAGCATCCATGGTCACAATGGCCTTGCGCTGAGGGGACTGGAATGGGCAATTCCAAAGTTCTGTGCCTGGTCTCATCCACCAAAGCAGGTCCTGCTTGCAGGAGTGGGTTATCTGGATCTGGAAATATAGAGGGGGTTGATGATTCGGGTACCACTGAGACAGAAGAAGCCATTGGAGAATTCGCATGTGCAGCTTGGCAAGAGGCACTATCGGGATTGAAGCTGCCATGGATCCTAGGGCCTGAAGAACCTCTCACGCTGAGACTTTGTTTGGACAGAGCATCACCCGGAGCTGAAGCCTCAATCTCTGTAGTCTGTGAGCGACACCGGACCGCTCCAATGAATTCTATCTGCTGGGTAGGGACCAGGTTTGACTTCTCCCAGTGCACAGTTATACACAAAATTTCCACCAGAGAAAGGTATGTATTGTAGGGCTGTTACCAAAAGACACTTGGTGGGGGCAGTGAGGAGGCAATCGTTCAAATATGGAAACACCCAGAATCCTTGCAGTCTCAATTGAGCTGTAACCACTGCCATGCACTTTGTGAATACTCTGGGGGCTGTAGAGAGACCGAACAGCAGGGCATGAAACTGGTAAACGATTGGCTCCTAGCAGCAAGCGAAGCAGACTCCTAGAGCACTTGTCTATTCTGATGTAGTAATTGGCATCCCGAAGATCTATCAAGCACATCCAATCGCCCTCCTTTAGAAAGGGGAGAATGGACTGAACTGTGACCATCCGGAATTTGGTTTGGGCGACAGACTTGCTCAAGCCACTGAGATCCAGAATGGGTCTCCAGTACCCTGTCTTTTTTGGCACCAAATAGAATCTTGAGTAAAATCTGGATCCGCATTGGTCTGGTGGGACTGGTTGTATGACTCCCTTTTTTGGCACAGCTTTTTTATTTTTGAAGCTGCCTCTTCCCTTTGACTGGGTGGAACGTCAGGAAGTTTTGTTGGAAGTTTCGGATAAGAAATAAGGGAATGGTGTAACCTCTGGTAATTATACTATGCACCCAAAGATTGGAGGTAATAGAGTGCCAGGCAGCTTGGTGCAGAGAGAAACGACCCCCAGCTGCTTTCAGAGGCAAGCAACCAGGCAGCTCTTAAGGAGCGCTGGTAAGACTGTCCAGCGAAGGAGTCTTTGGAGCCTTGGTTACGTGGACCCCCTCTGCCTCTATAGGGGCATCTTCTGGAAGTTACCCCCTCTGCCTCTGGGGGTATCATCACCACATGTGGCACAGAAAGGACACTGATGTTTTTGTGCCACACCTTCCCACTCTTTTGGTTTCTGGAAAAGGAAAGTTGAGGTTTGGAAAAACGAAGGCCTAAGGCAAACAGGGTCTTGCCATCCTGTTCGCACCTGGCTAGCATGTCCTTCACTTTGGAACCAAAAAGGGAAGATGCTTCGATGGGAGCATTAAGGAAGGAAGACTTGAAGGGATCCGCAAGGTCACAAATGTGCATCCAGGCATGACCCCTCATAACTATGCCTGAACCCGCAGCTCTAGCCGCCCCTTCGATTGCATGTGAAAGCAACCTCATGGACGAGTTGGAGATCGATTCCAGGGTAGCAAGCTGCAAGGCAACTTTGTCCTGTACCTCGTCAGTCACCTGTCCTGTGAGTGTTCCAGAGAGTTCTGAGATCAAGTCTCTTTGGGGCCTTGTAAAATGTGCCAAACAGTTCAGAGACCGAATGGCAAAGGTCGCTGATGCAAAGACTCGCTTCCCCAATCTGTCCATGGCCTGAGACTCCCTGTTGGGTGGATGGACAGCAGGACTCTCTTCAGCCAGATCCTTTTTCGTGGCCACTGCCACCACCATAGCATTGACTAGTAAACCTCTGGACCAATGCAGGTTCTTCTCAGGAGGGGATAGAATTCTGTCAGGTCTCCGAGGGATCGCCTCAATACAGTCAGGGCTCTTCCATGCCCATTGCACTACGAGCTGGACTAGCTTGTCGGCAGGCAGGGTCACCCAAGAGGTAGAAGGCCAGGCAAAGAAAGCCTGCAGGAACATGTACTTCTCAGAGGAAGGGTTGGAGGGCTTCCAGTCACCCCTCTGCTTCAACATTTCAAGGATGTTTCCGAAGAAAACATCATCAGAGGGTGACCATGGGGACCCATCACCATCACCGTAATCCGTGTCTTCTGTGAGAGACTCCTCAGGCGAGTCAAAGTGCTTCTTCTTGCACAATCTCTTCTGTGGAGGTTCCTTAGTGGGGGCTTCCGAGGAGGACTCTATGAGTGGGTACCCTGAACAGGGGTTTCCTGCGGCTTCCCTGCCCGGTGGCCCAGGGAGGTGGCCCGTGGGAGCTGTAGCTCAGGGGGAGAAAACTGGGGTTCTGGAAGCATTCTGCCGTCGGCGAGTGCCCTCTCCATCACACGGAAAGCAGGCCTGCCCAAAGAGGAATGGGAGCCCAGAATCTAGAAGGACAATCTCAGAACCGAACCCGCTGCCAAGGATGGAGCCTCAAGCCAGATCGGCGCAGATGAGGCTATCGGCACTGAGGACAGAACCTATGGACCACACAGAACCATGCCCCGAACCGAGGAGCCCGCTGCCCAATCACGAGATTGAGGAAGAACCGGTTCAGCAGGAACTGAGGACCAAAGGGACAGATCTGGAGCCTCAGTGAGGTCCAGTACAGGCGCCAAGATGGGGGGGGGTTTCCAAGAAAGACGTCAAAGGAGAAGGCTTCAGAACAGAGATGGCAAAAGGAGGAGAATAGGATGGAGTCCGTGGAGAGGTCAATCCAAGTCCTACCAGGGGATGGGTCTCTGAAGGCATAGGAATCCCCCTGGCTGCAAACAGCTGATCCACAAGACGCACCACATGAAGTTCTGAAAGGCTCCTGATGGATCTAGTAGAGACTCCAAACGGGGAGTCAGGTCTATCTAAGAACGGGCTATACACTTGACCTAAGAACAGGTCTACTGACGGAGAGTATTGGGTCCATGGCGTGTGATCTGCTGGCACCGATGTCTTGAGTTTAGAGACAGGAAGTAGTGGGGTCAAACCCAGGGTTGTTGCAATAGAGCTCGGTGCCGAAGGGGAACTCTGAAGTCAAGAAAAAGAAGTTATGTTTTACCATAACATTCCATCTGAGTTGTTGATCTTCTTCCAGTCATCACTGATGGGTTCGGTTCCAAGCCCTCGGAACACAGTCGGCCTTATACCAAGCTTGCGTGCACCAAAACCTCTCGAGCTAAGCTGCTACCCACAAAGCTCTTCACTCAGTTACCTGAGATTGAGTTTGCATCCAACATATAAAAGAAACAGCAAGTCAGAGGCCATCTATGCGCAGAAACCCTAAGACACCACAAAGACACAGATGATCCGCCAGTAACCTCTGGAGAGGGTCGGTGGGAGGGTGTGATGACTGGAAGATCATCAACAACTCAGATGGAACGTTATGGTAAGACATAACTTCTTTATCTGAAGTTGCTAATCTTCTTCCTATTCATTACTGATGGGCCAGAATCCCCAGCTACTTGGAGAACCTGGGTAGCCCTTATGGAAGAACATTCCTGAGAACCATTGAGCCAAAGGCCACTCTTCCCCTGGAGATCAGTTCCAATTTGTAATGATAGTGGCTACAAGAGATGAGAACAGATCTAGCTTCCAATTATGTGACCAAATAGAGAATCTTTTCCATTTGTCCCTGTAAAGTTTCCCGGTGGATGGTTTATGAGAGACCAAGATAACATCACGGACGGATGAAGAGAGGGTTTCCTGCATGGCAACTAATGGAAGTGGAGAAACCAAGCCGTCAGCTTGAGAGTGGACAGATTCGGGGGAGTCAGCCCTTGTGGGTGAGATATGAGGTCCTGACGAGTGTCTAGGATCCAAGGAGGGTGTAGCAGATGAGGTCAGAGGAAGGGAAACCATACTTGACGAGGCCAGAACGGGGCAATGAGGATCACTTTGCTTCTCAACCGAATAACATTCCTTAGAGAACAAGGGGGAATTAGAGGAATCGAGGGATAAGCATAAAGGGGACCCGTGGGCCAATCATGAATCAAAGTGTCTCTCAGTGACTCCCCGTGAGGGGGAAAGAGAGCAAAGTAGCTGCTGCATTTTGTGTTTGAGGGGGAGGTGAAAAGACTGCAGCATGGCTGGCCCCAACGGCTGAAAATTTCTGCTGTCACACTCGGATTGAGAGACCACTCGTGAGGACGGAGGATGCATCTGCTTAGCCTGTCCGCAATCACATTGGAGCTCCCTGGGATATGCATTGTGATCAGAAAGTGGTTGGAAGCTATCGCCCAATGCCAGATTCTCATGGCTTCACGACATAGGGAGGGACCAAATCCTATCCCCTATTTGTTTATGTACCAGACCACGGACATGTTGTCCAAATGGATAGCAATCGTTCCGGACGGAAGAAATGGCTGGAAAGCTTGCAACGCTCAACTCCAGGACACTGATATGCAAGTTGACCTCTATATTGGACTATGTGCCTTGAACGGACTTTCCCTGGAAGTGGCCCCCCCACCCCATCAGGGAAGCATCCGTGGTCACCGTGGCACAGAGATAGGGAGCCTGAAAGGAAGGACACCAAAGATTTTCGTTTGTACTCATCCACCAGAGGAGATCTTGCTTGCAAATGTGGTGATGAGAATCTGTGAGCTCAGGGGGTGAAGAATGGATATCCACTGGGCCCAAAGGAGCCATTGTAGTAATCTTATTTGTAATCTGGCTAGGGGAATAGGGATGGCTGCAGCCATAGACCCCAGAGCCTGGAGAACTTCCCTTGCAGACACCTTTCTTCAACAGAGTATCACTTGAACTTGTGCCCTTAATCTCTGAAGCCTGTGAAGGGGAAGAGAGATCAGACTTGACTGAGTGATGAATATTGCCCCTATGAATTCCAATTGTTGTGAGGGCTGAAGGTTGGATTTCTCCAAGTTGATGGTGATGCCCAGCGACTCTGCTAGAACCAGAGTGTAGTGGAGGGCCATGACCAGTAGGCACTTGGTGGGGACGGAGAGGAGCCAATCGTCTAGGTACGGAAACGCTTGGAATCCCTGAAATCTCAGATGAGCTGTTACCACTGCTAGGCATTTCGTGAACACTCTGTGGGCCGCGGAGAGACCAAATGGCAGGGCTCTGAATTGGTAGTGTTTGGCTCCCAACTGGAAGCAAAGGAGGCTCCTGGAGCACTTGTCCATCTTGATATGTGAATACACATCCCAGAGATCTAATGAGCACATCCACACACCCTCCCACAGAAAGGGAAGGATGGCTTGAATCGTAACCATGTGGAACTTTGTCTGAGCTACCGATTTGTTTAGTTGGCTGAGATCCAGAATGGGCCTCCAGTCTTGTCTTCTTTAGCACCAAAAAGAATCTGGAGTAGAACCCTGATCCACACTGGTCTGGGGGGACCTGTTGGATGACTCGTTTTTGACATAGCTTTCGTATTTCTGAAGCTGCCTCCTCCCTTTGACTGGATGGAACATCAGGAAGGGATTTCGGAGGTCTTGGATAAGATATTAGGGGAATGTGGTAGCCTCTGGTAATGATTCTCTGCACCCACTGATCATTTGTAATAGAGAGTCAGGCATCTTGGTGCAGAGAAAAACGTGCCCCCGATTGCTTCCAGAGGAAAGCAATTGGGCAGCGTTTCAGGAGCACTACCCAAGAAGGAATCACTGAAGCCCTGGTTCTGGGGCCCCCTCTGCCCTGTCTTCCATTATTGGCACCCCCTCTGCCTCTGGGGGAGTCCTCACCAAATGCGTCATGGAAAGGACCTTGAGACTTCTTGTGCCACATCTTCCCACTCCTCTGGTTCCTGGAGAAGGAACTCTGAGGTTTGGAAAAGCATAGGCCCAGGGCAGACAAGGTCTTCCCATCCTACTTGCACCTGGCTAGTGCATCCTTGACCTTAGCACAGAACAGAGCTGATGGTTGGATAGGGGCATTTAAAAAGGAAGACATGAAGGAGTCCGCGAGGTCACAAATGCGCATCCAGGCGTGGCGTCTCATGACTATGCCTGCACCCACAGCTCTAGCCACTCCATTGATTGTGTGGGACAGAATTGGATATTGACTCTAGGGTGGCAAGCTGGGAAGCAACTTTATCACGTGCTCCATCCGAAACTTGGCCCGCGAGGGTCCCAGAGAGTTCGGTGATGAGATCTTTATGGAGCCTTGTAAAATGTGCCAAAAAGTTCAGAGACCTGACTGCAAAGGTTGCTGACGCAAAAACTCGCTTCCCTAACCTGTCCATTGCCCGGGACTCTCTGTTGGGTGGGTGGACAGCAGGACTCTCTTCTGCAAGGTCCTTTTTAGTGGCTGCCACCACCACCATAGCATCCACTGACAAACCTTTAGACCAATGGAGTTGATACTCTGGAGGGGAGAATACCTTATCTGATTTCCTAGGGATGGCCTCAGCGGTGTCTGGGTTCTTCCACACCCGCTGCATGATGAGCTTAACCAACTCATTAGCGGTGGGGGGGGGGGTCATCCAAGAATTAGAGGGCCGAGAGCAAAAGGCTGCAGGAATACAGATTCCTCCGAGGAAGGATTGGAGGGCTTCCAGTCACCCCTCTGTTTCAAGATTTCCAGGATGTCTCCAAAAGAGACATCGTCAGAGGGTGACCGTGGGGATCCTTCCCCATCATCATAGTCCGTATCTTCCTTGAGGGACTCCTCAGGGGAGTCTATGCGTTTCCTCTTACACTCCCATTTCAGAGGGGGTTCTTTGGTGGGAGCATCCGAAAAAGACTCAGAAAGGGAAATATCCTGGACAGGGGTTTCCTGGGCCTTGTGCTCTCGGAGTCTTGTGGGGGTGGCCTTTGACAGCTGCGGCTCAGAAGAAACTGGAGGGATGACTGACATAGGAGGATTGCTAGAAGCAAGCACTCTCTTCATCACCCAGAAAGCAGGCCCGCCCAAAGAGGAGTGGGAGCCCAGAACCAAAGAAGACAACATCGGAACTGGAGTCGCACCCCGCTCCACACGGTCCAGCCCTGGGGACAGAGCCTCAAGCAAACTCGGGGAGGTAGTCCACCCTCGTACCCGAAGACGGAACCAACAACACAGTCGGAACAGGGCCGAAACCGGAGATTCCACCCCCCAAGAATGGGACTGAGGAAGGGTGGGTTCTGATGGAACCGACACCCAAAGGGGCCTCGGGGCCTCAGACACCATCGTCGGTGCCAAAAAGGGGTCCTCTCGAAGACGTAGGGTACATGAGCCTTGGAACTGAGGGATCCAAGGGAGGAGAGTATGTAGGGGTCGCCCGTGTAATAGACCCAAAGCCTGGAGTGGGATGGGGTCTAAGAAAATTTGAAATTCCCCTGGCGGTCAGCAGCTGGTCAAAAAGGTGCACCACATCCAATTCTGAAAGGCTCCTGGTGGATCTTACCGATGCCCCTGAGGGGGAATCAGGCCGGCCCAAAAAGGGGCTGCAGGCTTGTATGGCAAACGGATCCACAGACTGGGAGTACTGGGTTTGTTGTGTAATACAGAACGGCACCGATGATTCCAGCTTAGAAACCGGCAACAAAGGAATGGTTGGAGCAGAGAAAGGGGTCACAGCTGGGGTGGAGGTCAAGAACGGCTCCAAAGTTGTTGTCGGAACAGACATCGGGACGGAGATGGGGGACATCAGTGCCAAAGATGGAGGCAGACAATCTGGTCGGAACAGAGGGTGTAGTTGGCACCGTAGTCATCGGGGCTGGGGTAGGCGCCGCCGAGGCGACCTCGGTATGCATCACTGGAGCCGAACTCAGAGCTGAGGTGGTCGGAACCGAGAAGGCAGTATGGTGCTCGGAGGAAGACTTATGAGCCTTGTGCTTATGGCCTTTACTCCTGTCACCAGCCGGTGAACAGGGATCCAAGTGAGGACATTTCTTGCCCACAAAAGGAGGGAATGAGAACTCCATCGCAGAAATAGCCTCCGAAAAAGGCGAAGAAAGCAGGCCCTTAAGGATCAATTTATTACGTCACTCATTCAGCATTCGCTGACTGAAGCCGGCACAAATATCACATGGAGGTTTCACCAAATGTGGAAACCCCAAACAGTACACACACTCTTCATGAAGGTCACTATTCGGGAGTTTACCACTGCAAGAAGAGCAGTGTTTAAACCCCGTAGTCTCTTTCTTCTCAGACATAATACAGAACACTCACACACACAAATAGGAAACAGTGAAGAAAAGAGGGAATACCAACAATGGTATTGGCATACCACAAAGGTAGAAAGGCCAATACCAACAATGGTACGAAGGGATACCTGTGGGTAGAGCTGAGTGTAGAAAGATACCAAAAAAATAGTAACTAACTGGAAAAAAATCCACAAAAACTTGTAAAGTTTAGAAAGATAAATCACTTAGCTGGAGAGCTCGGTGAAACGCTGCGATATGGCTGCGCAGCAAATGAGATCTGAGGTAACTGAGTGAAGGGTATTGTGGGTAGCAGCTTAGCTCAAGAGTTTTTGGTGCACACAAGCTTGGTATAAGGCCGACTCGGTTCCGAGGGCTCGGAACCAAACCCATCAGTGATGAATAGGAAGAAGATTAACAACTTCAGATGTACTGTTGTGTACACTTACCAAAAAATGTAGATGTTAGAGTGTATTCACTGTTGCAGTCATCACATTTGGGTTATCCTGCCAGGGGTAGCCCTCAGTCAGCCCGAATACCAGAGGCTTAGTATTTCTTCGTCAGTTGCTGTCGCTCCAGGACTGACTTCAGGTCGTCAGTGGTATAAAATCAGGCAGCCAACGCCATTACATCAGTTTTCTTGCCCCAACTGTCAGGAGCCCCAAATAGGAAGCTAGGTTATGGTGGAAGAATACCACCAGTAGAAAGTAAATACCAAGAATTCCCTGTAAAGAGAGAGAAAGAGATAGGGAGAGAGAGACAAGGGGGATGGAGGGGGGAAAAGTACAGTTTTGTACCTACCATAAATGTAGATGTTCGAGTGCTAATACAGCTGCAGTCATAACAGATGGGTTCTCTGCTGTCAGGCGGGTCCTCGGTCGGCCAAATTCCAAAGTCTAGGTCCGGCGTCGGTTGTCGTCGCTTCTTTCCTGACGTCAGTGCGCCAGGGGTATAAAAGAACCAGCCGACGCCATTTTCTTCAGTTTTTCTTGCCCCAGATGTCAGGTGCCCCCAGAAGGAAGGCAATACATAAATTTGTGTAATAAAGCAATGCAATATAATGAAAATACAGTAGTTGCAAGCAAATACACCATAAAAGAATACCCCAATCAGGTTGTATGAGGAGGTGTTAGCCAATAGGCCTGTCCCAAGAGGGGAAGGAGGGAGGGAGGGAAACCTGGACTGCAGCTGTATTAGCACTCGAACATCTACATTTATGGTAGGTACAAAACTGTACTATGTTCATCGTGCATACAACTGCAGTCATAACAGATGGGTAGAATCCCAAAGCTAAGAAAGGGGTGGTAGGCACTAGGTGGAACTAGGAGGAGCCAGAATGCCCTGCAAGACTGCAGTGGCAAAGCCTGCTCTAGTTTTGGAGTATAATGGTAGGTGGTGGTGCTTGGAGAAGGTATGCACAGAACTCCAAGTGGCTGCTTCCAAAATATCTTTGGTAGGAACTCCTCTGAGGAAGGCTGCAGAGGTAGCTGTGGCCCTTGTGGAGTGAGATCTGATGCCTGCAGGTACAGTTTTACCATGAAAAGAGTAACAAAAGCGTATGCAGTGGGCTATCCATTTTGAGATTGTCTGTTTGGAAATTGGCTTCCCTTGAGCTCCTATAGCATAGGATACAAAGAGCTGTTCTGATTTTCTGAAAGGCTTTGTTCTGTCCAAATAATAACGCAGCTGTCTGTGGATGTCCAAGGAATGTAGTAGCCTCTCCCCTTTGTTTTGAGGATTAGGGTAGAAGGTAGGTAAGTGTATAGCCTGATTCAAAGCTACCCTCGATACCACCTTTGGCATAAAGGACGGGTTGGTTCGTAAGGAAACTCTGTCCTGATGGAAGATGATAAAAGGCTGCACAGCCATGAGGGCTTGTAGTTCCGATACCCTACGAGCTGAGGTGATAGCCAGAAGAAAAGCTGTTTTCCAGGACAAATATTGCAAATCTGTTGAGGCAGCTGGCTCAAAAGGAGGCAAGGTCAGCTTTTCTAGAATGAAATCGAGATCCCAAGCAGGTATTGGTTGTTTCCTTGGGGTTTTATATTCTTAGCCCTCTGAGGAACTGTCTTAAGAGGGGTGAGAGAATAAAGGTGGATCAGTGTTGTATTCTGCAGAAATGGCTGAGGCATGGATTTTGATGGAGGAGAATGAAAGTCCACTGCTTAGCAGCTCAGCTAGATACTGTAATATTTAAGGTAAATTCAGTTTTACAGGATTTTGGCCTTTTTTCTCATTCCAGGCACAAAACCATTTCCATTTTGCAGAGTAAGCTTTTCTAGTAGATGGCCTTCTGGCCTCCAAAATTACATCCTGCACCTCCTTGGAGAGTAGGGTCTGTTGTGATATTAAGGAATCTTCCATGCGGTCAGACTGAGTGTTTTCAGCTGACTGTGAAGAGTCTTGAAGCTGTGCTGAGTCAGAAGAAGAGGCATTAGAGGTAGGGTCCATGGAGGGGAATGCATCAGGCTCCTCAGGAGTGGGTACCAGTGCTGTCTTGGCCAGTCTGGAGCAATGAGAATCATCTTTGGTCTGTCTGCTCTGGTTTTTAATAGAACTTTGGGCAGCAAAGGAAGAGGTGGAAAGGCATAAACTGTCATTGCTGTCCAACTGAAAGAGAGAGCGTCCACTCTCCAGGCTTGTGGATGAAAAGTCCTTGAGCAGAATTTTGTCAATTGGTGATTTTTGTGGGAGGCAAAGAGATCTATGTCTGGCCTTCCCCATGCTTGAATTATCTCTGTAAAAACTTGAGGATGCAACTTCCATTCGTGTGGATCTGTCATATTTCTGCTTAGGTTGTCTGCCAGCGTGTTTTCCTTGCCTGGCAAGTACTGTGCTTGAAGTTCGATTTGTAATTCCAGAGCCATGTTCCAAAGTGACATGGCCAGCCTGCATAGGGGTATGAATGGGTTCCTCCCTGTTTGTTTATGTACCACATTACTGTGGTGTTGTCTGTCCTTATCAATAGTTGACCTGGATGCAGGAGGTCTTTGAAAGCTATAATAGCATTTATTACTGCTAGCATTTCCTTTTGATTGATGTGAAGGTGCTTTTCTTTTTGGGACCATTTGCCCTGAATGCACCGATCTGTCATGTGCGCCCCCCAGGCGTAGTCCGAGGCATCTGTTGTGATGACTTGATTTGCTTGAGGCTTGCAGAAAGGGAGACCTGTGTTTGTTTGGCATGCTTGAGCCCACCACAGAAATTCCTTTTGAAGACATGGAATTAGTGGTATCATTGTTTCCAAACTGTGGCTGTGTTGAGACCATAGGTTCTTCAGGTACCATTGAAGCTTCCTCATATGCACCTTTGCACATGGGATTAGTAGGATGCAAGATGCCATGAATCCCAGAGCCTGCAGGATTTTCCTTGCAGTCAGCCTGGTGAAATTTGCTAGTGTTTGAAGTATTGAGTTAGTTGCCCCTGCTTCTCTGGCGTGAGGCAGGCCATCTAAGTGTTTGTGTCCAAGTTGGCACCCAGGAAAATTATTTTCTGAGAGGGTATTAGCCTTGATTTCTTTTTGTTGACTGTGTATCCCAGAGAATTCAACAACAGTATTACAAAAGCCAGATGTTTCAGAAGTATGTGCTTGCTGTCCGCTTGGCTCAGGCAGTCGTCCAAATATGGGTATATTTGTATCCCTTGAAATCTGCAGTAGGCAATTACTGATGCCAGGCATTTCGTGAATACTCTGGGCGCAGTAGATAAGCCAAAGGGCAATGCAGAGAATTGATAATGGGTTGAACCTGCAAGAAATCTGAGGTATCTTCTGCAATTTTGTCTGATTGGGACATGCAGGTATGCCTCCTTGAGGTCCAATGTTACCAGCCAAGACTCCTTGCCCAGCATGGGAAGAAGCTGCTGTAATGTGAGCATCTTGAATTTTGGTATGAGTAAAAATGTGTTTAGGATGGATAGGTCCAAAATAGGTCTCCAATCTTTTCCCTTCCTTGGTACCAGGAATAGTCTGGAATAAAAACCTTGACCTTGTTCGTGAGTAGGTACCTCTTGAATAGCTTTCATGTCCATGAGATCTGAAATTTGTCTTTGTGCCTCTGCCCTTTGATTGTGTGGCAGGTTTGGCATGCCTCTCATTTTTGGAAGGGTGTGAAAGTGGAATCTGTAGCCTCTGTTTATAATGTCCAGGATCCATTTGTCTTTTGTGACAATATGTCAATTTTTTGAAAATAATGCCAGTTTTCCACCTAAGGGTGCTGGCATTTGAGCCTTGCTTGGCATGCAAAGTGGAAAGTCATTGGACTTGCTTTCTGAATGGCTGCGAACTATCCTCACCGCCTCTTTGTGTAGGAGCTTGCCATTGTCTGCCTCTAAACGATCCTTGAGATTGCCCTCTGCCCCTCGGGCACCTGCATCTACCTCTTTGGGGTCTGTCCGTGGCTGGAAAGGACCAATTTTTGGAAGGCCAATTTCTACTGAAACGTGGAGGTTGAACCTGTAGACAATCTTTCACTGTTTGCATTGATTTAGCCTTTTCCTCCATTTTCTTTAATACCTCCTCCGCTTTAGCACCAAATAATACATCCTTTTGTAGAGGGGCATCTAATAATTTAGCTTTGACATGATCTGGTAAGGTTTGCTCCTTGAGCCAGGCATGTCTACGTATGACTGATCCTGTAACAGCAGCTCTACATGAGGCCTCTAGAGCATCAAAACCATATTGCAAGGTATGTTTACCCACTTGTTCTGCACTATGCATCAAATCCTGCAACTCCTTCAAGTCTGGTTGTTCAGGTTGTGCATTTTACTTCTCAACTGTGATAACAGAAACTGTTGGTACTTTAGCATTTGGAACTGGCAGTTTAATGCCCTCATGGTTAAGGTGGCCGAGGTGTATACCTTTTTTCCCCACCTTTCTAAGGATCTGGAATCTCTCTTGGAAGGTAATGGGTTTTTAGCAGTGGAGGCCTTAATTCCCTTGGGAACCTGTGAGATAGTTTCTGGGTCAGCCGCATGGCTTTTGTATAAAAATTGGTGAGAGTCAGGAACCCGGTAGTACCTGTCAGGCTTGACTGGGGCTGGAGGTAAAGAATCCGGGTTAAGGCAGGCCTCCGAGTACACATCATCTAGTATGTCTAAGACAGGAGGTATAGCCAGAGGCCTGTGCTGGGGTAGCAAGAGAAAATCCCTAAGCCTTTTCTTGGAATCTGAGTACTCTTGGCCTTCCCAGTGGAAGTGTTCCCTTAAGGTATGCAAGGTTTCCCAAATGAGTAATCCACTAGGGGGGAGACAGAGGGAATGGACTCCTCAGCATCAGAATCTTCAAAAGGGGAGTAAGAATGTTCCTGTTCATCAGAGTGCTCTGAAATAATGGAGGCCTGGTCAGAGGAGGGGATTCTTCCTCCACTCTGGGCCTTTGTCCGGGGAGTTGAGAACCCTGATAAGAGTAATCAAATCCTCAGCCATTTTGAGCATCTGTTTTTAGGCATGGGGCCTGGAGAAGGGCCCTGTGGAGCTTGTCTCTTAGAATGCATGGCTGCTTTAGACTTAGTGAAAGCCTTGATAGAAAAAGAAGAGGAAGGTCTGAAGACACCTTGAGAGGAGGCAGACCTGTCTACATTTTGAGATTCACCACCAAAAGTGGCTTCGTATCTGTAGTCGGGTGTGGGCCGAGGAGCCTGCGACTGGCACAGAAGACACCACCAATGAAGTGTCGTCGGTAGGCAGGGGCTGCGTAGGCGCCTCGCTGAGAACCGGACCACCTGTAGTCGGCTTTGGCATGGTGTCGGTAGAGGCCGCGGACCTCGTGTGTCGGTCCTTATCTTTGCGTTTTTTAGACAAAACTGGAGTCGGAGTATCCGACGACATAATATAGTTAAATTTTTTGCCAAAATAGTGCTGGGCGAACTCCGCCCGATGCTTAATGGTGCGTTTGTTGAATGTAGCACAAAAATGACAGACCGAGACGTCATGGTCTGGGCCTAAGCAAGGAATGCAGAGGGAATGAAAATCCTTATGCGGTATTTGCTTCCCACAAGAAATACAATTATTAACTTTGTCTGACATCGGTCTGAGGCAAGAAAAGTTTCTCCAACGGGGTACTTAGCTTTCAAGAAGACTTCGGTTGCAAAATTTTCGTAATTTCAGGAGCTGGCCGACCGGCACTTGCGAACTGCTTCTGCTTCGGGCACCGCGCGGCAAGAAAGACTGAAGAAAATGGCGTCGGCTGGTTCTTTTATACCCCTGGTGCACTGACGTCAGGGAAAAAGCGACGACAACCGAAGCCGGACCTAGACTTTGGAATTCGGACGACTGAGGACCCGCCTGACGGCAGGAGAACCCATCTGTTATGACTGCAGCTGTATGCACGATGAACATCCAGGACTGCAATAGTGAATACACTCAAACATCAATATTTATGGTAAGTGTACACAACTGTACTATGTTCTTCATGTTTCACTGTTGCAGTCATCACATTTGGCTTGATTCCCACAGCTGAAGAAAAGGGTGGAGGTAGTCAATAAGACTGGGGGCTGGCTAGGATGCCCTGTAAGACTGCGGTGGAAAAGCCTGCCCTTGATTTGGAGACGATAGGCAGGTGGCAATGCTTGGTGAAGGTATTAACAGAAGTCCATGTTGCAGCCTCCAGGATGTCCCTGGTGGGGACCCCTCTGAGAAAAGCTGCAGAGGTGGAGGCTGCCCTGGTGGAATGTGTCCTGAACCCTTTGAGGGTTGTTTCTCATGCTGTTTGTAGCAGGAATGGATGCAGTGTGCTATCCATTTGGAGACTGTTTGTTTGGATATGTCCTTGCCCTCTGCCCCTGCTGCGAAGCTGACTAGCAAATTGTCAGTTTTTCTAAAAGATTTAGTCCTATCCAGATAGAATCTGAGCTGTCTGTGCACATCTAGAGAGTGCAGAATCCTTTCCCCCTTGTTTTGTGGGTTAGGGGAAAAGATGGGAAAATGAATAGATTGATTGAGAGCAACATTGGACGCCACTTTAGGCATGAAGGATGGGTTAGTCCTGAGGGAGACCCTTGTCAGCATGGAAAATGATGACGGGCTCTACAGTCATGAGTGCTTGTAGCTGTGAAAGTCTTCTAGCTGAAGTGATGGCCTGAAGCAAGGCTGTTTTCCAAGAGAGGAATTTTAACTCTGCTGAAGCTGCAGGTTCAAATGGGGGTAGGGTGAGCTTTTCCAACACAACGTTAAGATCCCAAGCTGGGGTAGGAGCTCTTCTGGGTGACCTTAAGTTGTTAGCCCCTCTCAGGAAATGTTCGATGAGAGGGTGTGAGAAGAGAGGTGGCTCTGTGCTGTAATGAGCAGAGATGGCAGAGGCATGAATTTAAATAGAAGAGAAGGATAGACATCTGTGCAGTAGGTCTGCTAGGTAATCCAGGATGAGAGGTAGGGAGGGCTGTGCCATTTCGGCTCCCTTAGCCTGGATCCAGCTGCAAAACCTTTTCCACTTGTCAGCATAGGATTTTCTGGTGCTGGGGCATCTGGCCTCACATATAACATCTAGGACTTGTTTGCATAGGCTGGCAGCTTGAGGAGAGGTCAGGGAATAAGCCAGGCTGCCAGGTTGAGGGTCTGCCATTGGGGATGCATGAATTCTCCATTCTTCTGGGTCAGGAGTGTTGGGATCTGAGGTAGGTGCCATGGTGGCAGGGGTGACAGGCTGTGCAGCAGCGGGTACCAATGCTGGCATGGCCAGTTTGGGGCAATCAGAATTGCCCTCGGTTTTTCCTCCCTTATTTTGAGCAGTACCCTTGAAATGCGTGGTAGAGGGGGAAATGCATAGACCAAGAGGTTTACCCACTGGAAGGATACAGCATCCACTTTCCAGGCCTTGCTGTGAGGTTCCCTGGTGCAGAATTTGCTGAGCTGATGATTGGAGTGGGAGGCAATGAGATCTACCTTCAGGGTGCCCCATTTCTGGGTTACAAGGGTGAAGGTTCTGTGTCTAGCTGCCACTCATGTGGGTCTAGCAGGTTTCTGCTTAAGTTGTCTGCCAGAGAGTTTAGGGAGCCTGGCAGGAATTGTGCTAGCAGGTGTAGCTGCATGGCTGAGGCCGTGTGCCAAAGGGTCATGGCAAGCCTGCAGAGAGGATAAGAGTGAGTCCCTCCCAGCTTGTTGATATACCACACCACTGTGGTGTTGTCTGTTTTGATCAGTAGAGGCCCCGGGGAGAGTAGGGGTATGAAAGCTGGCAGTGCGTGCTGAACAGCTAGCATCTCTTTTTGGTTGATGTGCAGATGTGTTTGATATGGGCTCCAATGGCCCTGAATGCACCTGCCATCCAGGTGTGCACCCCAGGCATGGTCTGATGCACTGTGGTGATGGTCTGAGTGGTGTGGGGTTGTGAGAAGGGAAGTCCCTTGTTGTGGTTGCATGCTGCTGCCCACCAAAGAAAATCTTTCCTTAGACAGGGTATCATTGGAATGATAAGTTTCCAGGTCTTGAGGGTGTTGACACTAAAGGCGTTTTAGGTACCACTGTAGTTTCCTCATATGCAGTCTGGCATATGAAATGAGTAGAAAGCAGGAGGCCATGAACCCTAGAGCTTGCAGAATTTTCCTTGCGGATAACTGGGTTCTGGTGGCTAGTTGAGAGAAGTAGTCTGTCAGGTAGGCTTGTTTTTCTGGAGTAAGGAATGCCATCTGGGATGTCGTGTCCAGGCTTGCTCCCAGGAATACAACTTTTTGAGTGGGGACTAGTTTTGATTTCTTTTTGTTGATAGTATACCCCAGGGAGGTCAGTAGGTCCTTTACAAAGGTCAGGTGCTGTAACAGCTTTTCCTGCCTGAATCAGGCAGTTGTCTAAGTAGGAGTAAATTTGAATATTTCTTTGTCTGTAAAAACTAATGGCTGGAGCCAGGCATTATGTGAAAACTCTGGGAGCAATGGATAAGCCAAAGGGAAGTGCAGAGAACTGAAAGTGCATAGATCCTGCCCTGAAACGTAGATATTTCCTGCAAGATTCCCTGACTGGGATGTGTAGGTAGGCCTCTTTTAGGTCTAGGGTGGCTAACCAAGCATCCTTGGAAAGCATAGAAAGAAGCTGCTGCTGGGTAAGCATTTTGAATTTTAGTATCTTCAGAAAGGTGTTTAGAATGGATAGATCGAGGATTGGGCACCAGGTGCCCTCTTTTCTGGGTACCAGGAAGAGTCTGGAATAAAAACCTTGGCCTATCTGGTCTGCAGGTACATGCTGTATTGCCCTCATGGAGAGCAGGGAAAGGACTCTGGCCTCTGCCCACTGGTTTGGAGGAAGATCTGAGAACCCTTTTGGGGTTGGAAGAGTGTGGAAATAAAATTTGTATCCCTGGGACACTATGTTGAGGACCCAAACAGAGGTACAGTTGTTTGCATGGAAGGAGAGTTTTCCTCCTAGGGGCACAAGCAGGTGGGCAGAGGTAAGAGGTGGAGGTGTAAAGTCAATGTGAGTTCTTACCATAAGGGGGTGGCTTAGCACTCCCTGTTTTTGAACAGGAGGAACTCCATTGCTTACATCTCTACATTCCCTGGGGCTGTGGTCCGGGGGGTCTGCTTCCCCTGGCTCTGGGCCAAGCTGGCCTGGAGGGGGCCGGAAAGGACCAGTGCTTGGAGGGGGGCAATGCCTACTGAACCTCAGAGGCTGGACTTGTAAAAATTCTTTAGATGTCTGTATAGATTTTGCTTTTTCTTCCATCTTTTTTAAAAGTTCTTCTGCCTTGGTGCTAAACAAATAGTCTTTGTTAAATGGTGCGTCCAATAATTTTGATTTGACATGGTCTGGCAAGGTCTGTTCCTTAAGCCAAGCATGCCTTCTAAGGACAGAACCAGTGACTGCTGCCCTGCAAGATGCTTCTACGGTGTCAAAGCCACATTGCAAGGTGTGCTTATTAACTTGGCTTGCAGAATGCATAAGCTCTTGTAATTCTTTATTTTCTGCACAAGCAGGAAAGGAAGATATTTTTTGTTTGAGGAGTTCCATGGTATGCTGCTGATATTTCAGCATGTGGAACTGACAATTTAGTGCTCTAATAGCTACAGTAGCAGAGGTGTATACTTTTTTACCCCAGCTGTCTAAAGCTCGGGAATCCCTGTCTGGGGGGTGGGATTCTTAGCTGAGGTTGCTTTAATTCCTTTAGGTCCTTAAGAGATGACCTCTGGGTCAGCAGTAGGATTTTTGAAAATTAATTTGTAAGAGTCAGGGACTATGTAGTACCTGTCAGGTTTCCTGGGAGCAGGAGGAAGGGTGTCCGGAGTCAAACTAGATTCCATAAAAACATCATCAACAACATCCAGGGCAGGACCAATGGCAAAGGTCTGTGCTGTGGTAAATCTAAGAATTCCCTGAGTCTCTTTTTTGACTGAGGGTAGTCCTGACATTCCCATTGGAAATGCTCCCTTAAAGTATGAAGGGTTTCAGCAAATGAAAAATCCTCGGATGGAGAGGCAGAAGGAATGGATTCCTCTGCATCAGAATCCTCATAAGCAGAGAGGGGTTGCATGTCTTCATATTCAGAAGCATTAGAGTAAATCTGTTCAGATAAAACTACTGGGGACAAGTCTATTTTTCTTTTGGAAGAGGTAGCCTGGCTTCCCCTAATAAGCATAATAAGGTCTTCCGCCATTTTAAGCATTTGAGATTGAGGCAAGGAAGCAGGTGCCTGAGCTTGGGTAGTCGTTTTTTTGGGCGTAGTTTGTACCCTGGGCCTTAGAAACTCTGTAGTTTTAAAAAGAACTAAAGATGCGAAAGAAGTAGTCAGTTTGTGTCGACTAACGGTAGTGCGAAGTACTTCCTCAGAAGCCGGTACCTGCTTAGCGGCTCCAGACCCATCCAAGGTAGAGACATCCACAGGATCCTTAGTCAAAGAAGAGTCTTGCAGCATACCGGATTCCGAAAGGGTCTCGGTAGTGGCCTGTGAATCCATAGAAGCGGGCATCAGGGGCTGCGAAAGCACCTCGTTGAGAACCAGTGAACTGACGACTAGCTTAACAGACGTGTCAGCAGTTTTGGACCTGTGCAGTCTGTCTCTGTCTTTATCCTTACGTTTTTTCGGAAGATCGGTAGTCGGATGGCTTACCAAAGCCATATCAGAATTCGAAGACTGAGAGCGAAAATATCTAGCTAAAATACAGGCCCGACGATGTATAGTTCTGGCGTTGAACAAAGCACAAAAGCAATAGCGAGGGTTGTCGTGGTCTGGGCCTAAACAGGTGACGCAGTAAGAATGGAAGTCTTGGTGTGGTATTTGCTTTCCACAGCCGAGAAAATTGTTAACTTTTTCTGACATCGGTTAGAGCAAGAAAAAAGGATCCCCAATGGGGTACTTAGCTTTAGAAGACTTCAACTTAATTTCGGAAACAAAATCTCAGGTAGCAGCCGACCGGCACTTGTAGGAACTACTTCTGCTTCGGGCTCCTCGGCAAGAAAGACTGATGTAATGGCATCGGCTGCTTGATTTTATACCACTGATGACCTGACGTCAGTCCTGGAGTGACAGCAACTGACGCAGAAATACTAAGCCTCTGGTATTCGGGCGGACTGAGGGCTACCCCAGGCAGGATAACCCAAATGTGATGACTGCAACAGTGAAACACGAAGAACATCAGGAGGTTCAATCATCACTGTAGAGATAGGCATCAAAGGTGTGCACTGTGCCGAACTGGCCACATGTGCCTTAGTCGTAGTAGGTGAGGAGAGGTCTACAGTTGGTGTTGGAGGCAGTATCGGAGCCGGCGATGAAGCTGGCACTGATATAGCAATAGTCAAAGCACTCGGAGTAGACGAGGATGGTGCTGATGAGGCAGATTTATGCTCAAAAGATAACTTTTGAAATTTAGGTTTCACAGACTTACCCTGGTCACTCGAGGGTGAAGAGGGAACCGAATGGGGCCTTTTCTTAACTTTCATATGAGGGGTTGAGACCTCCATCACAGAAAGGGCCTCTGAAAAGGGAGATTTGAGCAGTCCCTTCAGAATTAGTTTATTCTTGCGCTCGTTTAGAGTGCATTGACTGAAACTTTGGCAAATCCCACAGGGAGGCTGCACCGAAAGGTGAGGCACCCCCAAGCAATAAACACAATCATCGTGAGAGTCACTATTAGGTAGTTTACCATTACACAAGGTACAGTGTTTGAAACCCGATGTACCCTTCTTATCAGACATCTTGAGAAGTAAACACAATTCAAAAACTTCAGAAAAGGCAAACTCTAATATCCTAAGTCAGAAAAAGATTTAAACACACGCAGAATATATCAACAAACCCAATATCAAACACATCAACTGGAGCAGAAAGGACAGGGAAGGAATACCAGTGATGGTATTCAAGGAATACCACAAGGGTAAAGAGAAAGGGCTGTACCAGCAATGGTACTTAAAAAAGGTTACCAATGGGTAGAAAAAGAGAGAAAATATCTAGAACTACTGTAATTCGACAGGAAAGGGACTATAACTCACAAATTTTAAGAAACAAACAAGTTTTCACACAAAATATCAAAAATGTTTCCACTTAGCTGACAGCTCGGCTGAAATGCGGCATTACGGCTAAGCGGCAAACGAGATCTGAGGTAATAGGGAGAAGGGCATTGTGGGTAGAAGCTGAGCTCAAGAGCTTTTGACTGGCGTGAGCTTGGTAATAGGCCGACTCAGTTCTGAGGGGTCCGAACCAAACCCATCAATGATGACTGGAAAGAAGATTAACAACATCAGATGAAATGTTAAATAAATTTGGCAAAGGAAGGCTGAAAATTCTGAGTCACCCCTTGAAACAGGTTCCTTCTTTCATCACACTTTTCAGGACCTCAGCACCAGATAGTCAAAAAACAACCTTCCTAGCCAAAGGAGAATCCAAAACTTTATCTTTAATATCCTAGGTAAATTCTGACAAGCATAACCATGCAAATCTTCTCATAACAGATCCAGTAGTGGCTGATCTTGAATAGGCATCAGCTGAACCATAAGCACACTTCAAAGAGTGTTTGGTCACTTGAGACACAGATGCAATAAGTGTATTTACAGAAGATTTTTCCCCATAAGAGGGGAAAGTGGCTACAATGTTCCTAACATTCTCAAATGATGCAAGCAAAAATAATACCATGTGAGCACATCAATTAAGAACCCTAAAAATAAGTGTGGAAGAATGCTTTCCTATCTTTCAGGGGGAGGAATTAGTATTTCATAGTTTCATAGTTTAGTACTAGGCTATCTGCCCTGGGGCATTTGTAAGCCTAGCCATAGTGATGTGGCTTTCGCCACCCCATGAAATGGTACAAAAATGCACAGAATAGACTTAGAATACTGTGCCTCTGTCTAGTAGTGACACAGTGAAGGTCCCCTTATATAATAGAATTAGTTTACTGTGCCCCTGTCTAGTAGTGACACAGATGTGACCCCTGGGGTAAACTTACGATCTCCCATCCACTCATCAAGATTTCTCTTGAAGAGAGTCAGTGAGGGGCTCTGCCTAACATGAACTGGGATCTTGTTCCAGAGCATGGGAAGCCTCTGGGTTATGAATCTATCCCTCCAGCATGTCCTATTCATACTTGTGCAGAGGATTAAGTCTTTAGCTCTCGTGGTTCTGATGGATTTGGATTTTTTGAGGTGGAGCATGTCCATCAGTTCCTGATTGGACATGGCCTTGTACGTCAGGCAGAGATCACCTCTGAGCAGGCGGTATGCTACTGAATAGAGCTGAAGTTTCTTTAGTCTGGCAGAATAAGACATATGTTGGAGACACTTGATCCTCTTGGTGAGGTACTTTTGTTGTCTCTCCAGCTGTTGCAAATGCCAGGTGAGGTACATACCAAATGGGGCATTGTACTCAATCATGGGTTTGATGAGGGAGGAGTATAGGGGTACAATGACATCCTTGGATCTGGATGTGAATCCCTTCATGATAAGGTGTGCAAGGTAGAATGTCTTTCTAAGCACTTTGGCAACGTGGGTGTCAAATGAGAGGTCGCTGTCGACTTGGGTCCCTAGGTCTCAGATTACTTTTTCCGTACTCAGTGGGTTGCTGTCTATGTGATAATTTGTGGGTACTTTGTTTTACCCAAAGGGGATGACTATACATTTTTTGGCATTTAGTTTAAGGCCATGACTCTGGCACCAGTTGTCCGTTTCTGTGAGGCCTTTTTGTAGGATGTATGTGTCCGCTGGTGTGTCGACTATGGCGCCTAGTTTGCAGTCATCTGCGAACTTTGTCAGCCACAACCCTCCCATGTTCGCTTTAACATCTGAGAAATAAATGCCGAACAAGAGGGGTCCCAGGACAGATCCTGTGGGACACCACTTGTGACTGGCTTTGAGTCTGACATTGCTCCAGCGATTTTAACTTTATGGGTTCTGTCCTTTA
Source organism: Protopterus annectens (assembly GCF_019279795.1). Taxonomy (NCBI): domain Eukaryota; kingdom Metazoa; phylum Chordata; order Ceratodontiformes; family Protopteridae; genus Protopterus; species Protopterus annectens. Next base: position 1,740,407,154 of record NC_056743.1, on the reverse strand, counting down.
GCCAGTTTGCAACCCATCTAGTGACATAAGGGTTTACATTTAAGCTGTTGAGCTCATCTATGATGCCTGAGTGGGGTATTGTGTTGAAGGCCTTAGCCAAGTCCAGGTAGGCTGTATGGACTGCTTTGCCCTCATCAATGGCTCTAGTGACTGTTTTGAAAAAGTCAACCAGGTTCAAAAGGCAGGATTTGCCCTTTACAAAGCCGAACTGGGTGGGGTCAAGTGTCTGTAGGTCCCTAATGTCTCTGTTTATGAGTTCCATAATGATTCTTTCCATAGCTTTGCAGACCAGGCTGGTTAAGCTTATGGGGCGGTAGTTCCCAGGGTCTGTAGAGGTACCCCCTTTGTGAAGTGGGACCACTGTTGCTGTACGCCAGTGTTCAGGTACATATATCCTGTAGTAAGGCTAAGGTTAAATAGCATTTTTATGTGCGGGTTTAGCTCCTCTTGGAGTTCACGTAGCATGCAACCCGGGATACCGTCAGGTCCCATTGATGCTGTGTTTTTAGCTTTGCTGAGGGCGGCTCTCACCTGGACATCTGAGATGACAGGGAGAATACATTCAGCAGGGATAAGTATATCTTCTTTTGGGGGTGAGGGAGGGGAGAAATTTGCACTGAACCTGTCAGCCAGAATGTTGGCAATATCTGTGGGTTCAGTGTATGTTTTGTTGTTGTGAACTAACTCTGAGCATATCTGAGGGTTTCCACTCAGGTTTCTAACATAACTGAAGAAGGCTTTGTGGTTATCTTTAGTGTCCTTAGTGATTTTTCTCTCAAAGTTTGCCTTGGATATTTTTGAGAGAACGTAGTTTTCTGCTAGTGTTGATCAGAGATGTCTTCCCTTTGTGGGATTTTGCTCTGTCGTGCAGTAGCTTCCTTCTTTTGTTATACAATTTGTTAATGGCTGAGGTCCACCAGACAGGACGCTTGCCTTTGGTGGAGAGGGACTTGGATTTATTTGGGATTGCATGATCCATGCATTCTTGGAGATGTCCATAGAAAGCATTTGTGAAGGATTCAGCATTGTGGGATGTGGTATCCACTGGCCCAGTGGGCTTAAAGGATACCATCTCAGTCTTAAGAAGAGTGAAGTCTGCTTTTGAGAAGTTTTTCACTGTGGTCTTTTGTGCTGGGCGTGGAGGTGGGATATGTATATCCAGGGTGATTAGTTTATGGTCAGATCTCACTAGTGAGGGGTATACTTCCGGTGTGGAGCATTTTGTCCCCATGTTTATGATGATCAAGTCTAGTATGTTATCTCCCTTGTGGGAGAGGTGACTAGTTGTTCCAGTGCATTTGAATTTATGAATTCCAGGAACCTTTGGGCTAGGGTGTTAGGGCTAGAATAATGTACCCAATCTATGTTAGGGTAGTTGAAGTCTCCCAGTATGATGGTATTTTGTGATACATTCATATCCTCCAATGTCTTCAGGAAGGCTGAGTGGGGTTCCTGAGATTGGGAGGGTGGTCTGTAACATGCTACCAGTTGTATAGAAGTTTTGCCTATGGTTAGTTGCACCTGTATGGTCTCCGATGCTTCATGTGTTGCTACTAACCTGGAGGTGTGGGTGTCCTTGATGAATATGGACACTCCCCTTCCTTTGTGGTTCGGCCCGGGTTTTGGGGCCGAAAAGCGTGATACGAGGTAAAGCCTGGTAGCGCTGGGGTGCTCTCAGGAGCCTTGAACCAGGTTTCAGTTACTGCACAGACGTTGATGTTCTCCATACTGAGGAGCGCATCAAGTGCCTGCATCTTGAGATTTAGACTTCTGGCGTTGAGCAGCATTACCCTTAGTTTTTTTCCATTTTTGTTTTCTAAGGAGGTGGGTTTGTCTTTTGAGCCTTGCCTAAAAAAGGCACTATGGGGGTGGCAAGAACCTTAGCCAATATCCAGAAGCCCAGTGGTGACAGGTGCAAGCCAGCGTGGCTTGTCCAACATGTCATCCCAGGCAGACAGACATTGGATCCCCTTAGAATGACACCAGTACTTGAGCCAATTATTAAAGCTGATCATCTTGTCTTTGTATTGTGGCATCATTCTTGGTGACGGCAAGATGCTGCTCCGGGTCAGGGTCATACCAGCCTGGGCTACATAATCAGAGAGCTCCTCTATGTCTCTTTTCATGTAGTCCAGGGAGGTATGTCTCAGGTCATTCATGCCAGCATGGACAATGACGGAGTCATATTTGTACTTGCTTTGGAGTGACCTGAGTGCGTGTGATATGTGGTGGATCCTAGCTCCCGAGAGGCAGCTCACAGTCACCCTCTCCTTGTTCAGCCTGGTAAGCGGGACATCAGTGTGTCTGACTATTGAGTCACCTATTACTAGTGTATCAGGCATGGTGTTTGGCCTTAAGGGCTGTGATTGATTGACACACTGATTTATTGAAGTATGTGTTGCATGTGTTTTGTTTTGAGGTGGTGGATTTTTGGATGTCTGCTTTAGGAGCCTCTGTTGTTTTGGTAAGTTTTTTATTAGAGCCTCAGAGTATGTCTTTGTGTTTTTATGTGTTTGGTTTGCAGTTGTGGTAGGTCTATGTGGGACTGGGTTTGTTGTGTGTGTGGTTACCATCTCCTCCTGTCTGGTCATGCCAGCCCTGAGTTGAGAGAGTTCAGCCTCCAGTTTGGCTATATAGTTGCATCTCTCACATGTATTTGTGTTTGTTGGGAGGAGGAGAGGGTTGTCTGTGTACATGAAACAACTGTAGCATTGTCTCAAGATACCCAGATTAACCAGCTGAACTGGAGAGGATGCCAGTAATCTACCACTTGACATGCTAGAACAGTATAAGGGAGTGCTGTGCCTTTAAGGGAAGTGGATATTCACAGGGGTGGTAGGTGGATGTAGTGCTTACTTAGTATGAGAGTGCTTACTTAGTAGAGAAGTTTTGAGAACAAGTGCTAGGCTTATAATATAGTGAGTAGTCTGATTATACTAAGAGTAGAGCTTCCTGAAGGGAAAATTTGAAGAGCAGACTTGGCGGAGCCAGAAGAAGTTTAAAACCTTGTTTAACAGGCGCTGCAGCGCACAACCGCGCAAAGCCGTGCAAACGTGGATTTTAAACAGGGAACTTCAAAAGAGCTAGAAATGGTCCAAAACAACAAATTACTACAGCTCTTGTGCTGAGGTCACTTCCTACAGGGACAGGTAGGCTGCTCAAGGCTCCCCACTCCCACTGGTGAGCAAAGAAACTTCCTTCTATCCAAGTAAGGTAATGGACAACACAGGAACTACACCACAGCCCAGAATACAGCAAAGCCTGTAAACTGGTCTAAACTAGTTGAGAGGAGGAAAAAAAAGGATTATTTTTTTTTTTTTTTTGTTTTATTTAAAAAAAAAAAAGATAAGAAAGTAGCTCTGAGAGTTCTTCTTAGCTAGGACCTCTCTGAGGACCACGAGAGCTTGTCACGATGGTATGAGTAGAAAAAAAAAAAAACCAGAGGCGTTTTTTAAACAGAACAAAAAAAAGCTAGAAATGGTCCAAAACAACCAATTACTACAGCTGTTGTGCTGACTGGTGAGCAAAGAAACTTCCTTCTATCCAAGTACGGTAATGGACAACACAGGAACTACACCACAGCCCAGAATACAGCAAAGCCTGTAAACTGGTCTAAACTAGTCGAGGAGAGGCGGGATAACAAGGATTATTTTTTTGTTTTTAGATAGAAACACACAGAAAATGCAGAAACAGTAATAAATCAGTTACACATGCTAGCACACTTTAGTGGGCAGCCTCAACAATTAAATTAAACAAACTAACTTTAGATCAAATTCGACTAAAATGTAACTTTAAGTGCAGATATTAAATAATGCAGCAAACAGCTAAAAAAAAACAGTTTAAGCTTGTTTAGGGTAAGCTAGAGAAGGTATTTCAAGTAAAAAAACAGCAAAGATACTTAAATCCAGAAAGTAGTCGCTTTTCTGAGTTCTCTGTAGCTAGGACCACTTTGCAGGACCACAAGGAGCTTGTCTGAGTAGTATAGCCAGAAAAAAACGCCCAGAGGTGGATTTTAAACAGGGAACTTCAAAAGAGCTAGAAATGGTCCAAAACAACCAATTACTACAGCTCTTGTGCTAAGGTCACTTCCTACAGGGACAGGTAGGCTGCTTAAGGCTCCCCACTCCCACTGGTGAGCAAAGAAACTTCCTTCTATCCAAGTAAGGTAATGGACAACACAGGAACTACACCACAGCCCAGAATACAGCAAAGCCTGTAAACTGGTCTAAACTAGTCGAGGAGAGGCGGGAAAACAAGGATTATTTTTTTGTTTTTTTTGTTTTTTGTTTTGTTTTACCAAATGCCTGGCAGGATTTGCCAAGGAAATCACTACAAGGTCAGACCTAAAATAAGAAAATAAATATTTTAAGTTTGAGGAACTTTATACTATCTGCCTTGTTGGGGACAGAAGGCTGGCTGTCATGCATGTTACAGGTTAAACAACACAAACTATGTATACCAAAGAAACTCCTGTTAAATCCACAAGGCACACTGGAACACACACCAAGAAATCTCCAAAGGAACTCCAGGCAAGAGCAGAACTGAAGTCAAACTTGTTAAGCAACAACTTATTTCCACAAAGCTTTTCATTCAACTGATAGCCGAACTTCTTCAGACAAACAGAGCAAACAACACCACACCCATATATACATCTTCCTTTACAAACACATGTTAAAACTAATTAACATTTAAAGGGACTATACCATAAATAACAAGACTGCAAGTTAAAAATAAAAAACTGCAAGTTAAAAACGAAAAACTTTTACACATGATCAAATATTACCCACTAAATAAAAACCAACATCCTCAAATGCTGGACATGTAAAAATCCTACTTAGACTAATATAAAATAAACCTAATCCAGTAAAAAAAAAACAAACAATCATGAAATGTTACCCCAACGTTCACATTTCAAGATTTATAAAAACATGCTGTTAATATAATGCTTACTTAAATCTCATACGAACATGTAGACAAATGGAAATAAGTACACACCAATATATTGTGCAGCTACCATCAACAGAAACATCAGACGGCCATTGCTCTATCTCAGTAGACTTCTTAATTTCAGTATGCACGAAAGAGAAACCTTGTTATTAAGACCCGCATGTTACAGGTTGTAATAAAAACATCCTCCAACACTGGAAGTACAGGAGGAACAGAAGTGGGTTGAGGAAATTCAGGTTGTAATGAATCATAATATTTTTTCAGAGACACAGGAATGTCACTAAATTCCCACTGAAATAACTGGTTCATCCTACATATGCTTTTAGAAAAAGAAGAAACACTTTCATCAGAATCAGTCATATGGGGGGGGGGGGGCTGTACTAAGGTTACAGAAAGATGAGGCTCAGTAATTAGCTATGGAAGGAAAGCATGAGATAAAAATGGTGATGTATCAATCAATCAATAGGGAAATGTGGTATTCCTGAGGAATTCTGGAAGTTAAAAGGGATGAAAGTGATCAAGATCTAGAAGGATTTAACAATATTTTAAAAGGGAGACAGTATCCGCCATGGAAGAAAGTTGTTCTGGCTGTATTACCCAAAGAGAGTAAAGAACCTTGAGACCCAGCTTCATGTAGACCAATTTCAATTTTAAACATGATTATAAAGTGTTTATGTCTATACTATCAAAACGGCAAATGTGTTGCCAAACGTGACAGATATGGTTCAGTGTGGGTTTGTGGAGGGGAGGCAAACATCTGATAACATTAACAGTACAATGATGATTCAAACAGAAGCACAGTTTAAGAGAACACTGCTATTACAGTCAAGTCCTGACTCAACAAAAAAAAAATACATTTGATGGAGTCAGCTGAGATTTTATGAGTAAGGGAATGATATTATATGCATTCCTTGACAGAAGAATAGGGTTAATCAGAAGGATATATGAAGAGTCAGACAAGAATTAAGGTGGGGAATTTTCCTTAAACAAGATGTGCTTGAACAGAGGAAGCTGAAGAGAATGTCTTCTTTCCACTTTATTAGCTTTATATTTACAACTACTAGCAAATAAAATAATTGACTGACAAATTCAAATATATAACTGGTATGGTAATCAAGAAAAGTCAGCTTTATTGCAGACATTATTTTATACTTGAAATCCAGAGGAGGACATTTTGGCGCTGTGGAATATTTTGAGAAACTTTCAAGTCTTTTTGGGATACAAGTTCAGATAAACCAAAGACTACAGTGGTAAACTATATAAAAACATGATTTGGTCCAGCAATACCAATGCTTATGTAGATATAAGATGAAACTTAGTTGTATGGATTAAAAAAGGATTCTGTTATTGCAACTAAGGATATGTACTAAAAGACAAAAAAAAAAAAAAAAAAAGAAGCTCAATATGGGTAGTAAGATACAAGCGATGAAAAGTACAGTTGTGTACACTTACCATAATGTAGATGCGTGAATGTATTCACTGTTGCAGTCATCACATTTGGGTTATCTGCCTGCAGGGTAGCCCTCAGCCAGCCTGAATACCAGAGTCTTCAGATTTCTGCGTCAGATGCTGTAGCTTCTTCCATGACATCAGAGGTATAAAACATCCAGCTGACGCCATTACATCAGTTTTAATTGCCCCAGATGTCAGGTGCCCCCACAATAGGAAGCAATTGTATGGTATGGTGCACCCCCATCAAAAAGCAAATACACATGAAAAAATACATCTATATCAAAAAAGAAGGAAAGGTAGAGCCAGAAGTCAGGGGGCTGGAGGGAGGGTAACCAGGACTGCAACGGTGAATACACTCGAACATCTACATTTATGGTAAGTGTACACAACTGTACTATGTTCTTCGTGTTTCACTGTTGCAGTCATCACATTTCGGTAGATTCCCAAAGCTAAGGAAGGGGGGAGGTAGTTAAAGAGTATTAGGGCCAGCTATTACGCCCTGCAAGACTGCTGTGGCAAATCCAGCCCTGGATTTAGAAAAGACAAGCGGGTTGGTAATGCTTGGTGAAGGTATGTACAGAGCTCCAAGTAGCAACTTCCAGGATGTCCCTGGTAGGGACTCCTCTGAGAAATGCAGTAGAGGTAGATGCAGCCCTGGTGGAATGTGATCTTATCCTCTCTGGGGTAGGTTTTCCATGGTGCTTGTAGCAAAAATGAATGCAATGGGCTATCCATTTGGAAATGGTTTGCTTTGAAATGGCCTTCCCCCTCTGCCACTGCAGCAAAACCAACAAGCAGCTGGTCAGATTTTCTGAGAGGCTTAGTCCTGTCCAAATAGAATCTAAGTTGTCTGTGCACGTCCAGAGAATGCAGTATCCATTCCCCTTTATTTTGTGGGTTAGGGAAAAAAGTAGGCAAATGAATGGACTGGTTTACGGCCACACTAGACACCACCTTGGGCATAAAGGAAGGATTAGTCCTGAGGGAAACCCTGTCTGTATGGAAGATAATGAAGGGTTCCACTGCCATGAGGGCCTGTAATTCAGGCACTCTTCTTGCTGAAGTGATGGCTAAAAGTAAGGCTGTTTTCCAAGAAAGGAATTTCAACTCTGCTGCTGCAACTGGCTCAAAGGGGGGAAGAGTGAGCTTTTCCAATACAAAGATAAGGTCCCAGGCTGGAGTGGGAGCTCTCCTGGGGGGTCTTAAATATTTGGCCCCTCTAAGAAATTGTTTGAGCAAGGGGTGAAAGAAGAGTGGTGGCTCGTTATTATAAGGTACTGACATGGCAGAGGCATGAATCTTAATTGACGAGAAGGATAGGCCCTTGTGGAGCATTTCTGTTATGTACTCTAGAATATGGGGTAAAGCTGGGTACCGTTGTAGCCATCACCTGAGCCTGGCTCCAGGAACAGTATCTGTTCCACTTTTCAGCATAGGATTTTCTGGTACTAGGCCACCTTGCTTCCAGAATGACATCCCGCACCTGCTTACTGAGGGATGCTAGAGGAGAGCTCATGGAATTAGCCAGGCTGCAAGGTACAGGGTTTGAAGCTGAGGGTGCAGGATCTGGCCCGCCTGCTGGGACAGCAGGGAAGGGATCTGAGGCAGGTGCCATGGTTGTAACAGTGTCAGACTGCGCAAGAGGGGGTACCAGTGCTGGCATGGCCAGTCTGGTGCAAAAAGTATTGTTCTTGGCTTGTCCTGTTTGATCTTTAGTAGAACCTTCAAGAAGAGGCAGAGGGGGAAAGGCATAAACCGAGAGGCTTTCCCATGTAAAGGACAGGGCATCCACTTTCCAAGCTTGACTGTGGGGAGTTCTGGTGCAGAATTTGTTCAACTGGTAGTTCTGAGGGGAGGCAAACAGGTTTACCTCTGGGGTCCCCCATTTGTTCCTCAAGAAGTTGAATATTTTGGGTTCTAGTTTCCATTCGTGTGGGTCCATGAGATTTCTGCTTAAGTCATCTGTCAGTGAATTTAGTTTGCCTGGCAGGAATTGGGCTTGTAGGTGCACTTGGTAGCTCAAGGCTGTGCTTCACAGAGCCATGGCTTGTCTGCAGAGAGGGTAGGAGTGGGCTCCCCCCTGCTTCTTTATGTACCACATAACTGTGGTGTTGTCTGTCTTTACCGATAGTTGTCCTGGAAGAATAAGGTCTTGGAAGGCTGTTAGAGCATTCTGTACAGTTAATATTTCTTTTTGATTGATATGCAGGTGCATCTGTCTCGGGTTCCATTTGTCCTGAATGCACTGCCCTGCCATGTGAGCCCCCCCATGCATAGTCTGATGTGTCCATTGTTAGGGTTTGGGTATCAGGGGTAGAGTGAAAGGGAGTCCCTTGTTGTGGTAGCAGGCCTCTGCCCACCAAAGGAACTCTGTCCTTAGACAAGGAATGATAGGAATAATTGTTTCCAGGTCCTGAGAATGTTGACAAAACTTTTTAGATACCACTGGAGTTTCCTCATATGCAGTCTTGCATATGGAATTAGCAGAATACAAGAGGCCATGAACCCCAAAGCTTGCAGTATTTTCCTTGCAGACAGCTGGGTTTTCGTGGCCAATAGTTTGAAGTAGGTTGTCAAATGAACTTCTTTCTCCAGAGTGAGAAATGCCATCTGGGAAGTTGTGCTCAAGCTTGCTCCCAGGAATACAATCTGTTGGCAGGGTACTAGGTGAGATTTATTTTCAGGGATGGTGTACCACAGTGAGGTTAGAAGTTTCTTTACAAATGCCAGGTGTTGTAATAGCAAGACCTGAATCAGACAATCGTCCAGGTCTGGGTAAATTTGAATACTTCTCTGCCTGCAAAATGCAATGGCTGGAGCTAGACACTTTGTGAACACCCTGGGCGCAGTAGATAAGCCAAAGGGAAGTGCAGAGAACTGAAAGTGCATGGAGCCCGCCCTGAACCGTAGGTAATGTCTGCAGGATTCCCTTATTGGGATATGCAGGTAAGCTTCTTTTAAGTCTAGGGTTGCCAGCCAGGTATCCTTGGCTAGCACAGGAAGAAGCTGTTGAAGAGTTAGCATTTTGAATTTTGGAACCAACAGAAAGGTGTTGAGAATAGAGAGGTCGAGGATAGGATGCCATGAGTTTTCTTTTCTGGGTACCAAAAAAAAGTGGTGAATAAAAACCTTGCCGCCTTAGTTCTGCTGGGACCAGTTGAATATCCCTGACACTGAGAAGAGAAAGAACCTGCTGTTGGGCCTCCATCCATTGATTTGGGGGGAGGTCTGGCCAACCATTTGGGGTTGGTAGTGTGTGGAAGTGGAATCTGTATCCTCGGGAAACTTTGTTCAAAACCCATTTGTCCTGGGTAATGAGTTCCCAGTTTTTTGCATGCAGGGCGAGCTTTCCTCCTAAGGGAGCATGTAGTTGAGCAGGGCTTGGGAGGGTTAAGGTTAAGTCATTGAGACATTTTTCTGTAGGGGGGTGGCTTACTACTCCCTGCTTTGGAAGTGAGAGCCCCCCACTGCTTAGATCTGTGCACAGCCTGAGACTGAAGTCTTGGTGGTCTGTTGTTCCTGGGTTTGGACTGAAGGCCTGGAAGGGACTGTAAAGGACCAGTTCTTTGAAGGCCAATGCCTACTGAATCTGGGAGGCTGTACCTGTAGAAAATCTTTAACAATTTGCATAGATTTAGCTTTTTCCTCCATCTTTTTGAGGACTTCCTCTGCTTTGTTGCCAAAAAGGCGGTCTTGGTTTAAGGGTGCATCCAGTAGTTCAGCTTTAACATGATCTGGCAAGTTTTGTTCCTTAAGCCAAGCATGCCTTCTAAGTACAGATCCAGTGACAGCAGCCCTGCAAGATGCTTCTAAAGCATCAAAACCACATTGCAAAGTATGTTTACCAACTTGTTCTTCAGAATGCATTAAATCCTGCAGGTCTTTGTGTTCAGCACAGTCAGGAATCAACATCATTTTCTGTTTAAGTAGTCCCATAATATGCTGCTGATACTTTAACATATGAAACTGGCAATTTAAAGCCCTAATGGCCAAAGTAGCTTGTAAACCTTCTTACCCAATCTATCTAAGGCTCTAGAATATCGGAAGGGTAGGATTTTTGGCAGCAGTAGCCTTAATGCCTTTTGGTCCTTGGGAAATGGTCTCTGGATCTGCAGTAGGATTCTTGAAGAGGAACTTGTGAGAGTCAGGTACTCTGCAGTACCTTTCATGTTTTCTGGGAGCTAGAGGTTAAGTGTCTGGGGTAAGGCTAGAGGTCCAAGAAAACATCGAGAATAGCCAGAACAGGAGGGATAGCTAGAGGCCTGTGCTGAGGCAGGAGTAAGAATTCCCTAAGTCTCTTTTTGGGCTCTGAAGAGTCCTGCTTTCCCAGCAGAAATGCTCTCTAAAGGTATGCAAGATTTCACCAAAAGAAAAATATTCTGGAGGTGAAGCAGAGGGGATGGAATCCTCTGCATCAGAATCCTCATAAGTAGATAAGGGCAAATCCTGGTAATCAGAAGGAGCAGAAATATCATATTCCTGATCAGAAAAATCAGAAAGAAAATCGGTTCTAGGTCTCTTAGAGGGGGAAGACTGGCTTCCCCTAATTAAGGTAATAAGTTCTTCAGCCATTCTAAGCATTTGTCTTTGAGGCATATGGGCCTGAGTCAGCGGTTTGGTAGTCAGTTTTCTAGTGTAGTGCAAATTTTAGGCCTGAGGAATTCGGTACTTCTAGTTGGAAACGAAGCCGTCGTTTTAATATGAAAATAAGTAGGCCTGAATACACCCTCAGAAGCCGGTGCCTGCACAGCGGCTCCGGACCCATCCAAGGTAGAGACATCCGCAGGTTCTATAGTCGAAGAAGCATATCGCGGCATACTGGACTCCGAAAGGGTCTCAGTAGAGGCCTGTGAATCTGTAGTAGCGAGTATCAGGGGCTGCTTAAAGGGTCTCACTGAGTACCGGCAGACTGGTGACTAGCTTAACGGAAGTATGGTCAGCAGTTTTGGACCTATGCGGTCTGTCTCGGTCTTTATCCTTACGTTTTTTCGGAAGATCGATAGTCGGACGGCTTAACGAAGCCATTTCGGAGTATGGAGATTGAGAACGAAAGTATTTAGCTACAAAAATAGCCCGACGACAAATAGTTCGGGCATTGAACAAGGCACAAAAATGACAGTGAGGGATGTCGTGGTCTGGGCCTAAACAGATGACGCAGTAAGAATGAAAATCTCTATGAGGCATTTGCTTTCCACAGGCACGACAGCTTTTTTCTGACATTGGTTAGAGCAAGAAAAAAGGATCCCCAATGGGGTACTGATCTTTTTTTAAGAATTCAGTTCTGAATCTCGAAAATTAAAATTTCAGGAGTTGGTCGACCGGCACTTGCGAACTGCTTCTGCTTCGGGCACCGCACGGCAAGAAAGACTGATGTAATGGCATTGGCTGCATGTTTTATGCCCCTGACGTCCTGACGTCATGAAAGAAACGACAGCATCCAATGCAGAAATCCGAAGACTCTGGTATTCAGGCCGGCTGAGGGCTACCTGCAGGCAGATAACCCAAATGTAATGACTGCAACAGTGAAACACGAAGAACATAATTTTTTAAGTCTGTACAGTTTTACATAAAGGTGAACTGTATTTTTATCAACCAAAGGAGAAGTTGTGGATGATAATTAATAACAGCTGAAGGAATTTATTTGGGAGAAGGGGATGGCAAGAGTGAAGTTGGTAAGCTGATTCTCCCCGTAGAACAAAGTGACTTAAGATTACCAGATTTGAAGGGATACTTTATAAGTACGCAGTTAAAGCACATGTACATAATTCAAGCAGAAGGTTACAAATCAAAGTGGACAGAAATTATAATGGAATGAGGGGAGCTCAAGAAATAGAGTAGAATTTTGCATCTAGGCCCTTAAGGAGAATAACAACCACCATACAGAACTTATTCACAAGGTAGCAGAAATATTCAAAAAAAGTAAGCCAGCAAAGGAATGGAGAAAGGCATTTTACCAATAGGGATGACTGCAAGTAGAGATGTATAAAAAAAAAAAAAGCAAATAGGGGCTGGAATTTACAGGAGAAAATTAGCAAAGGAACCAACAAATTGGGAGAAAGTAACCATGGAGGGAAAGTTAACAAGTGTGTGATGAGGCCAAGCTAGACCTCTAGACTCTTACTACCCTACCAGAGACTGATACTAGAGTACAAGCAAATAGAAAGGGATAAGGTAGCGTTAAAAGAAAGGTGATTGACAAAGGAACAGTAAGAAGACATTTGTATGGCTCACAAATATACAAAGTTAAGAAAGTTTAGGAAATTTGGAAGGAAGTTTTTGTGTACGTACATATATGCACCAATAAGACTTCAACAAACCAGTCAGATCTTAACTTCCCTACAGAGTACTACTTCAGAAATGCTAGGGGAGCAAAAGGCTGTAACCAAGGAAATGATTCTTTTCAGCTAGGATATAGGATCGATTGGCAGTTGGCACAGAGGATTACAGTTATGCGCTACAGTTCATCTGCCTACTGGGTGACCTCGAGAAAATAATTTAATAATTTCTCCCAGGCTGTCACTGAAACAGGACCACCACTTCGTTAACAGATGGTATTATTATTATATTAACACAGAAACCTTTTTCGGAATTGGAGGAACGTAAACCACAGCCAGACCTTAAATAAGAAAACTTTAATCGTCACTTTCAAAACATATAAAGCTTAAAAATTTGAGTGGTTTCGTTCGTTCATGTTAAAAGTTGAACTTCATCAGAAATTTAACAGTTACAAATTATATAAACACCTTTGGATGGTTAAAATTCCTTTTCCCACCCCTCCAGTTCCATTTTAGAATGCTTTTTACATTTAAATTACCATTTAAACCAGGAGGCATGTCTGCTTGCAGTTTAATTTGCCATCTGAGTTCTTTCACTTCGAGCTGGAGGTTGCAATCTCCTCACAAACTAAGAATTTCTAATACAATAAAGTTGAATTCTTTGCACCGAGGGCTACCCAAATTGTTCCTAGCTAATGCATTTTTAAGGTCACCCTTTCTTAATGCCTGACAGTGTTCCTTAATGCGATGGCTCAACTTCCTGATGGTTTTCCCTATGTAGAAAGCATCACATTGAACACAAAAAAGCAAGAAAAATTAAATTGGTGGTCTTACAGTCATAGGCTTCTTGAAAGGAAATTCTGAACCTGGGGGATCTCAAAGTAAAAGATGTACCTACGGCTATGTATTTGCAGCATATGCATCTGCCACAGCAATACATTCCTGGAGTGGAGGTGGATGTTTTAGTGTTATGGGAAAGCCCAGAGTCAAACAGCGACTTGAGAGACTGTTTTCTTGTAGCTAAAGACAGGGGAGGGTCCTAGGGCCTTGGCCAATTCGTGGTTACTGCTAGTGATTTCCCAGTTCTTAGTAAGGATGCCTCTTATGTCTTGTGATTCTAGGGAGATCGGGAGAGGAAATCTGGTGTTGTCATTGACGTTAGGTCGTCTAGTGATAATGAAGCCTTGTTTTAGGATAGGTTTAGGATGGGGGGTATCTGCTGTACCTATTGTCCACTGTCTGATTAATTAAAGCCTCTGGATAATGCTTTTCAACAAATACTGCTTCAGAAATTAGCTATTTTAGCAAACATGCTGTCTTCACTAACTATGCTGCTTATCCATACAAATTGCTCCTTCACTATATTCTTCTTCATAAATAAGGGGTGTTGGCTGGTGAAATCCAAATAGATGTTCCAAAAGTTACTCTTTCTGTGGATTGTAGAAGCAAACTTACTGGTTTCAGGGTCCCGGGAAAGGGTAATATCAAGAAAGTTAACTGCATTACCTATACGAAAGGGTGAAATCAAGGAACCCCATTGCTTTGACTCACTCTGGTGAGAAACAATTCCAGCTCAATTTGTGACCCTCTCTACAGGAGAAAGATGTTGTCTATATAATGTTTACACAGACTAATTCAAAATCTTCCAAGTCTGGAGAGAATGTCTGCTTACCAGGAGCTGTGCACCAAACTGGCCTAAGCTGGTGCCATTTTGGCACCCATGGCTACCCCTTGCAGTTGTTGATAAATCGTGCCATTGAAAGAAAAAAAAATATTTTCCAATACTAGTTTCAGTAATGTTACATAAGCTTGAATTCTATGTAGGGGCTTTGGGTGTGTTTTGCCAGATAACCTCTGACAGAATCTAACCCCTCCTGGTATGGGATGCTACTGCAAAGGGCCACAATATCAAGAGTGACCATGGTGCACTGACCTGTGAAAGATGTGCTTTTGTGGACTGCATTAAGGAATTCCCAGGAGTCCTTAAGACACAACTGGGAACTTTGTACTAGCGGGGTTAAGAAAGAAATCAAGAAGTGATGCAATATACTCAGTTTTCGTTTTCTTAGATGCTACAAATCTGTCTAAGGAGGGGCTCAATTGGGTTTTTGTGGGTTTTGGGAATCCCAAACATTCTCCCAATAAGAGTAGTATTTACTGATATGAAATCAACTTCCCATTCTGTGATATGTCCCTTCTTGTATAGTTCATAAATAATCTTATCTACTTCCAAGAAATTTTGAGTGACTGTTTCTGGGGGAGCTATTCTGTAATTATCCGTACTGGATAGGGCTTCTTCCATTTTTCTCACATAAGTGCTAGTGTCCATAAGTACTATGCCTGCACCTTTGTCTGCCTTCATAATCTTAATATGTGGGTCATTTTTAAGCCCCTGAAGAGCCTTTTTCTCTAGAGTGAAGAGATTAAACCAGTTGGAACATGGCTTCTTGTTAAGAGCGGCTCTAATTTCTTTTTCACAAACTCTTGAAAAAATATTGAGGGACTGGTTAAGAGGTGGATTAAAAGTGCTTTCCTCTTAAGGGGGTGGGACCTTCGCTATCTGAATCTGACTCGCTATTGCTGGTATGGCTAGTAACTTCAACAGGATGGTGGTTAGCACTTTGTGACACCGTAGCTTCATAGTCTCCCACGATATTCTGCTGATATCTAGAAACCTGAGTAGCACCAAAAGAGAGATCATTACACTTTATATTGTTGAACATAAAGCTTTGTTTAAAATTAAGCTTTCTACAAAACAATTTTAAAGCAATAATAACATCAGTGGCAGACACTCTTTGGGCTGGTATAAAATTGAGATTTTTTTAAAACAGAACTATGATGATCTAATTGCAAGTCAGTAAGATTGAAAATGTCTTTGGGGGAGGGAGCAGATAAGTTTAAATGTGTTAGAACCATCTCAGTCCTCGAGACTGATCCCTCCCTCTCCCCCGTCCTCTCCTTCTGGGAGTCTCTGTCTTTGACTACAAGAAAACAGTCTCTCAAGTCGCTGTTTGACTCTGGGCTCTCCCATAACACTAAAACATCCACCTCCACTCCTGGAATGTATTGCTGCAGCAGATGCATATGCTGCAAATACACAGCCATAGGTGCATCTTTTACTTTGAGATCCCCCAGGTTCAGAACTTCCTTTCAAGAAGCCTATGGCTGAAAGACCACCAACTTAGTTTATCTTGCTTTTTGTGTTCAATGTGATGCGTTCTACATAAGGAAAACTATCAGGAAGTTGAGTGATCGCATTAAGGAACAGTCAGGCATTAAGAAAGGGCTACCTTAAAAATGCATTAGCTAGGCACAAATTGGGTAGCCCTTGGTGCAAAGAATTCAACTTTATTGTATTAGAAAAACTTTCTCGTTTGTGGGGAGATTGCAACCTCCAGCTCAAAGTGAAAGAACTGAGACGGCAAATTAAACTGCAAGCAGACATGACCCTTGGTTTTTCTAAAATGGAACAGGTAGGGTGGAAAAAGGATTCTTAACCATCCAAAGGTGTTTATATCATTTGTAACTGTTAAAATTTCTGATGAGGTTCGACTTTTAACATGAACGAATGAAATTGCTCAAATTTTTAAGCTTTGTACGTTTTGAAAGTGACGATTCAAGTTTTCTACTTTAGGTTCCGTCTGTGGTTTACGTCCCTCCAATTCCGAAAAAGGTTTCAGTGTTAATAATTATCCTCTTAGTTGCCTAGAGGTAAGAAAGGCCTTACTGAGTTTTAATGTTACTGGCTGCCAAAAAATGCAATTACTAGAAAATGGAAATCAAAATGTAAACCAACCATAACTGAAATGCTGAATATTGTGTAAAGGAGACATGTGGGTCCTTTAGAAAAGGACATGAGTAAACTACACAGAAATAAATTATACTTGTGGAAAAAAAAATACAGGCAGAATAATTTTCAGGAAGAGGTGTGAAATTTATCAGAAGACAGGAAATGAGGAATTTATATGATGTTGGACTGAACGAAAATTGTTAAAAGACAACATATATGCAATCTGTATAAAATAATGGAAATGCCACTATATTTTTTTTCTTTTCTATTATTTTGTATGTACCACACCAATGTCATTTGTTTAAAAAATGTCATGTTTAATAAATATGCTTTCAAATGAGAAAGGAGTGGAATGATTTGGAAACATACTTCCTCCCTCTGAATATATATTCTAGCTTTGACGTGGCAAAATTCCTTGTAAAATCCCTACCAGCATAACTCCCGCCCAACTATCAGCAGGGAGCAGGTCACAGTGGTACTCACTGAGGCTAAAAACACATCTTCAGTGGGGCCTAACAATATCTCAGGTTGCCTCCTATACAGCATGAAACAATCTGTCAGGGCCACTTAAGTCACTTTTCAACTACAGCCTCAAAACAGGCTAGGCACCAAGTGGATGGATGACAGCAACTGTTATCTCCCCTTACAAGGGACCCTGAAAACTATAGACCCATTAGTCTGACTATTCTAATATGCAAAGCCATGTAAAAAATTATTTTGAAAATGATTAGCAAAGACACTGGCAACCTAGAGACACTGGACCCACCCCGTTTGGTTTTGTTAAGGGAAGGTCATGCCTACTTAACCTGGCAGACTTCTCCGAGAAGGTAACAAATGCAACATATGAAGAAAAAACTGTGCAAACTGACCATCTAGACCTGGCTAAGGTGTATGATACAATACCCCCACACTCCTTTACTGTGGACAAACTCACCAAACTAGGCATAAATCCTTACAACTCGCTGGATTGTCAGCTGGCTTACAGATAGGACCCAAGAACTGAGGATTGGTGAGACCATCTCCACCAAGAGGCAGGTCACCAGTGGAGTATCACAAAGCACAGTGCAGGGCCCACTCCTGTTTGGCATCTACTTCTCAGAGGTCAAAGCTAATGTCAAGGACCTCCGGCTCAATAAGTTTTCATACAACTCCAAACTGGAAGCTATCAAATCCCCCATGACATTAACATCCTGCAAAAGGGTCTAACACAGACAAATGACTGGTGCCAAAGTCATGGATTAAAACACAATGAAAAAAAATGCATTTTAGTGCCTTTAGGGAAAACGTCTAACCCAAGCAAATTATTCCACTGACAAGACACCCCTAAGAGCTGACCCAGTAGTTAAAGACCTGGGAACATAGGTAGACAGTAATCTGGCCTTTGACCAACACATGGTCAAGATAGTAAGAAAATCATTCTATGCCACTGAACTTATAAGTCAGGGTATGGCATCCAGGTCCAAGGAAGCTATAGTACCACTCTAGTCGACCCTTATCTGACCCATCATGGAGTACAATATCCTTTTTGGCATGTGCCTGACTAGGCATATGCAACAGCTAGAACACCCACAGAGGTTCATCATCAAGAGAAACCATGTTATTAACACACTATCCTATACAGATCATCTTACAGCCCTGGTCTCTGTACTCGGTCTCCTACAGGTTACTGACGGGCAATCTGTGCTAGGCTCATAAAGCATTCTTAGACCCCAGCCCTGCAAAACGAGCAGCATCAGAAACATTAGATCCAGGGATACGAACTTTGCTTGCAACATAAATAGAACATGCTGATGAGACAGATATGTGACTCAAAGGATCTTCATGCTCTGGAATAGGCTCCCCTTCCACATGAAGCAGAGCCCATCCCTAACCTTATTCAAATGTAACCTTGACCACTGGATGGTTAACTGCAAATTCATCCACAGGCTAGCCCCATACCTCTTAAAAAGACAGAGTCCAACAGTAAACATACTCTAACACTGGATGGTTTAATCATAAATTCATCCCCGGGGTGGCCCCCATGTCTCTTACAGACAGAGGCAAACAGTAAACATTGCCTAACTGACATATCCCCCCACATAACTTTTCGGCAAACTCCTAAAATAGCCCTTCTAATAAACAAACTCCCCAAATTAAGATGCACATGTTACAAGGGGATACAACTGGGTTGAGATGGGTGGCTAGGCTTATAAAGGCCCTGGTGGTGGTTGGCCTGGTATATACCTATGACTCCCTAACAAGAGTAAACTGCTGGCAGAAAATGAGAAAAAAAATATTTACTCTGACAAATTCTCTCATGTTAATATTAGATACATTTTCCTCAAAGCCTTGTTTACACTCACGTTACTATATGGTACCCCATCCGCATAGAACCTTTAAAAAATCCTTACTACAAACTGTCCCTGGCCCTGTGGCACAGAAGGATGAAACCTTGAATATGTCCCAAATGGCATATGTTTGATTAGTAGTTCTGGTGCTTGACAGGCTGGGTGTGGGATGACGAGCTTGAAAAGCCACCAGCTGAAATACATTTGGGTGGGGGGAGCATTGGCCACCACACTGCCAACAACTACTGGGGAGTACATGACTGCCTGTAGAAGAGTCCATGTTAGGCTTGCAGTGTTGAACATCACTTAGCTGGGGATGATATGAGTGTGCACACCCACATCAATCTCCAACCAGACAGCCACTGTAACTTAGCTAGTCATCTACAGGGAGAAGTTAGGAAGGAACGTCCATGGGACCAGTATACTAGCCTGCACCCTTATACCAGACTCTCACCTCCAGCAGAATGAAACAGCCAATCAGATCTCCGAACGGGAATGAATACAATACATGCATTATAATGGTCAGAAGGAAGAGGAGTGAGACTTACGGGAAGGAAGGAATTCAGCAGTTTTTTGTAATGTTAGACTGATGACAGTAGCAAAGAAACTATGTGATGCATATTGTATTTAAAGGGAAAAAGTTTAAAATGTTTTCTTTTCTGATAATGTATTTTTTTTCTATGTCTTACGTGATAATTTAATAAAAGTGTTTACAAAAAAAAAAAAGTAAACCTGGGCATAAAATAGGTGTCTGTGTGCAAAGTCACCCTAACTCTATGGAAAATCAGATGGACTCCCCCACCATGACAGCTTGCAAATCAGATTCTCTACTTCCAGATGTCAGACCAACAGTTTTCAAAGTAATCTTTTAAGTTATGAACCTTAAGTCAACCTGACTGGCAAGCTCAAAGTGTGATATAATAAGCTTTTCTAACAACAAAATTGAGATCCCAAGTTGGGAGAAACCTGTTTTTGAGAAGGTCACAGATACAAAAAGTACAGTTTTGTACCTACCATAAATGTAGATGTTTGAGGATCCACATTGCTGCAGTCCTAACTATTGGGTAGTCCGCTGTCCAGTCGGCCCGAATACCAAAGTATATGGCTGACGTCGGTCAGGGCGCATTAGACTGGCGTCAGTACGTCAGGGTACTAATGCGCATGACCGACGTCATATCCTCAGTCTTTTCTTGCCCCAGATGTCAGAAGACCCTAAAAAGACAAGGCCCAATATACCTGCACCAACAATATGTATAATATATACAAAACTATCAGCATATAACCTCACCTACACAACCACCCCTAAACACAGAGGGGAAGGAGGGAGGGTAAATTGGACTGCAGCAATGTGGATCCTCGAACATCTACATTTATGGTAGGTACAAAACTGTACTATGTTCTTCATTCCACATTGCTGCAGTCCTAACTATTGGGTAGAATCCCAAAGCAGAGGTAAGGGAGGCTGGCAAATCATAAAGAAGCAGGAGCTGACAACATGCCTTGCAAAATAGCTGTGGCAAAACCAGCCCTAGACTTAGAGTAGAGAGGAAGGTGATAATGCTTAGAGAAAGTATGCACTGAACTCCAAGTAGCTGCCCCCAAAATATCCTTAGTTGCCACCCCCCTTAGAAATGCTGTAGAAGTGGCAGTAGCCCTAGTGGAATGAGGCCTAATCCCAGCTGGAATCTCCTTGCCATGATGGGAATAACAAAATGCAATGCAAAACCCAATCCACCTAGAAATAGTTTGTTTTGACACAGGCTTGCCCTGAACTCAAAGCAAAAGAAACAAACAACTGCTGAGACTGCCTAAAATCCTTAGTCCTGCTTAAATAATAACGCAATTGCCTGTGTACATCTAAAGTGTGCAAAATCTTTTCCCCTTTATTTTGGGGATCTGCATAAAAAGTAGGCAAATGAATAGTTTGGTTTAAAGCCACACTAGACACCACTTTAGGCATAAAGGAAGGATTAGTACGTAATGATACCCTATCCTTATGGAAAATCAAAAAGGGCTCTACTGCCATAAGGGCCTGCAACTCAGATACCCTTCTTGCAGAAGTAATAGCCAACAGAAAAGCAGTCTTCCATGACAAGTATTTCAATTCAGCAGTAGCCGCAGGCTCAAAAGGTTGTAGAGTAAGTTTTTCCAACACAAAATTGAGATCCCAAGCAGGAGTAGGAGCTCTACGTGGGGGTCTTATATTCTTTGCCCCTCTAAGAAACTGCTTGAACAAAGGATGCGAAAACAATGGTGGGTCACAATCATAGTGAGCTGAAATTGCTGCAGCATGAATCTTAATGGAAGAGAAGGACAAACCTTTGTCCAATAACTCAGTAAGATATTGAAGAGCCACACTCAAATTAGGCTCAGAAATCTCCAAATTCTTTGCTGTACTCCAAAATAAAAATCTCTTCCATTTTTCTCGTACACTTTCCTTGTACTAGGTCTTCTAGCTTCCATAATCACATTTAAAACTTGTTGAGGAAGTTGAGACCTGCTGTGTTTCAACACAGAATATGCCAGGCTGTTAGATGAAGAGAGTGAAGCTTGACATTGAGCAGATGACCGTCCTTCTGAGATAACAGATGTGGAATCAAAGGTAAGGGCCATGGAGGCTTCCTTACCAGACTCCTCAGTAGTGGGTACCAGTGTTGCGAGGCCAATCTGGAGCTATTAAAATCATCCTTGGCTTGTCTTGTCTGACCTTTAAGAGCACCTTTGGAAGAAGAGGCAGAGGTGGAAAGGCATACACATGAAGATTTTTCCAACTGAAAGAAAGAGCATCCACTTTCCAAGCTGTGTGATGAAACCCCTTTGTGCAAAACTGTGGCAGCTGGTGGTTTAGTGGAGAAGCGAACAGATCTATGTCTGGAGTTCCCCATGACACTGTCAATTTCTGAAATACATGAAGATCCAGTTTCCACTCGTGGGGATCCATGATTTGTCTGCTTAACACATCTGCTAAGGAGTTCTGTGCTCCGGCAGAAACCTTGCCTGAAGAGTTAGTTGCAAGCTGAGCGCAGTCTCCCATAATATCATTGCTTGCCTGCATAGAGGATAAGAATGTGTTCCTCCTTGTTTGTTGATGTACCACATGACAGTTGTGTTGTCTGTTAGAATCAACACCTGCCCTGGAAGAAGTAACTCCTTGAAAGCCATTAATGCAAACTGGACTGCTAACATCTCCTTCATGTTGATATGTAGATGCTGTAGTCTGGCAGGCCACTTGTCTTGTATCCACTTTCCATTTAGATGAGCTCCCCAAGCAATGTCCGAGGCATCTGTCGTTAAAATCTGACTCGCCTCTGGCCGGGTCACAGAGAGTCCCTTGTTTAGGTGACATTCCTGAGCCCACCACAAAAATTCTTTTTGAAGGCAAGGTATTATTTGAATGACAGTGTCCAAATCCTGGCAGTGCTGTGTCCATACATTTTGAGATACCATTGCAGCTTCCTCATATGCAGTTTGGCATTGGGAAGCACCAGAATACAAGATGCCATGAACCCTAATGCTTGAAGGACTGTCCTTGCAGTCAGCACGGACTGATGAGATAGTTGATGGAAGTAAAGGGATAGACTCTTTTGTTTGTCCGGGGTTAAAAGGCCATCTGGGCTGCTGTATTCAGTCTCACACCCAGAAAGCACATGTCTTGAGAGGGTACTAGACTGGACTTTATTTCGTTCACAGAATACCCTAGGCATCTTAGCACTGCTATCACATATTCCAGATGCTGTAGAAGGTCTTTCTTTTCTTGAGCCAGAATCAGGCAGTCGTCCAAGTAAGGATAGATTTGAATTCCTTGTAGCCTGAAGTAAGCTATCACTGGAGCCAGAACCTTTGTGAATACTCTGGGCGCAGTAGATAAGCCAAAGGGCAATGCAGAGAACTGATAATGAGAATTTCCAGCTCGAAACGCAGATACTTCCTGCAACTCAGTGTTATAGGCACATGAAGGTAAGCTTCCTTGAGATCTAAAGTTACCATCCAGTGATCTTTGCCCAGCAGAGGTAAAAGCTGTTGTAACGTCAACATCTTGAACTTGGGAATGTCCAGATAAGTGTTGAGGATAGATAAATCCAAAATTGGTCTCCACATGTTCCCCTTCTTTGGTACTAGGAACAGGCGAGAATAAAATCCTAGGCCCCTTTCTGATACAGGGACTGGCTGAATGGCCCCTATTTGGAGTAACAGGGAAATTTGCTTGTGAGCCTCTTTCCTTTGTGGAGGCGGAACGTCTGGCATGCCTTTGAAAGGGGGCAATGTATGGAAATAAAACCTGTAACCGTGGTGAATGATATCCAACACCCATTTGTCTTGAGTAATTAAATCCCAATTTTCTTTGAAAAGAGACAGTCTTCCTCCCAAAGGAGCTGCCAGACGAGAATCTACCGGCAGCTGAAAAGGCAGGTCATTGGGTCTGTTTACGAAAGGACTGACCCCTGCCCTCACCAGAAGTCGGAGCAGGTGAACTCCCTGTTCTAGGCCTAAAAGAACCTTGAGCTCTGCCCCTACCACGTCTAGACCTACCCCTAGACTGGGAATCATAAGCAGGATATGTCCATCCCTTAGTAGGCCAATTTCTACTAAACTTTGGAGGCTGCACCTGCAAAAAATCTTTAACAGTTTGCATAGACTTAGCTTTGTCCTCCATTTTCTTTAAAACTGCTTCCACAGGCGAACCAAACAACACATCAGACTGTAAAGGAGCATCCAAAATCCTTGTCTTAACATGCTCAGCTAAATTCTGATCCCTCAACCAGGCATGCCTGCGAAGAACAGAACTAGTGGCAGCCACCCTCGAGGAGGCCTGTACAGCATCAAAACCACATTGCAAAGAATGCTTACCCACTTGTTCAGACACATGAACTAAATCCAGCAACTCTTTACACTCAATACCTTCCGCCAAAGCATCCACCTTAGATTTCAATTGTGAAAGGAGATAATTTTGATATTTTAGCATGTGAAACTGACAATTCAACGCCCTCATGGCTAAAGTGGAAGAAGTATACACTTTCTTACCCCATCTATCCAAAGCCCTTGCCTCTTTATCAGTGGGAACAGGGTTTTTAACAACAGAGGCCTTAACACCTTTAGGTCCCTGAGAAACAGTTTCCGGGTCTGCCCTAGGACTCTTAAAAAGATACTTATGAGCTTCAGGCACCCTATAGTACCTATCAGGTTGAACAGGAGCAGGAGGCAAAGAATCAGGGTTCAGGGAAGCCTCTGCAAAAACATCTTCCACCACATTTAACACAGGAGGTATAGCTAAGGGCCTATGCTGGGGCAAAACAAGAATTCCCTAAGCCTTTTCCTGGAATCAGAGTAATCTTGGCCTTCCCATTTAAAGTGCTCCCTCATGGAATGCAGAGTCTTTGAAAATGAGAAATCCTCAGGAGGAGAAGCTGTAGGAGTGGAATCATCCACATCAGAATCAGAATAAGGAGGATACTCCTGCAAATCTTCCGCAGAAGACTCAGAAGCCTCTGAACACTGTTCAAAACTCTCAAACTCAGGTTCCACCCTAGGCCTCATATCAGGAGGGGGCATAGAACCTCTAATCAGAGTAATCAAATCTTCTGCCATTTTAAGCATATGTTTCTTAGGCACAGAACCTGAAGTGCTAGGAGAAGCCCCCACTGAAGCTAAACTTGGCCTACCTCTCAAAGAAGGTTTGGAAACAGAAGGAGAGGCTCTAACTACCTTGGGAAGAGAGGGAAGAACAGTTACCTGAGAAGCCCCTCAGCCTGGCCTACCTCCTGAGAAGGCACATCCTGTAACAGTAAAGTCTCTGCCTGAGACTCCAAGGAAACTCCTGGCAAAACCTCTGGCTCCACTGAGCCTTCTAAAGAACCAACGTCCGGGACTGCCGGTTCATCAACCCTAGGCTTCGCTGTTTTGTCCTTGCGCTTTTGGGCGAAGCGGACGTGGGAGCATCCGACGGTATTTTATAATTACAACGCTACCCAAACACTAACCTGGCACAGTCTAACCTTCTCTTAATAGTGCGTTTGTTAAATCTAGCACAAGAGCGGCATCCAACAACGTCGTGCTCAGGCCCTAAACAAGGTATACACAAGGTATGGTAATCCCTATGAGGTATCTGTTTCCCACAAGAAATACAGTTATTCACTTTTTCTGACATCCGGTTAAATACTGAGGCAAGAAAAACCAAAATGTTCTAGCAGTACTTAGCCAACTTTGATTCGGTCTGAAACTCCGACTTCAGAAAATTTCAGAACGCCAACCTGCACTCGCAGAACTGCTTCTGCATCGGACCATGCGGCAAAAAAGACTGAGGATATGACGTCGGTCATGCGCATTAGTACCCTGACGTACTGACGTCAGTCTAATGCGCCCTGACCGACGTCAGCCATATACTTTGGTATTCGGGCCGACTGGACAGCGGACTACCCAATAGTTAGGACTGCAGCAATGTGGAATGAAGAACATCTCTTTAAAAGCTGACTAACAATAAAAAAAAAAAAGGGAAATCCATGGACAGAAATGGCTACAAGATGAACCTTTACTGAAGTGCAAGATAGCCCAAAGGATAGCAACACTCACAAATATTTAAGCTCTAGTTATACAGTATCCTTGTTGTATTCCTGGTTACTGGCTAGGCACCAACTAGAAAACCTCTTCCACTTGCTAATATATGACTTTCTAGTAGCAGGTTTTCTTGCCTTCTTCAGTACCTACTGCATGTACTACTTTCTGCTTCGTGTGTTATGTACTGCATACTACCAGTTTGTACCTTCTGCTTTGTAATAAGCATTGTTAAAGTGACTTATTGATTCTATTTAGCATAATGCATTTACTGAGGCTACGTTTTCTACATGTCACATTTCCCTATACAAGCTGATTAACTACCGCCTAGTCACTCTTAATCCTTCTCCTTCCTCCGTACTTGCTGTTTTTACCCCTTCCAGCCATCCCTTATCCTCATACCTTTCCTCTACTCAGAGTTTCACTTTCTCTTTTTTTTCCATGTCCATCTAATACCCTCTCCCTATACAGTGGATATAAAAAGTGTACACACCCTTGTTAAAATGCCAGGTTTTTGTGATATAAAAAAGTGAGGCCACAATAAATAATTTCAAAACTTTTCCCACCATTAATGTGACCTATAACCTGTACAATTCAAGGCTCTAGAGACCCCTGGTTCCTCAGACCCCCTCTGCCTTGGGGGCAGCATCTATCAAATCCCCCTCTACCTCTAGGGGAAGGCGAGTCCTGAGCGTCCTGGGAGTAGCTCTGAGATTTCCTGAACCAAATCTTCTTTGCCTCCCCAGTGATTCCTTGAAAAGGTTCGTTGAGGGGTGGAGAAGTGGATTCCGATGGCAGAGTCTTCCCGTCTTTCTCTGGACGAGAGTGTCGCGTACGGACTTTCCAAAGAGGGTGGAATCGTCGTACAGGTCATTAGTAAAACACGCCTTAAAGGGATCCGAGAATGGACAGAGCCAGAGCGAGGTGTGACGCCTGATGGTAACGCCCATCCCAGCAGCTCTAGCAGTGCTCTCAGTAGCATGAGAAAGAAGCTGCATAGAAGTGATAGCAAACGACATGAGGGTGGCCATACAAAAGGAGAAAACCTTCTTGTCCTCTGCCGACATGGAACCTGGGGTACACCTAGCGATCTCCCTGACTAGGTCTCACTGGAGTACAATTATGTGTGTCATAGTTCAGCGCACATACCAAAAACGTGGTTGAAGCATACACCTGCTTCCCAAAGATGTCCATCATCCTGGACTCTCAGTCTGGCGGATGGACTGTGGAGCTCTCCTGTGCGAGCTCCATGGCACTGACGGGGGATCCCTTAGTCCAGTAGGTCTTATCCAAGGGAGCACTCAATATTCTGTCAGGGCATTTGGGGATCGGCTCCACTGTGTCGGTCTCCTTCCATGCCAGACATGTAATTAGATCCACCAGTGGATCTGCGAGAGGGGACACCCAGGATGTAGAGGATCCTACACCAAACACCTCCAGGAATATCGACTTGTTCGGGTTGAGTTTCTGGGCAGAACACCCCCCCCCCTCGCTGTCTAAGGATCTCCATGATGTTTCTGAAGACATCCTTGGGAAGTGACTGTGGGGAACCCTCCTCTTCCTCCAAATTGGTATCCTCCGTGAGGGACTCTGGTGGGGAGTCAATATGCCTCCTTTTACACACAAGTTTTCAAGACACCTTCACAGGGGGAGTTTCTGGGGAGGACTTGAAAACGTCTGGCTGTTCCCGTGCGGGAGCTCCATGGGGAGAAGAGGCGGCAGGCTGTCCCTGAGGTAGCAGGATGGCAGAATCCATACCAGAAACAGAGGGAGCCAGGGAGGACTCCAAAGATGAGACTGTCAAGGGTCTCGATGGGATCGAGAGAACCCTCTCGAGTACGTTGAAGGCAGAAGAACAAACCACCTGAGAAGGGGCTACAGACCCTCTGCATCAACTGGGGAGGCACAGCCGACCCTCCAGGCTTGAGACTCTAATTGGAAGGCTCTGCTCCAAAAAATTTGGAGCTGAAACAATCCCCTCTGATCCGGTACCGAGGCTATGGCTCCAAGAGCTAGACAATCTGAACTCATCGGATCAGACCTGCCCAAGGTAACGGCTGGCGTCAAGGTACCAGGTACTGCTGGCGCCAACCCCTCAACGCCAAGTGTCCTTGGATCCGAGAACTCCGAAACTGGGGGTTGGATCGGAGAAGGCGTAATCGGACTGAAGTTGGACTGTATGCCCCCCTGCTCCAGAGGGAGAGGAAGCAGGCAAGACCCCCATCTGTATCTGGGTGCGGATGAATCTCCGTATCATCCTGTCCAACTCGGCTTCAGAAAGACTATGGGTAGGGCTGGATGAGGAGGCCACCAACACTGGCCTAGAGGAGCGATGGGGTGATGCCAAGGCCAGGGAATGCCTTCGAAGCACCTCCGGCTCAGGGGAGAAGCGAGAGGAATGGAGCCGGAGCGACTCCGTTCTCGGAGCTGAGCTCATTTTGGCTGGAGGACCTGCAAAGGACGAGCGGTTGAGGGACCGCTTCCTAGGCTTATTCCTATGCTTATGTTTGTCGCCGTCCCCAGTCCTCTTAGCAGGAGGATGAGTCCCAGAGGCTGTGGCAGAGATGGAATAAGCAGGAGTAGCAGTAGAACCGGTGGTAGGAAGGGGGAGTAGGCCTTTCAGAATCAGTTTGTTCCTCCTGTCGATCAATATGCGGGGATTGAACCCCGCGCAGATCGAGCAGGAAGACTCAAGATTGGCGATCCCTAAAAGCTCAACGCACAGTGTGTGGCCATCAGCCGGGGAAAGCTTATAGCCACACTCCATGCACTTACAAAACAAGAAGTTATGTACTCACCATAACGTTCAATGTATGTAGTCCATCTCGCCTTACATTCTTACCCGTGGGTTCAGAGCCGAACCTTGGCTCTGACTCGGCCATACTCTAGCTCAAAGTCTTCAACTGGCTTGTGGCTAAGAGGTATCCCATCGTGCAACAGGTCTATTCCCCAGATCTTGTTTGCTGCAAGCTCACACACATACACACTAAGAAGAACAACCCCAACAGAAAGGACTACTGACACCTTGAGACTATACCTCCAGGTCCTCCAGGAGGAGATAGGGGGGAGGGTTAGTAATAATGTAACGAGAGACAGACTACATACATCGAACGTTATGGTGAGTACATAACTTCTTGATGTTATGTAGTCCAATCTCGTCTTCATTCTTACTCGTGGGACAGCGTCCCTAGCACCTTGACCTTGGGTGGCTCAGTGAAAAATATTCTTGAGCACTGTGGAACCAAAGGAAGACCTGCCTCTAGAGACCAGATCTAATTTGTATTGATTAATAAAGGTATGAGGCGAAGCCCATGTTGCTGCAGCACAAATATCATCCTTAGACATCCTAGTCTGAAACGCAGTTGAGGTAGCCACAGATTGTGTAGAATGAGCCTTCACTTTAAAGGGTAATTCTTTGCCATTGGAAGCATAAATAAATGAGATGCAAATCGGTGATCCAGCGAGACAAGGTTACCTTAGAAACTGGAACCCCAAGTCTACTGTCTGAAAACGAGACAAACATTTGATCCGATTTCCTGAAATCTTTTGTCCTATGTAAATAGAAACGCAATTGTCTGTGAACATCCAGCTGATGAAACTTACATTCTGCCTTGTTGGAGAATTCAGGAAAAAACCCAGGCAACTCAATGGATTGGTTAATATTGACAACAGAGGCAACCTTTGGAACAAAAGAAGGGTTAGTTCTTAAGGAGACCCTATCTTTGTGAAACACCAAATAAGGTGGCCTAATCGATAATGCTTGGAGTTCAGAGACCCCGCCTAGCTAAAGTTATGGCTACCAAGAATACTGTCTTCCATGACAAGAATTTAATATCACACGTAGCTGCAGGCTCAAAGGGAGTTGAGGTGAGCTTCTGTAGTACAAAATCGAGGTCCCATGGCATCACTGGATCAAAGACCGGAGGTCGGAGTAACAATGTCCCTCTCATAAAAGCCCTACAAAGCCTATGAGCCATAAGGTTGGGCTCATTAGCAATGTGAAAGGTAGAAATTGCTGCCAATTGCACTTTAATGTTTGCCGCAGCTGAACCCTGACTAAACAGTTGAGAAAGAAATTCCAATATTGCCAAAAAAGGCGCTGTATAAGAATCAATATGTCTCTCACGGGCCCAAATAGAAAATCTCTTCCACTTACTGGAATAAATCTTCCTGGTAGAAGGCTTGTGGGAAGATGATAGAATATGGACCACTTCCGGGGAAAAATTATGAAGCCTGACTAAGGACAGAACTGGAGCAGCCAAGGTGTCAACCTGAGGGTCTGGATGGAGGGAAGTAACTGTCCTGACATATGAAGTCAGCAGATCTGGAACTGGGTCCAGAATCCAGGGCTTGTCCATTAGATAGGGTTGAAGGAAGGGAAACCAAATCTGACGAGGCCAGTGTGGGGCAATGAGGATTATTTTGCTCCCCAAAGACTGCTTTCTGAATGACCTTTGATATCAGAGGTAATGGTGGAAAGGCGTAAAAAAGACCGTAGGGCCAATCATGAGCCAGAGCGTCCCTGGGTATCTCCCCCTCCGGGGGGATAAGGGTGAAGTAGCTGCTGCATTTGGCATTGAGGGGTTGGCAAATAGATCGCAGCAAGGCTGACCCCATCTGTGGAATATCTTTTCCGCAACATAATTGTTCAGGGACCACTCATGAGTCATTAGGATAGCTCTGCTCAGCCTGTCAGCAATCACGTTGGACTTTCCCGGTATATGCATTGCAACTAGAAAGCGTTGGGAATACACTGCCCACTGCCAAACTCGAAGTGCCTCTCTGCAAAGGGGGTATGATTTGGTTCCTCCGTTTGTTCAGGTACCACACAACCGACATGTTGTCTGAGTGGATTGCAATTGTCCCTAGAGGGAGAGAGCTCTGAAGTGCTTGCAACGCTAATAACACTGCTCTCATCTCCAAGACATTTATATGCCAGTGGGTCTCATGATCCTGCCATGTGCCTTGAACAGTCCTGCCAAGATAATGCCGCCCCACCCGATCTGGGAGGCATCCGCTGTCACCATGGCAACTGGAGAAGATGGGACAAAGGGCTTGCCTACGTTGAGATTGCTGGCCTGAAGCCACCAGCATAGATCCCACTTGCACGTGTCCGTAATCAGAATAAAATGGGAGAGTGGGAGATGCTGCAGTGACCATTGGGCAAAAAGCAGCCACTGAAGAACCCTCATGTGTAGTCTGGCAAGGGGAACTAGCATGATCGTGGCAGCCATGGTCCCTAATAACTTTAGGACCACCTTTGCCCTGACCTTCCTCAATAGTAGTAAGGCATAGACCTGCTATTGTAAAGCATGAATTCTCTCTTCTGGTAAGAAGGCCCTCATGAGCACCGTATCTAGTTCAGCGCCTATAAAAGTGACATGCTGTGAGGGCAACAAGGCAGATTTTTTCCAACTTAGAGTAATTCCTAACCATTGGCACAGTGTAATGGTGGTGTCCCTGGTCTGTAACAGTAGATTCCTGGTGGTGGCAGAAAGGAACCAATCATCCAGGTACGGAAACACTTGGAATCCCTGATGTCTCAAATGAGCCGTTACCACTACCATGCATTTGGTGAACACCCTGGGGGCTGTGGTGAGACCAAAGGGCAGAGCGCGAAACTGAAAATGACCAGCTCCCAGCCGGAAGAGTAAATGACTTCTTGATGCCCTGTCCATCTTGATATGGTAGTAAGCATCTTTGAGGTCGATGGAGCACATCCACACATCTTTCCCTAACAGAGGGGGTATTAACTGTAAGGTGACCATGCGGAACTTGGAATTTTGTACATGAAGGTTCAATCGGCTGAGACCCAAGATAGGTCTCAGGTCCTCTGTTCTTTTCGGCACCAGAAATAATCTGGAGTAAGTCCCAAATCTGACAGGCTGGATGGCTCCCTTTGAAAGCAACTTTTTTATTTCTAAAGTTGCGGAATCCCTGTGACTGGGTGGAACGTCTGGGATTCTCTTGGATGGCGGGGGAGGAGAAGAGAAGGGGATATGATAACCTCTGGAAATTATCTTCAATACCCTCTCGTCTTGGGTGACTTCTTGCCAGGCTTCTGGGTATAAATAAATGCGACCCCCGACCAGCTCCAGAGATGCACAGTCGGGCCTCCCTTCAGGAGTGCTGGTAGGGAGAACCACAAAAGGAATCACGGTCCCCCTGGTTACACAGGCCTGTTCTGCCTCTAGGGCGGCGTCTACCTGAATTTCCACCCCCTCCCCTGAAACTTTGTGCACCCTGAAAAAACCTCTGCAACTTCCTGAACCACATTTTCTCACCCTTCTGGCCCTTGGAGTAAGGTCTAGAAGGCATGGAAAAATGGATTCCCACGGCAGACAGGGTTTTTCCTTCCTGCTCGCACCTAGTGAGAGTGTCCTTCACCTTGGTTCCGAACAACGATGAACCATCAAAATGGGGCATTGGTGAACGTAGACTTGAAGGCCTCCGCGAAATTGCACAGGCGCATCCAGGAGTGTCTCCTAAGAAAGACTCCAGCAATCACAGCCCTACTTGCTCCGTCGGCTGCATATGAGATCAGCCTCATGGAGGAGTTGGTAGGGGAATTTAAGGTAGACATCTGTGCATTGACCTTCTGTGCCATGGCATCAGAAATGTTACCCTGTAGAGAAACTCCTAGCTCTTTTTGGAGATCTCTCTGGAGCCTCATAAAATGCGTCAAGTAGTTCAGCGACCACAGTGTAAAGGCCACTGAGGTAAACACATGCTTCCCATACCTGACCACAGCCCGGGACTCCTTGTTAGATGGATGGACGGTAGACTATGTTTCAGCAAGTTCCTTCTTGGTGGCCGCTGCCACCACCATGGCATTTAATGGAACGCCTTTAGATAGATACTCCTTGTCAGAGAGGGGTGGACAAAAACTTATTGGATGGACAAAAACTTATCGGGTCTCCTTTGGACTGGTTTCACAGTGTCAGGAGTTTCCCACACCTTTCGACAGACAAGGTCTAATAGCTCATCAAAAGGGGGAGAAACCCAAGAGGCGGAGGGTTGAGACCTGAAAGCCTTCAGGAACACAGACTTCTCATCAGAAGGGGATTTGGATGGCCAGCCGCCTCTCTGCTTCAAGATCTCCATGATATCTGAAAAAGAGATATCTTCAGAAGACGACTTGGGGGACCCCTCTGATTCCTCGAGGTCGGTATCCAACGTGAGACTCATCTGCGGAGTCAAGGTGTTTCCTCTTATACAATCGCTTTCTGGTGGGCTCCTCAGGCAAAAACTCTGGGGAGACGTCAGAAAGTTGGGAACCACTCATGGAGGAATCCTGAGGCTTAGGATCTCCGCTGCCCATGGACAGAGTGTAATCCGAAACGGACACCGGTACTGGAGGGGGCAGAGTATCGGTGCCGTAGGATGCAGCTGACGACCTGGCCAGCACACTCCTCATAACCTCGAAGGCTGATCCCCCCCGAATCCAAAGGCCGAGTAACTGAAGATGAAACAGTAGTAGCCCTCAGCGCTGAGGAGATGAGGTCCAAAGACGATGTCAGGTCCAAGCTCACTAGGGCCGAAGCACCGAGAGGAAGACTCGGAACCAATGAAGATCGATCCAAGACCTCCCCCTCGGGTTTGACCGGAGAACTGTGAACCCTCGACCCCGTGGAAGGAGCCAATGGGGTTGGAGTGGAAATCGAAACCGAGAGGCCAGGCGAGGCTACTGGAACTGACCTGACCTAACAGCACCCGACGGCACCAACAACTCTGGCTCCAAAGGCCGAGAAAGGCTTGGAGGAAGAACAACAAAGGATGAAGAGGCCATAAGCTCCGGAGCTGACTGGGTCGGAGCTGAAATAAATTTGTCCAACACAGATGACTGAAGCAATTTCTTCACCACCCTATCAATGTCCTCATCAGAAAGGTTCCTGGAAGACCTGGAAGATAAAGTAGGAGATCTGGATCTCCCTACAGAAGGGGACTTGCATGAAGGAGAACCCGGTCGAAACACTGGAGACCGGCTCCGAACCAAAATACCCCTGACCGCCTCCGAAAGGCTGGGAGCCGATACGGACTTAGTCAAGAGACTACCTTCTTTCAGCACTGAGGGCAATGGAACCGAAAAAGGAGAAGCTGTTCTAGCAACTTTCTCTGGTGGCTCCTAAGAAATAGACGGAGCTGGAGAGCGCTTCTTGGAAGTTTTTTTGTCCTTTTTAGATGGAGAGGATAATGCACTGGAAGACTTAGCCAAGTCTTCCTCAAAGGAGTGTTTAAGCAGTCCTTTCAAAATGAGCTTGTTCTTCCTCTCCGGTAGCACACGGGGACGGAAGGAATGACAAAACAAGCAGGACTCTTGGAGGTGAATAGCCCCCAAAGCAGCAGACACACACAGAGTGACCATCAGTTAAAGACATTTTACTGCTGCATTCAACACTTTTTAAAGCCCGAAGACCTGTGTTCCTTAGGATCTTTAGATGTGCTAAAAGGAACAAATTAATACATACACGCACTACATCCAACTAACAAGAAACAGAGCCTCTAACTCAAACGGCCAAGAAACCGGCGGGAAAACAACAGGGAGGACTAGGTCCCCTAACTTAAACGGCCCTAGCTCGGGGAAACAAAGGCAGGAAAGCACCACTAGCCAGACACAACACTAAATGCTAAGAGAATGGAGCACCAAGCCAAAGACCACACAGAAACAATGGGGAGGACTAGGTCCCCTAACTTAAACAGGCCTAGCCCGTGGGGAAAGGAAAATGAACGGGATACCCAAACAGTCAGACAAGGGCACAAAAAACAGTCAGAGAAACAAATACAGGCAGTAAAACATCACTACCACACACACACAGCTATGAAAATAGCTTTTTTGAACAATAAGTCAACAGTTTATAAAAATTTTATAAACAATATACTTAGCCACGGCCAAAAGCGAGCCCTCGGCTGAGCTTAATGAGCAGCAAACTAGATCTGGGGAATAGACCTGTTGCACGAAGGGATACCTCTGAATCACGAGCCAATTGAAGACTTCGAGCTAGAGTATGGCCTAGTCGGAGCCGAGGTTCGGCTCCGAACCCACGGGTAAGAATGCAGGTGAGATTGGACTACATAACATTCCCGGTTTGCGAGTCTCCAACATAACTTAAAAAGGGAAAGGCCCAAAGAGAAAAGCAGACTCACACGTACACACTCCTAACAATAGAAAGGAAGAAAGTTTTTTTTTTTTAACCAATGTGAACGAGGAGGGGAGGTGATAGGAAAGGTAGAAAAGAAGAATACTAGATAGAGATTTAAAGCCTAAAAAAAATAAGAACTTACCCAAAAAGTAGCTCAGAGCAGTGGATCACGATGCTTACACAAACATGCAAACGAGATCTGAAGGGAGGATGGAGACAGGGGCATTATGGGTAGGGGAGGAGCTTGGGGCTGGGATCAGATGCTGGAAATGCAGCCAAGTCAGATCATAGTACCACCAGGTTGAAGGGGACAAATGAAGACAATAATTTCAGATAAGATATTTGTTAGCCTGAGTGACTGCATGCTATTTATCTGCCTTTTTAGGTACAGAGAGTGGAGAATCAGGAGCATTGCAGGCAGCACTGAAAGCATCCTCCAAGTCTGGCAAAATAGGAGGAATGGGTGCAGAATGGGGGGCTTCCTGATGTAATAAACTGTAACATTCTTAGGCCTGGATACAGTCTCAGAAGAAAAATTAGTCTCCAATTTTTTCCAATTCAGATTCACTGTCTATAGAATCAGTCTTGTGGCCCCCCTTAGCTGACATTATCCTTTCTCTGTCAACATCAGAATTACCTTAAGAAATATTTTCCTTCCCTTAGGAGTACAGGAATAATAAAAAGGATGGCACACTTGCCACAGAGGCCTAAAAGCCTGCAACAAAGCCCTGTTTAAGAGGTAACATCATAATTTTCTTTTGCCACAGAAACTATTTCTTTGTTGTCAAAACATTACATTTCCTTTTCCTAGGGATCTCTCTGGATAAAGACCTAGAAGAAGAAGGTAATCTCATCCCAGACAAGCAGTCTCCCTTCACTGGCCACTCCAGTAAGATCCTCCCTGGGCGTCTCCAGCATCTAAAATGGAGATTCTCAATGCCCACACTGAACATTTGAACTGCTAAAGAGAAAGTGCATCACCCTTATCCATAACGGCCAGCAAGATTACGAAAGAAGGATGAGGAAAACAGTACGTGGTCTGAGGAATCAGCAACGTCCACTGCAGAGTCGCTTACCAATCGCTGAGGCACTGACTGAGCTCACACTACAGGCAAGAGTTTCTGCTTCAACTGCCTTTTCCTTTAGGTATGTTGGAGGAAGGAGCAGCAGAATCAGGGAAAGTAGCTATGCTATAGCCAGGAATGAAGCCTGATTGTCGATCAGAACACTAGAAGTTGCAAGGTGTCACTTAGCTCATATAAGCAGTACACAGTCCTTCCCCAAACTTTCAAACTCCAAAACAAATTTACACACACGGTATACAATCAAATTCTGCAGAACAATTGTACCCCTTAGTAAACTGCTAGAAATAATACAAAATTAGCAGGTAGTCTGCTCCGCTCCGGGCTCACTTCGCTCCTCTAGCCTACCCCCATTCCCACCCATCCCCATATCCATTACATTTATTCTTTACTTAACCACTCCCCCATTTCAATTACCCAATAAATTAATTCCACTTACTGCACTTAGAAAATACCCTCCCACTTCTTACACACACACACACACACACACACACACACACACACACACACACACACACACACACACACACACACACACACACACACACACACTCTCACTATCACATGGCCCATACTATCCACACAACACGTTGCCTATCATGCTTGCTTTCAATTTCAGCCTTCAGCATACTTCTTTACTTTCTGGCACAATCCACCTCACACCATATACCTCCTGTACACAAACCCTTCCTTTGAACCTAAATAAGCTAAGTTACTCAGACACCTCTCCCTCTCTACTTTTATTTTGTATCATAATCTCTACCATAATAAAACTAATACCTCATACCCCTAGAACAAAAATACACTTATTACATCTCCATAAAACCATCCCTAAGCAACAGCAAATATCCAAACAAACCCAGGTCCAACTCACCCCTCATCACACACCACTAAGACAATTAATGAGATGCTTCATTTCATAACAATTAACACTCGCAGTACTTGCAACAAAGTAACTGAATTCCATGCCTGACTAATTATCCACACCCCTAACATTGTGGCAGTACCTGAAACTCAGCTAAAACCACATATTACGGATATAACATTATTTGTTCCGATAAACTTCATAAAAAGGGAGGTGGTGTAGCACTAATCTATCAAAACTCCCTACAAATAACAACCCATCCAAAACCTGCTCCTACTTACATCCCTACAGTTAAATAACAACAAACACATTTGCATCGCTGTAATTTATATCCCACCAGGCCAAAACACCCACACACTTGAAGACTTCCTATCCTGGATAAATTCAAATATATCTCATGAAACTGTAATTCTTGGCGACACTAATATAAATTGGTTAAACGTAGTCTCCCCCTCACCAACACATAGTTTAAACCTACACAGTTTCACACAACTCATCTCTACACCCATCCATGGACTAGCTACAAACTTTGAAGCCACCCTAGACTGGATACTTTTACTGAACCCCCAAAACTATGCAAACTCAGGCACCCTACCTAATACTCTAAGTGATCACCTCCCAGCCTATACCCATAGGACTCATCCCCAAATTACCAAGACACATACTTATAGAACCTCTAGAAATCTTGCCCACTTTAACCAAAACCAATTCTTAACCATTTTAAAAGATTAGAACTGGCACCTATTAAAAACACTCCCCCTAAACGAGGCTGTAAATGTATTTAACAAAGTTTTCTTAGATGTTCTCAACAGCTTAGCTACAATGCAAACTAAATGAACCAAAATCAGTCATGTCCCTGGTTAACAAAACAAACTCAAACTCTCATTCTTAGAAACAAGCTTTGGAAAATATGGCTAAAAGATAAAACTAAACAAAATGAACTGAATTGCAAGCAAATTCATAATAAAGCAAAAATGTTAGTGATACAGGACAAAAAATACTTATTTTCCTCTAAACTATCAACCTCCAGCAATAATCCTAAAATGTTTTGGAAGTCGGTCTCCACTCTACTCAACCCTGGCAGCTTACAAAATCGCTTCCATGCACCAGAAAAAACTCCACAACAAATTGCCCATGACTTTAACACCCACTTCATCACTACCATTCAAAACCTACTCAAACACCCTCCACCTGACATATGCTCTAATCACCAGAGTGCTGCTCACCCTCTATCACCCAATAACACCCACCCCAAAAGTAGTCATACTAATACTTTTTCAGTCCAAAACTTTTCGCTTCAACCTGTACCCACCTCTGTAATCTTAAAATTATTAAACAAACACCTTGCTCACTTTCTGCTGACAACCTTTCCCCTGAATATCTGCAGCTTGCAGCAAGTGCAACTGCTTATCCAGTTAGCATTCTTATAAATCGGTCCATTACAGAATCCCACGTCCCCATTTTATGGAAAAAAATCCATAATTTCTCCACTCCATAAAGGTGGAAACTCCCATGATCTCTCTCCAACTACTGTCCTATCTCTATACTTTCTCCTCCATCAAAAATATTAGAAAAATGTGTCCATACACAAATCTTGAAACATCTATCTGACAATGCTCTTCTATCCCCCACACAACACGGTTTCTGCCCAGGCCATAGCACAATTGCTGCCCTACTCTCTTTTTCAGACACTGTAAACAAAGCCATTGATGCCGGTCATCCTACCTCAGTTATCCTATTGGACCTTTCTAAGGCTTTTGACACAGTGTCACATACAAAGCTCCTATTATCAACTATCAAACTTATGATGCTCCCTTGAATGCTTTAACTGGTTTACCTCTTACCTACAAAATAGAGAATAATCTGTTAGGTGGCAAACTTCTCAATCCAATTACTGAAAGAACATAGGGGTCCCCACAAGGATCCATTCTAGGACCATTACCGTTTAATATTTTTATAAATGATTTACATAAAACTCCCCGTATCCAAAACCTTATCCAGTATGCAGATGATTCAACACTAGTATCCACCTCCAGCAATTTTACAGATCTTCCTCACATATAAGCAAAAAGCATTCACTTCTGTCGAATCATGGCTCATCAATTCTCAACTAATGCTAAACCCTAAAAAAACAAAACTATTACTTTTCTCTACAGTCACTCCTGACTTTGACTTTAAAATCTTTGCTAAAGATGGCACTGAAATTGAAATAGTAAAAACTGCCAAATTACTATGAGTAACAATAGACAACAAACTCTATTATGAACTCCATATCCTAAACGCTATAAAAAAAAAAACAAAACAAAACACATTTTAAATTTGGCAAGCTATACCGCCATAAACTTTACCTGGACAACAATACCAAAACGAAA
This sequence comes from Protopterus annectens, assembly GCF_019279795.1. Lineage (NCBI taxonomy): Eukaryota > Metazoa > Chordata > Ceratodontiformes > Protopteridae > Protopterus > Protopterus annectens. Next base: position 1,740,368,355 of record NC_056743.1, on the reverse strand, counting down.
CTAGCCAGCACATTACTCATCCCCTCTCTTCTATATGGTAGTGCAATTTTTACCGACCTACACACATCCCTTACAAATAAACTACAATCATGCTACTATAAAATAGCCAAATTTGCCAATGGAACATCATATCGCTCTCACCACTGTCAAGCCATCAATAATTGTAATTGGCTAGAATTCTCCCACCACCTCCAGTATACCCAACTTGCCATAGCACACAAGCTAATGTACAAACCCAATGACTGCCCTGCACTCAACTCAATCCTACAAACTTATATTCCTACCAGAACTCTAAGATCCTCCAACAAATACCTACTAACCATAACTAAACCCAACAAAAGGGCAGGAAAATGTCTGTATTCCCATATCATTGCGGAACAACCTACCATCTCACATAACTCAAACTGACCACGCTAAAACCTTCAAAACAGCCTTAAAATCACACTACCTAAATAATCCATCGTGTACCTGCCACATAAACCACCCTAAATACTTATTTACTTACTTTTAACTACTAACTTCAAACTCCATAAATGTGCAAAATAAAACAAATGTCCACTCTGTTTTCTTGAAATTTTCATTCTCTGTATAAACTTTATGAAATTATTAACTTCTTCTATATTTGCTTTATATACTCGCTTTATTTAGAATTTTTTTTCCTGAATTTTTTTGTACCAATCATTGTTAAAAATGTCTATTTTATAAATGTATTAAGTGTACTGTGGAGCTTTTCTCCCCGGGCCTCCACTGAAAATGGGTTCTCTGACCCAGTGGACTTTCCCGGTTAACAAATGTCAATAAATAAATAGTCACAAATTGTACACAAGCACCTAAAAGTAAAACACACAGTTCCCTGCCTGAAATGTAAAACTCAAATAATAAAAATAATTACCTTAAATTCTGTGTAAAGTAAGCCCCTATAGCTTAAATCTACAGTGGATTCCTGAAAAGGAATTCCTAGACTAAAACAGCAGTGGTAATAAAGGAACATCTACCAACATTCCTGAAAAGCCAATTTTCTTCAAACGATGTACTGCAATTCTGACAAAAATATGTAAAAAAATACACAAACTCAAGAAGAATTTTGTGGAAGGGTTCCCCAAAGGGGGCTTATCTATCCGATAAGAACCTATGGGTCAAATGCTGTTCCTCTATGGTATCACTGCATGAGGTGGCAAGAAAGTATAGAAGATTTTTAGTCACTCTGGCTGTACATATAGCTCCCAACCAAAAGAGCTCAACCTACAGACAGCCAGAGTGACTGTGTGGGAGGCGACAGAAGGCTTAGGATGTTGGCTGGTTGCTGTATCCTTGACAGGATACAACTCTATGCCACTGCAGCAGCGAGAGTAATGAACATCTATATTTCATATGAGCATAAGTATTTGATGGTTTTGACACACATTCAGTAAATATTTCAGACCATGTCACAATGAAGACTAAGACACAGATTCAGGGTAATAATGTGAAAGGGAGACATTGATACTTTCCTATCTACCTGTTAAAAAGAAAGAACGTGAAGGAACGTCAAAACTATTCAAGAGTTGCCAGGGAATGTACAAATTTCTTCAAAATGGATTTCTGAAGAGTGTTTCAACATGAAAATGGAATAAAAAAATACTGCAGAAATTACCAAGAGATACAGGAAAGAAGTAATAGGAATTATTTAGAGGGATTATTAAAGGTTAAAAAAGTATTGCAGATGAAGGGAATCTTACTGAATAAGCAGAGGAGCAATTGTTGAGTGCTAAAGGAATAATAAGGGAATATCTGAATAATATGCATGAGTTTAGAAAGGTCACTTAAGTATTTTTGATAACCCCCCCCCAGCACAAAAACTATCAGCATAACTTAGTCATCAAAAAATAAAATGGGGTGTTGCCTAGCTAAGGAAACCTATGACTAGAAAAATAGCCAAAGACCCTATATAGGTTTTAGAAGCATTTCAGAATGTCTTTGAAAATATGTATACAGTAGAGAAATGGGAGGAACCAAGAAGATATACACATGAAAATATTTATGGAAGACTTACATATGCCAAGGTTAGAGGAAGACGAGTCTCAAGAGTTAAAAGCTAAGATGGAAGAGGAAGAGATACAAATGGTGAGGTGTAACCAACAGGGAAAGCTCTAAGAAACAATGGCATTCTTGTGGAAATTAGGAATGTAAGAGGAAAAAGTTGCTGAAGATCTGGAAGGTTTTGTTTAACAATATTTTAAAAGGAGAGACAGTACCAGCATCTTGGAAGAAAGTTGTGTAGCTGTACTACTCAAAGAGAGAGGGCAAAGACCCTTTAAATCCAACTTTATCTAGACCAGTTTCAATTTTGAACCATGACTACAAAGAATTTAAAAATGGCTAAGGTGTTGCCAAAACTGATAAAAACTGATAGAAACTGATAAATATGAATCAATGTGGTTTTATGAAGAGGAGACAAACATTCAGAACTATGATGATCCAAAGGGAAGTAGACTGCAAGTTGAAATCATTGATGTTGGTGGGTCTTGATAATAAAGAAGGCATCCAACAAAGTTAGTGATTTTATGAGTAGGGTAATAATGGCTACATTTGCTTTTCCTGACAAAATAATAGAGATAATTAGGAAGACAAATAAAAAGTTAGAGAAGAGAATGAAGGTGGGAGGGTTCCTCTCTGACAAGCTTGGTTTGAAGAGAGGAACGAGGAAGTAGTATCCACTTTTTTCCTTTTATTTGCCTTATACCAAGAGCCACTAGTTTAAAAAAAAATTGATCACAAACTCTAGGGTTTAACTGGTTTGGTACTCAAGAAAAATTATCTGTATTTGTGGATGATATTTTGTACTTGATAAATCCGGGAAAGGATATTTCAGCTTTGTGGAACATTTTGAGACAGTTTCAGATTTTTTCCAGGATATGAAATAAGGATAAAACAAAAGCTATGGCAGTAAACTATTTTTCCACACATGAATTGGTTCAGCAATACACAAATTTATGGGGACATTTAGGTGTCTGAAGTAATAACTGTTCTATTGTGGCAGCTAAGGATTTGTGGGAACTGATTAAAAAGAGAAGCTGGAAGCTCTTGACAATGGATATGGATAGAAAGGTATAAGTACTGAAAATGTGTTTAGTCCCTTTAGTACTATATGTATACAGGTCAGGCATACTTTTATTAAACACAAGAGAAGCTGTGGACTATATTTAATAAAGACTTGAAGATATTTATTTGGAGGGGAAAGGGGTAAACGTTAAGTGGGAAAAATTGTTTCTCCCCATAGAACAACATAGTTTAGGAAGAACAGATTTGAAGGGATATTTTGGAGATACTCAGTTAAGGATCATGTACATAGCGCAGGCAGACTACTACAAATGAAAATGTAAAGAAATTATGCAGAAAGAGGGAGAAAGTAGGATTTTGGATGCAAACACTAACAAGCATACTGGCTATTATATGGACAAAGAAGCAGGCAATATTTTGAGAACTAAGCTAATATGGGAAAGGAGAAAAATGTTACTAATCGGGATGACAAAGTAAGAGCCCGGCAAACAGACAAGATGGAACTGGAATTTACTGGCAAAATTAGTAAAGGAACTAATAATGTATTGGGAGCAAATAACTAGCACGAGAAAAGTCAAGAGTGACATGAGATCAGACAATATTTTGGAGTGTGGGTTGGGTACTGCCTACCCTACTGTGGATTGATAACACAGTACAAGTACAGAGAAAGGACTAGCAGAGTGGTAAATGAAAAAAACAGCTCTGGTGGAGTTTACAGGTAAGTCTAGAAGAGAAGTTGCAGTAAAAAATGGACCATTCATAGGTCATACAAAAATGGACCATTCATAGGTCATACAAAACAATGCATGATATACATAAGGATCACTCAAAATAGGTTAGAAAGACTGGGAAGCAAGAATGGAAATACAATACACAAAGAAACAATCAGGAAGATATTTCTATGGCTTCCAACTAGGCAACAAAATTTAGAAGGTTTAGGATTTTTATATGGAAGTGTTTTCACATGTATTTGTATATCCCAATGAGGCTTCAGGGAATTTTTCCACAGGTATTCAGCAACTGCTTGAGGTGTGATAGAATGATGGGGAAGAGAGGGGTACCCTGGAACATGTTTTTGGGAATGTAACAAGATGACAGACTTCAGAAATTCCATCTAGGTCTGTCAGAAATGCTAACAGGAGCAAATTATTTTAAATAAGGATTTTTCTGAGCTGGGCTATAGAAACTGAATTGTCCAGACACAGTAAGACCATACTAAGTGTAATGCCAAAAAAGCAATGACTAGGGAATGGAAACCAAAAGCAAATTCAAATGCAACAGGTTTGTTGAATGTTGTAAAGGCTATTAAAGAACTGGAGGTGGAATCTTCAGAAAAGGGAAGGAAGAAACTACATAGAAATAAATGAAATCTGTTGGAACAATATAACTTTATGTTCAGGAGGACTGATATTTCAGGGAAGGCAGGACTTGAGCAATCTATATAATGTTAAATTGAGTAATTTTTTAACACCTTTACTGAACTATCACTGAAGACATAAGCAGACATACATTTATATAAAAGAAAGCAAACCATGTTAACATGTTCACATTTAAGTAACTATCATCAAACCAACTTTACATCATAAACTATTCTCAATTCCTGCCTTTTCTTGAACTTCATTCCTCCTCCATAATATTTTTTGCATGTACTGTTCCCACAATTTCAATTTTTTACTATGTAATTTGTCTTACCCTTTTCTAAAGATCATACTGCCTGTTCTTTTCTCTCTATTACAATATTTACTGCTTCAAGTAAGATTGGGTTAGACTTTGATTTTCATTTTCTAGGAACCTCTTTTTTGGCAGCCACCAGAATTAAACTTAACAAGGCTTTATTACATGTCTACGCAATTCAGATCCCGTATCCCAGCTCAAAAAAACAATTTACTTAGCTACACTCATTTGTTCCTCAGTATTCCTGACACAATATTCTGCAGGGAATTTTTAAAGTCTGCCAATCATTGTACTCAAAAAAAACATATACTCTCAGGTACCTCTTTATTCCTCCATCACACCTCCAACATCTATCGACCTGAGGAAAAATTCTTTGGAGTCTGCTTGAGGTACAAAAGTACCTATGCAAACACTTCCAAGCAAAAATCCTAAATCTTCTAGACTTTGTTGCACATTTGGGAGCCATACATATATCCTCCCATTGTTTATTTCTGAATTGCATATCTAATCTCTCTTCCCAATCTTTTCTGACCTCTTCTGATTTATTCATATAGTTATTGTACAATATTTTATATACCCTACCAATGATCCATTTTTTAACAGCAGTTTCCGTTCTCGATTCAGCTAAAAACTCTACCTATGCATTTCTTTCTCTTAGGACTCCCCTGTCCCTTTCTCTTTGCGGATACTCTGATATCAGTTCCTGATGGGGAAGGGAGTCTACAGCCTATAGTCCAAATATCTTCTTGGCCTCTTCCCATTTTATTATCTTTCCTTCTATATTTGCTCTCAATACCTTGGTTCCTTTCCAGTTTCCATCAGTAAATTATACCCCTTCTTGCCTATTCTCTCTGTATCCTTAACTGAACTCATCCCTACAAGCAGAATCTCCTTTCTCCATTCCAGTATTGGTTTATTTCTTAGTATACTTTCTGCTACTCTATGAATATTCTGCATGACTGTTACTCTCCTTAAGGATCTCATCCAAAATCCCACTATCTCCTTATTTCTTGAATTTCCCCATTTCATCATCTCTTTCCATTTTGAATTGTAGCTTTCTGCTTGTGTTATGTCTGACAGCCTTAACTGTCTAGCTCTAAAATATCCCTTCAGATCTGGCAGTCCAAAACCACCTTGTTCTATTGGAAGGATCAACTTATACCAATTGACTCTCAACATCTTCCTCTCCCACATAAAACCCTTCAACTCTATTAATTATATCCACAACTCCTCTTCTGGTTGATAAAAAACTGTACCTGGCCTGTCCATAAAACTAAAGAGACTAAAAACATTTTTACTGCTTGAATCTTGCTATAAATAACCATAGGCAAGAGCTTCTATTTTTTCGTTTTTTTGTATTCCTCTCTTTTAAGTCTGTTCCCCACATATCCTTAGCTGCTATAGCATAATCCTTTTGAACTCACACCCCTAAACACTTCATTTTATCATGTCCCCATAAATATGGCTATTACTGAACCAATTCATGTGTGGGCACATAGTTTACAGCAATAGCCTTTGTTTACTTTCATTAATTTTATATCACAAAAAACAAACTTGGAACTGTCTCAGAATGTTCCACAACACTATGCCCTTTTCTGGTTTTATCAGGTACAAAATAATATTGTCCGCAAATGAAGCCAATGCTTCTTGATTACCATACCAATTATACACTTGAATTTCTGAGTCTCTTATTTGCCAATGGTTCTAAATATAATGCAAACAGCAAAGGGAAGAGGACACCCCTGCCTGGTTCCTCTCTTAAGACACAACTCATCAGAGAGGAACCCTCCCACTTTGATTTTTGTCTCTGATACCTCATGTCCCCCGAATTAACCTTATTGTTGTATCAAGGAATGTAAATGTCTCCACTGTCCCACTCGTATAATCCCAGCTTACTCTGTCAAATCATTTCTTTGCATTAAGATCCACCACCAGCATTGGTATATTCTTACATTCTCCTTCCCTCTTGATCATCACTATTCTATGAATGTTATCCATTCTTTTGCCTCCCCTCCACAAAAAAAAAAACACAATAATTCATATCTATTAATTTTGGCAACACCTTTGAAATGGACCTATTTGAAGCTGGATCAGATTAGTCTTTATCATATTTAGGTATTATAGCCACCACAGCTTTTTTCCAGGAGGTTGGTACATCCTCTCTTTTTAAAATACTGCTAAACAAAACCTCCCAGATCTTTTCCACTTTCTTCCCTCCTAGCTTCTAAATTTCTACAGGAAGACCATCTATTCCTGGGGACTTTCCTGCAAACTGACATTACATCACTGTTTTTCTGTCATCTCCTCCTATCTTAGCTGTTAATTGTTGAGCCTCATCTACCTCTAATCTTGGCTATTTTAAGTCTTCCATAAATATTTCCATTTGTGCTTTTTCTTGATTTCCCCACTTCTCTGTTTTATACAAATTTTCATAACATTTTTGAAATATTTCTAATACCTCTACAGGATCTGTGGTTACTTTTCCTGTCATGAGCTTCTGAAGTTTGTCAACAACCCTTTCTACTTTCTGATGCCCAAGTCATGGTGCTAAAGTTTTTTTGTGCTCTGGAGTTATCAAAAAAAACAGTTGCTGAACAGCAATCTATCTAAACTCATGCATACTATCCTGGTATTTCCTTATTTTCCCTCTAGTACTCCGCAGTTGCACCTCTTCTAGTTCTCTGAGATTCATCTTATTATGCAAAACTTTAACCTTTGTCAGCTCCTCTAAATAATTCTTGTTACTTAACCATATCTCTTTTTTCTACTTCACTTCACTTTCATTTTAACCTACTCACTAGCTGTAACTTTTGGAGTAATTTCTATCTTCCTTAATAACTTCCAAATAATTTCCGCTTCCCATTCCTTAAATTCCTGTCTTTTTAACTGGTAGGTAGGGAAGCACCAGTGTCTCATTTTTACTTAATTACTCCATATTTTCATCTCAGTTATTACTGGTGCATGATCTGAAATAGTTACTAGGTGTGTGTGTCACAGCTCTCAATTAAATGCGCATATTCCTGAGAAATATAATTTCTATCTAGTCTACTCCAGTTATTATACGTTTGGGAATAATACATAATTTTCTCACAGTTCCTACTACTGAATTCACGTCCGCCATACCAAATATTTTCATAAAATTTTGTCAGCATTCTATCCTGTTTTGTTATATTTTTCCTTCCAGGCCCCACAGATGCATCCTTACTGATGCAGATCAAATTCTAGTCCCTATCTATAACTAATATTCCCTGCTGAAAGCAGATTACTTCTCCCGAAATTTTCTTAATCCCCATAATAGCTGCTTTAGGTGGAATATAAATATGTGCCAGTGTAATCCTCATCCTTTGCCAGTAGCCCCCTACTAACACAAATCTACCATTATCTCTTTTCCCCTTCTTCTATCAGTGTTGGAGCTCCTCTAGCAATTAATACAAGTACTCCTCTTTTCCTCCATTCCAGATATTCTGCTGAATATCCATCCTGAAATCCTTTCTTTATCAAATCCACACTCTTTTTTTCCAAATTTGCCTGTCTCCTGTAGCTTTGCTATATGCACTCTGCATTTCTTAATATAAGTATATATTCTTTTATTTTTGTCTAAACCAGTAAGACCACTCACATTCCAAGATAATATGGAAAGTGTCACCATTATAAGAAGTCATTATTCCTACATATTATACATGACAGCTTTATTTGCAGTTTTTGTGATACATACGCCCACTAATGTTTGGCAGGTTAATCCTTTACACAGTTTTTCTTATCTTCATTTGAACCTATGTCACATTTTACAAGACTTTTTGTTTTAAAGAAAACCTACAAAAATGCCAAACGCACTCCCAGAACAGCCCCATAACCTGTTAACTTTAAACATACAAAGCTATATACATCTTCAAATAATGAAGTTTAACACTTCTGACAGGAACAACTGTTTCAAATAGACAGTTGAAAACACATATCTTATCTAACCTAAAGCTGAGATTATCCATGCTAAGACGCATGCTACTGCCAGTGTTCCTACTTACACTAATTGGTGTTTCTATCATTATTCCTCTCCCAGACTGAACTCACATGCTTTCAGAAAAACATTAACTTTTAGTCTTGATGAAACCACTGCTATGGCTTTTTTACTGCACTACAATCAGCTTGTCTCCATGGAAACATAAGAAAACAAAAGCTACAGGCTTATATGAACTTTTCATTACATTCACTGTTCTCTCATTTACTTATTTCCGTTTAAAACTTGTTATTGGATTAAGCCAAAGGTCTTAATTCAGACATTCATGTATACAAAACTAAGGGAAAACATCTCAGCTATACATTTATTACGATCTGTGTACTTTTGCACCTCCTCCACCTCAACAACCCAAGATTAACAGCGAATTATTAACTTAAAATGCTTTTATCTAGCTTTTTTCTCTTTTTGCACTGCAATGCCTACATTTCACAATACTAAAAAGAGGAAATAAAGGGCATCTGTTTACTTCAGTATCTTTATCACACACAATAGATGAAAATGTTTTATTATAAGAAATGCAATTTATATCACGAAACGTTTTACAGAAATATTGTTAACAGAAATTGTTTTGCTTACAGTTACCCTTTTCTTTCCTCTTCCCTCCCCATAGTGTACTTCCAAACATTAACGACATGAAGCAAGGTAAACACCTTTCAGTTCAGCACAAGTTTAATAAAATCAAAAAGTCCATTCTTTCCACTTTTTCTTGTACAGCCACAGTTCACAAATGTTATTGATGCTTTGCAATCTCACATTTATTTAACAATTTCTATGTTGCTGGTCTTCCTGTTCATCTCCATATTCCATCTCCAGACTCTGGTTCAATTCTAAGGTACTTCCGGTTCTTCTAGTCAACTCATGTGCTTTCCTCTGATTCTCAAGTATTTTACTTTGGAACATTGGAAAATGTTTTAATAACAAAGTCTCCACACATACCTTATTATCAGAAGAGTGAGAAGCAGTGTCTTTTTCTTCTTGATGGTTCAATTTTTGTTGAAGAAACTTTTGTATTTACTCCTAAGCCAGTTCTGCATCAAAAATTACTTTGATCCCTCAGGAAAAATATTCTGAAAATAGCTGGATACAGTAGCTTGAATATAACACCTGCCTCTTGACATTCCCTGATTGCTGGAATAAATGTGTTTTTCTTCTGCCTGGTATACAGTGAATAATCATTTTCCACAAACACTACTGTCTTGAACTTTTAATACTTCACCCTTTTGCCACAGTTTTGTTAGGATCAACACCTTCTGCTTTTACTAATGCAGGTCTTGGTTGCTTTCTCATAGCCAGGTTTGGTACGATGTGCCCTTTCAATTACCAGATCCTGCTGTGGAATACCAATCCAGTTGCTTATTTAGGCCTTCATAAAATGAACAGAGTCTAATTTCTCTTGTACAGCATAAAATCTCATATTGTTCTTATTTGCTCTGTTGTCTAACTCTACCATTTTTAAAACCTCTTTTTGTGCTCAGTTTTATATTCAGCCTACCTTTTCTTCATTTTGACCTCTGATTTTAACAATTTTATCAGCTCATCTGAATATCTGTTTAAAGCTTCTTCCATTTTTTTCTACCCTTTTATTTGAGTTGATATACTCCTTCAGTGTTTTATTTTAATCGGCACTGAGGATACTTAACTTTAATTTTCTTCTAGATTACTAGAATCTGTGTCTTACACCAAAGCAGAAGCTTAAACTGGTTTTTGCTGAACAGCTGCAGGATTCTTATTAGTCAGCGTTTTCTCTTCCCCTTTTCTAGTTGATTTTCTTTCAGTGTCTCTTAGTTTTCTTCCTGGTTGACATCAAGCATGTATTTACTAAAAGTGACAGAGTTCCTAGCTCTTCTCTTTTAGTTTATTTTTTTACACTGGAAGAGCTGAAGCTAAGCTGTTGATCAGTGTGCAGGAATCTTGGAAAAGCCCAGACCCATTCTCATTTTAAACCATGACTACAAAGTGTTTATATCTATTCTACCTAAAAGAATGGCAAAGGTGCTACAAAAGTTGACAGATAAAATTGATACCACAGGGAAGGAGTTTGTAAGAAAATACTGCTGTAACTGGTAGGTAAGGATGAAGAGAAAACATTTGAAAAAGTCAGCTGATGAATATGGTAATTGTAAGCATTTACTTTCCCTGATAAAAAGGGTTGAAGACATGAATTAAGGTAGGTGGGTGGGTGGAACTTCCCTTATGACAACTGGACTGTAAAGAGCTGAAAGTAGACCAATGGGCTAATCTATGTTATGAATAGCAAAAGCCAGTACAAACATAACTGGATATTTTTCTACTCAAATGTCATCTGGAAGAACCACAAAAAAGAAAAAAACAGCTTCCAAGGAAAATGTATGGAAATAAATAAAACAATAACTGAGCAGGAGAAAAGTGTGGTGGGACTTTAATTCAAGCATGGCAGAACCACATGAGAATACCTCTGCTTTTTTTGAGACAAACATCAGTCAAATGCATGCTGAGATCCTCAAAATAAAAGGTTCACTTTTGGAATATAGAACTACAAACAATTAGAGGTTTCAAGATTTAGAAGATATGCTTTCAATGTATTCAGATGCCACTGCTAACTTGCAAACCACAGAGAAGAAATAAAAGAAAAAAATGGTGGAAACTGATTATACAAAAACCTGTGGAATTAGGAAAATTGAGACAGGATAACATCAGATTTGAAGACATCCTACAAAAAATGGAGGTTGGGGGTGATGAACTTATAGAAAAATGTCTTGAAAAATGGACAGCTATACCCCATAGAGGAATACACATATAATGAGATAAGATGGGGGCATAGTTGAATTGATTATGATTATAATATGAATGTGATGGATTATGAATGATAGTCTTGAGGTCTGTGATGTAGATCTTGATTAATATAGCATATCATATATTATATATTGAATTGGAATTGGAACATATTATATGGGCAAATTAAATTAATTTAGAAACCTATAATTTATTATATATATATAAGCCATCCAATAAAACAATTTTCAAAAATACAAAATTCAAAAATCATACCAACCCACCAAACCCACAATTGTGACCACCAAAAAAAAAAAAAACTAATGTTATAGTATTGTTCATTGACATAATAAGTAAATTGAAAAACATTCTAGATTAGTCTTGTGATTGGATTTAGGGGGACTGGGACTAAAGTTACTAAAGACAAGGACATGTTTTTGATTTTTAATAGTAACATGATAGTCACTTTTGATGTTTTCTTTTCAGTTCAGTTACATCAATTGGCCTTGAAAATGGTTTTATGACTATATTATGTGCCAATTCAACTTAATCATAACACTTTTCTGACTTCGTATGGATGAAATAATAAGAGAATAGATTTTGTTTTTTTTGAAAGGGCATCTTTTTTAGCAAAAACAGGGGTGTTGCAATGTGTGCGTGCTGTGCTCCAGTGTTTGCCAACATTGTCTTGGCACAATGGGAGAATTTAGGACTTCATGGGATCCTTATGTCCTATAGTGGTGTAATCTGGAATGAATTCTGGACTGTTCTGGAGGGAGGGTCAGAACCTGACAAGTTTTCTTCTACTTTTCTTTCGCTTACTATGAATAGCAATGTAGATACTACTTAGATGACTGATTAATTGACTTTGAACACAATTGTTTCACAACACTTTTGTACACAATTTTCTATATAGGAAATTCATCTTATTATATTCTATTCAAGCACACCATTGCATTGCACAAAAAGCCTAATTAACTGAAAAAGCCCTAATTAAAAGCCTGCCAGAATGGTGTCTGATTTTGATTATTTTTTTAGTGATGTAAGAAAAATAAAAAAAACTTTTGTTGGTACCCTGGTACCCTAGAACCTCATTCATAGATATTTTTAATGAAGTAGACTAAAAATAAAAAATGTCATTTTTCTTGCACTAGGTGGGCAGGTGTCCACAAAAGTCCTGGTAAACTTTTAAATTAAATTTTGGATGGGTGCTTTACCTACTACCCCAATTTTTGTGACATTAAAACATTATTTCCAAATATTGGAAAAAATATATTTGATGTTGACCCTAGTTATCAAAATTTGGTGGAAATTTGAAGTGGTGGTTTAAAGAGACACTTCCCTTAACTTACTGACTGTTTGAAAAAAAAAATTTTTGACACCCACAATACTTTTTTTTATGTGTGGTGTGTTGCCCAATGCCCTTATGTTATGGGCAGAGAAAAATCAAGCTCAAAAAGTTCAAAAGGATGTACTGTTAAAATTTCTGTGTTATGTGTGTTTGTTGTCTGTCCTAGTTTCTATGTTTCTATGTAGAGAATGCCCTAAGGTAAAGGATTTATTAAGGATTTATCAATTCAATACAAATCAAAAAAAAAAAAAAAAAAATATATATATATTTACATTTGGTTTGGATACCTTCCCTCCCTTTCTTTATTATATTTATATTGATCTCTGGTACCTGGGGACCATGAATGGGTGAGTTTGAGTTTGATGAAAAGTTAAAAAAGAATCAAATTTGATGTTATGATGCTTATCATGCTCTCTCCTGGGTTTTTCTTTCTCTTTCTATTCTAATTAAAATTAAATTTTTTATTTTATTTTTTATTTAGTTTGTTTTTTTGTTTTTTTTTTTTTTTTTTTATTATATTTTGTTTTATGTTTGTAGGTAAGTATTTGCAGTTTTGGGGGAAATGATGATGATGTTATTTGTGATTGATTTAAGCAATGTATTTAAACTAAACATAATGTATTTATTAGTTTTTTTGATGTAGGAAGTCACAAACATCTACGCTTAGCTCTGCTGTGTTTGCTTGCACTGCTGCTTTGCTGATGAACATTGTCTGTATATTTTCTGGATTTGGAGTTTTCTGCTTATAAAGGATTTACCATCTACCAAGCGTCGCTTTTGTCTTGCAACAGCTTCCTTTTATTTTTCATTGTTTGTAAGACTCTACCTGTTTTCCTTGTATAATGAGATGAGTAAATCTCCCAATGAACTTTCCTAGAAGTCAATCTAGACCAGTGGTAGTCAAATCAACCTCACATGCACAAAAGGAGGAAATGTTATCCATTTTATGGAAAAAGGGAACAATCTAGCAGAATTAATGCTGACAATGATTACTCTATCCAGGCATGCACTGAAAGGAATGTGCTCATCCCTGTAAGAAATGCAATAAAAATGAAAGGAGATAAAAAAAAAGAGTTATGTACTTAACCATAACTTGGAATCTGTGCTATCCAGTGTCATTATTCATCACGGATGGGTCTTAGATCCGAGCCGGCAGAGTAAGCAACAGCTCCTGAGCTCAAGCTCCTCCCCTCTCAAGAGCCCCTGTTCCCCATAATCTTCAGACAGAGTTTGTTAGATAGAAATAAGGACAGTGAAACTGTCTACAATAAGGAACAACAGCACTAAACACACCATTACTCCATGTATCCCCAGTCACCAAAAGGAGGAGGGACAGAGGGTGGAAATGTGATGAATAATGACACTGGATAGCACAGATTCCAAGTTATGGTACGTACATAACTCTAGCTGATGATATCTGTGTCATTAATGATCACGGATGGGTCAGAGTCCGCAGCTATCCATAACACTGGGAGGTCTCAAGGAAGGACATGCCGGAGCACAGAAGAACCAAAAAAAGCTCTACTCCTGGAGAACAAGTCCAGTTTGTAATGTGTTACAAATGCATGGGGATTTGACCAAGTGGCAGCAGCGCAAATGTCATCCAAGGAAGTCTTTGCCCAGAAGGCCGAAGAAGTGGAATGGGCTTTAACAGCCCTGGGAAGATCAATGTGATGGCTTTCATAAATGTGAGCTATGCAACAAGCGATCCAACGTGAAACAGACACTTTGGAAATGGCCATACATTTCCTGGCCTGACAGAAAGCTTTGAAAAAGCTGATCTGATTTTCAAAAATGTTCTGTTCTCTTCAAATAGAAACATAGCTGCCTATGTACATCCAGGCAATGTAGTTTGTACTCCCCTTTGTTCAAATAATTGGGAAAAAAGACATGTAGTTGAATTGCCTAATTAAGGTTAGTTTCTCAGGTTACTTTAGGAATGAATGAAGGACTATTCTGAGATGCCCTATCCCTGTGAAAAAACACGAGGGAAGTGTTTATTCAAAGAGCTTGCAATTCAGAAACCCTCTTGGCAGAGGTAATAGCCATCAAAAATGACATCTTCCAAGACAGAAACTTAACATCACACTTCACCACAGGCTCAAAGGGAGATTGTATAAGGGACTGTAGCATCAAAGTAAGATCCCAAAGAGGAGACGGATCTTTGAAAGGAGGCCTGAGCAAGAAAATATCCTTAAGAAAGGCCTTGCATAGCCTAGAAGAAAACATGGCGCTGTCACTTAGGTGGAAGTTAGATATAGCCACTAAGTTAAGATTAATTGTCGAGAAGCTCACCCCTTTTTGAAACACAGAGGACAGGAATGACAAAATGTCTGGAATAGAAGAAGAAAATGGATCTATATCATGCTGACGAGCTGAGAGAGAGAATCACTTACATTTGCTGGAATAAACCTTTTTAGTAGAAGGCTTCTGGGAGGCCAAAATGATGTCCTTCACTGGAGAAGGCAGTTTAATCTGGCTGACGATAACTGGAACTGAGGGAACCAAGTTGTCAGCCGCAGGGACTGAAGGTTGGGAAGAGGAAGTCCCCAGGGATGGGAAATGAGATCCAGGGCTGGATCTAATATCCAAGGTGGATATTGTAGATGAGACCAGAGGAGGGAGAACCACATCTGATGAGGCCAGAAGGGGGCAATGAGGATGAGATGTGTCTTCAGGTGACATGCTTTCTCGAAGACTTTGGGAATGAGGGGTGTTGGAAGATAGGCATAGAGAAGTCCCGGCGGTCAACCGTAAATCAGAGCATCCCTGGGTGATTCCCCCCGGTGGGGGGATCAGGGCATAGTATTTGCTGCATCTGCGATTCATCTGGGAGGCAAACAGATCACAGCAAGGGAGACCCCAATGGTCAAAAATCTGGCTTGCCACTGACTGGTTCAGGAACTACTCGTGGGGACTCACGATAGACCTGCTGAACTTGTCTGCCAATACGTTGAAATCGCCATGAATATGCATTGCAAGAAGAAAGTGCCTGGAGGGCATAGCCCATTTCCACACTCTCATGGCCTCTCTGCACAAAGGATACAATTGTGTCCCTCCTGTTTGTTGATGTACCAGACTACTGCTATGTTGTCTGCCTGAAATGCCACAGTCCCAAGACGGAGATAGTCCTGGAAGGCTTGCAACGATAGAAGGACTCCTCTCACCTCTGGGACACTGATGTGAAACTTAGTCTGCAATGGGGATCACTTGCCTTGGACCATCCTTCCCTGAAAATGCCCCCCTCCCCATCCCATCAGGGAGGTGTCCGTAGTCACTGTGGCCTGAGGCTGTGGAAGATAAATGGGTCTCCCTAGCAGAAGGTCTTTGGACCGGAGCCACCATGTTAACTGACACCAGCAGACTTGAGAGATCTGGACTGCCATGGAGACTGGGTGAAGTTGAGCTGACCACTGCACTGCAAGGGTCCACTGAAAAACTTGCATGTGATACCTGGCAAAGGGGACCAGCTGAATTGCCGCTGCCATGGAACTGAGGGGCTTGTAGTATTAAATGCACTCTCCTGATCCAGGAGGAGAAGGACTTGCTCCCGAACTGTGGCTACCCTTGTGGGGAAAGGGCTGCAGTCTCTCACACCATATCCAAAAGAACCCCTACAAATTCCAATCTCTGGCACAGGGCAAGCTGCGACTTGGGAAAGCTGACTGTAATGCCCAGATCTCGAAAGCCAAAAGTGTAGTCTGTGGCTAGAGTGTGTTGATGCCTTGTGGGAGCTTGTGAGGAGCCAATCATCCAGGTATGGAAAGACCTGAAATCCCTGCAGCAGGAGATGGGTTGCTACCACTGCCATACATTTGGTGAACACCTGGGGACTGAGGGGAGACCGAAGTGCAGGGCTCAGAACTGATAGTGATTGGCCTCCAGCCAGAAGTGCAAGAATCTCCTGGAGCATCTGTCAATTTTTATGTGATAGTATGCATCCTTGAAATCCACCGAGCACATCCAATCGTCCTTGTGCAGAAGTGGAAGAATGGACTGAGCAGTGACCATCTGGAACTTTGACTTCTTGACTGACAAATTCAAATTGCTGAGGTCCTGAATGGGATGCAAGTCCCCAGTTTTTTTGGGCACTAAAAAGAAACAAAAGTAAGTTCTGGACCCTTGCTGTCCTGTTGGGACCTCCTGGATGGCTCTTTTCTAAAGAAGGTCTTAACCTCTGAGTGTGCTACCTGCTTTTGGCAGGGTGAAATGTCCAAGAGTGACTTTTGAATTGGGGGGGAGGTTGGTCGAAGGATATGATCTATCCCCTGGACACAATATTTAACACCCACTGGTCTGAGTTAATAGCAGCCAGGCCAGGGGGGTGCAAGGAGAGAACAGCCCTCAACTGCTTCCGGGGCAGGACAGACAGGCAAAGCTTCAGGAGCACTGTGGGGGCTTCTCTGAGAAGGGTTCCCTGGAGCCCTGAATTTTGTGAACCTCCTATGCCCCTAGGGTGGCAGCTGTTATCAAATCCCCTTCACCGTACGGAAGAAGATTACTCCTGAGGAGCATCTTGGAAGGAAGACTGAGCCCTGCAGAACCACAGCTTCTTACTACCCTACTGAGTCTTGGAGAAGGAAAGCTGGGGAGTTGAAAACTTGATCCCAACTGCGAACAAAGTATTTTCCTCCTACTTGCTGTGGGTCAAGGTTTCCTTGACAGAAGGACCAAACAGGGTAGATCCATCAATCAGGGAATTGGTAAAGGACACCTTGAAACTGTCCGCAAACACACAAAGACGAAGCCAGGCATGTCACCTGACAGCAATGCCTGTGCCCGCTGCTCAAGATGTGGCCTCAGCCGCATTAGAGATCAAACTCATTGAGATGTTAGCAAGGGATGTAAGAGTAGAAAGCTTCAGAGAGACTAGCTTAAGTCTATCCGGAGGCAATAACTCTGAAAGGGAAGAGGAAAGCTCTGACACCAAATCCCTTTGCAGCTGTGTGAATTGTGCATGTAATTAATAGTCTTCAGTCCGAAAGTAGCTGAGCCATGCACGAGCTTCCCAAAATGGTCAATCACTCCCGACTCACTATTAAGGGGATGGACCGTAGAGCTCTGTTCCGCGAGCTCCATTCTGGTGGCTGGAGCAACCACAATGGCATCAACAGGGATACCCTTACTCCAAAAGGCTTTGACCTTAGGTGGACTTAGGAATTTGTTCACTCTCTTCGGGACTGGTTCTACTGTGTCTGGCTCCTTCCATGCCCTGCTAGAAATAAGATGGATGAGTTCATCCACAGGGGAAGGCACCCAGGAGGAAGATGGGCCTATCTCAAAAGCCTTCAGAAACATAGATTCCTCCAAAGCTGGGGTGAGGGGAAGAGAACCACCTGCTCTTTCAGAATCTCAAGGATGCCCCCAAAGGACACCTCCTTGGACAGAAGTCTGGATGACCCATCCCCTTCCTTGAAATCCATGTCCTCAGTGAGGAACTCTTGAGGGGGAGTCCAAGTGCCTCCTTCTTGCACGTCCTCTTCCCGGGAGGCTCCTCCACCATGGGGTCTGGGGAGGATTCAGAAGAGGAGGGTACCCCCATGGGGGTAATGCCCTTCTGAAGGTGCTCACGGGATGGCTGACCCTGAACGGATGATGAGGATTTGCCACCCACAGTAGAACAAAGCAGGGGTGGTCCAGAGCAGAGGTAGAGTCTGCTGACCAATTGGAGACCATCCTCTCTACTGCCCGGAAGGCTGACAGACTGGAAGAAGTCCTACCCGCAGCCCCGCCAGGAAAAGCCAACTGGGGCGGAAGGGGGGACCCCAACACAGCACCGACGTCCCTGGACATCTGTCCTGAGCTGTCCAAAGTGGATGCCCCCAAGGGAAGTGAATGGTCTGAAAACTCCAGACCGGATCCTTCACATTGGTGATCCCAGAGGACCTCTCGGGTCTGAGGCATCACCAGCTCTGAGGGCAACGGGGCTGAACCAGCCAGGGACCCAGGCAGTGTTGGAATGGGAACACTACTCGACACTGATGGTCTCTCCCTAGGCAAGCTTTGACCCTGGGGAGCCGAACTCTCATGAGCTGAACAGAAAGAGAGGAGTTCTGACGTGGATGAATAGCCCCTTAGAAAGTGGCTAGGGGATGGTAACAAGCCAAGTTCAATTTGGGCTTTGAGGAAGCTCCTCAACATCTGGTCCATGTCTGAAGGCAGTAAACTCCTGGTAGACCTGGAAGAAACAGAAGAATGGCCTTATTGAGCTGAGGGTCTGCAGTCTCTAGAAGACCTACTGGACTGCCTCGCATCCAATATTCTCAAATGGGCTGGAAGATCATCAATAATGATGGACTCCAAGGAAGCTGTCAGATCCAATGGCCAGGATGGATCTGAGAGCACTAAGGACCCCATGGACAGATCTGAGGGGCCAGTCAGATCTGAGGGGTTTTTGGACTGGATCGGAGGATCTCTCAGCCTCTGAGGATTCGGATCCGAAAGGGGGAGGGGAGGTTCTTGGAGCCGAAGACCCCGGGGCCAATACACCCGAAGGCTGGGCTCGTATCCAGGGTACTGGGATTAGACCGCCTCTGCTTTTTAGGAGGAAAGTCCTGAGAAGAAGAGGGCTTCCTCTTGGGATCTGAAGGGGCTTTAGAGGTGGAGCCAGAGACCGGGGGAACCCCCCCTTTAGCTAGCTCTTTAAGCAAAAGCTTATTTCTATGGTCCAAGACAGCCCTGGGGTGAATCCCGCACAGATATTGCATTCAACCTCTAAATGGGGATCTCCTAGACAGTAGATGCACTCCTCATGTGTATCGGTGGAAGCTAACTTCCGACCACATGAGGAACAGTGCCAAAATCCAGAAGATTGTTCCGACACACTAAAAAACAAAAACTGGATCTCGGAGTTAGTATATATAAGTAGCAAGGGTGTGGGGGGGAGCGCAGTCCCACACATGCAGGTGCAGGGGGGCTTACCCCCTTGCAAAAATGTTTTTCACTCTGCCAGACCTCCGCTACTTATATATATGAACTCCGAGATTGCACTACAGTGGGGAAAAGGTACATTTCCTTATCCCCACTGTACTGTGCTTCGGTGAACTGATTTTCGCAAAAGTGCACTTTTGGTTAAGTGCACTTTCGGTCAAGTGGTTCTCGGGTTTCTTTTGTTCAAAAAAGCGTGTTTTCGAACAAAAGAAGTAGACCCGGACATATATGCCTAGATAGAAAAAGATGCTATTTCAGTAGGGGCAAGTGAGAAGGTTCTGGAAGAGAGAAAATCCTGAAAAGGAAATTATAGTATTGGAATACAAAGAAGTCTATACCAGAAAATTGCTGAGAACAAAACTGATTAAACCACGGCAGAATCACATACTGCCAATAGGATAAAAAGTAAGTAAAGTTAAAGAAAGGCCTCAACTAAACAGAAAAAAAAATAAGAGAATCTGGGAGCAGATAAAAAGGGGGAAGAAATCAAAGCATGAAAAAAAGTAAAGAAGGAATTTAACTTAAATGAGAGACATTATATAAACTATAACGGATTGTGTTCAGAGTTAAGGAATTGTTTTGGAAAAGACATCCAGCAAAATTGGAAGCAGGTAATGTTAAACTTCACTTTGGAGATAAGGCGGAAGATAGTAATAAAAAGTAAAGTAATAAACAAGTCATACATAATTTGTTTAGAACTGTAAAAAAAAAAAGAAAAGTAAAAAACTGAAATATGAGATCAGTCCAACACCTTACAGAAGAAGACTGAAAATAGATATTACCAACTAAATATGCAACCGAGTAGAGAAAATTCAGGATATTTGCTTTGAAGTATCTACACAGATATTTTTG
This sequence comes from Protopterus annectens, assembly GCF_019279795.1. Classification (NCBI taxonomy): domain Eukaryota; kingdom Metazoa; phylum Chordata; order Ceratodontiformes; family Protopteridae; genus Protopterus; species Protopterus annectens. The sequence continues at coordinate 1,740,347,743 of NC_056743.1, read as the reverse complement.
TACACCGGAAAGAATAACAGAGACAACATCCCAGGCTGCGTTCTACACGAACTACAGAATGAACTGGCACCCCACCTAAGTACCATGTTCAATCATAGCCTCACCTCAGGCTTTGTGTCTGCTGAATGGTGCACAGCAATGGTTATCCCACTCCACAAGGGGGTAGCCACCATGGACCCCGGGAACTACCACCCCATTAGCCTGACGAGCCTGGTCTGCAAGGCCATGGAACGTATCATCATGGAACTTATAAACAAAGACATTGGTAATCTCCAAACTCTGGATCCCAACCAGTTCGGATTTGTAAAAGGCAGATTATGTCTCTTAAACCTGATAGACTTCTTTGAAGCAGTCACCAAAGCCGTAGACAAGGGTAAAGTGGTTCACACAGCCTATCTAGATCTTGCCAAGGCTTATGACACCATCCCCCACTCAGGGATTTATACCTAGTTTAGTGAGTTTATCTATAATTTCAAGTGTCACAAGATGGGTTGCCATCTGGCTCACTGACAGAACCCACACTGTGAAAGTAGCAGACTCCAAATCCGACTTCAGACCAGTGACAAGTGAAGTACCACAGGGTTCAGTCCTGGGTCATCTCCTGTTTGGTATCTACTTGTCTGAAGTACAGGCTAACACAGAAGGTCTTTAGCTAACGAAGTTCGCAGATGACTGCAAACTAGAAGCCATAATCGAAACTCCTAACGATGTGGACATCCTACAAAAGGGCCTCACTGAGACAGATGCCTGGTGTCAAAGCCATGGCCTCAGGCTCAATGCCAAAAAGTGCATTGTCATCCCTCTGGTAAAAACTCTGTACCCATGAACTACAACATAGGCGGTAGTATACTTAACACCAAAACTGTGATAAGAGACCTTGGGACACAGGTGGACAGTAGTCTCTCCTTTGATAATCACATTGCCACAGTAGTCAGGAAATCCTTCTACGTGGCACACCTCATCATAAAAGGTTTCTCATCCAGAAAAAAAGAGGTCATTGTTCCCCTCTACTCATCACTCATTATGCCCATTATAGAGTACAACGCCCCTTTTGGTATGTACCTCACAAGACATCTACAACAACTGGAAAGGCCGCAGAAATACCTTACAAAGAGGATTACCGGCCTCAAACAGATGCCCTACGCAGACCGTCTCAAAAAAACTCCAGCTTTACTCAGTCGCATATCGCCTACTCAGAGGTGATCTCTGCCTAACATATAAAGCTATGTCAAACCCAGAGCTGTTGGACATGCTCCACTTAAAGAAATCCCAATCCATCCGAGCTACACGCTCTAGGGACCTAAACTTTGTCACCACAATAAACAGAACATGCCGGAAGGATAGATTCCTGTCCCAGAGACTTCCCATACTCTGGAATAAACTACCTATCTATATCAAACAAAGCTCCTCATTAGCACTCATCAAGAAAAATCTTGATGACTGGATGGGAAATAGGAAATTCACCCCGGGGAATCACCTCTGTGGCTCTGCTCAACAGTGGCACAGGAAAATAATTTTCTTGGGTGGCAAAAGCCAGGGTACCTTTTTGGCTGGGCTTGTATAGGCCCCAGGGCCAATAGCCTAGTACTTACCTATGAAATGTTTCTGCAAAACAATGGGACATGGTGAAGCTGTGATGAGGAGAAATGTAGTACGTGGAAGTATTATTTTAGGAGTGTAAAGCAGCTTCAGAGGTTTAGCTCAGACTTGAAACATTTTTATCATCTAAGGGTTGATTTTTTTTTAAACTAGTGTAGGATATTAACATCCATCCATGTGATAAAATAAATCTGTCTACATGAGAGCACTTTTATTGCTGCTAACAGTAGCAAAAAATCTATCACAATAAAATGGAAACAGAAAGCCCAGACATGTCAAGTTACTACAATAGTGGCTATGGACATGAAAAATAGATGTGAGAGTAAGCAAAATGATAGTAAAAAAAAATGGAATCTCTGGCAGAGTACAGTACAAAAAAGATATACACAGATGGCATGTACCTTCACAATACCACTAATAGCAAATAAATATAGGGAAAGAATATCAAGAGCTAACATACAATTTAGAAAATATGAATAAATAGTAGAAGGTTATGCTAATACTGGTTGATGTCATATATGTACATAGTTTAGAACAGTTGTATTTAAATTGAACATTGTCAAATACAATAGAGATAAGATTGTCAAACAAGAATGGTAAACACAAAAATATCTTACTAGAAAGTTTGGATAATAATGATTTGTAAACACTAGTTTCCTGATTTATAGAAAATTTAGTTCTGTGGTGAGATTGCACCAGGAGCCGATGCAGTGAAATAACTGCACCATGCATAAGGACTGCACACTAGAGCCTGCTTCTAAGTCTTGAATAATTTACTGTTGCTGAGTTCCTCTCTGGTAAGGTGTGTTTAAACAGATGAACTAGGCAGAAACATATTGTTTACCCACTACTACTTACCAGTGACTAATTGTAAAGCAAAGAAAAGGTTTTCAAAAATTCAAGCACATAACTGGTACAGTAATCCTTTATTTCATCCACCATACAATTCTGAACTTGAGAACTCCAGAAAAGGGCATTCTGGCATTGTGGCAGTTTCAAGTCTTTTGGGATACAAAATAAAGGTGGATAAAATGAAAGCGATATTGAAACTGTGCACCCATACTAACGGGCAATAAGATAAAAGTACTCAGGGTGCATGGATTCTGCTACTGCAGCTAATGATATATGGGAAGAAACTAAACAAAAGACAATACAAAAATTGAGAAACTCGAAGCTCTAGATTATGTCCATGAATAAGCAAGAGAAACACAGTGAAACAGCTTCTAGTCCCTTCAGTCTTACATTCAGGTCAACTGTATTTTTATCAGCCACAGCAGAAGGTACGGCTGATAAGTTTATTTGGAAGGAGAGAGCAAGAGTTAAGTTGATTCTCCCCACAGAACAAAGTGGTTTAGGGTTTCTTGATTTGAAGGGGTGCTCTACAGCTACACAGTTAAAGTTCACATGACTCCAGCAGAAAGTTATAACTTGAAGTTTCTTCAAGAAAATGATGACGACAAATCGGGGGGAAGTTCACATGTTAACAACAGATGAGACTTTCATATGCAAGTCCTTAAGAAAATAACCATTTAGAACATTATATTCATAAAAGAGCATAAAGCATTCTAAGAACTAAACCAGCATTAGAATGAAGAAAGGGGATTTTACCAACAGGGATTTCTGCAAGTAGGGTATAGAAAACAGGCATTAGGGGGCTAGAATCTACTGCAGGAAATAAGCAAAGGAACCAAGGTACTGGGAGAAATAACTCAGAGGGAAAGGTAATAAGAGTGGGACAAGCTAAGCAGATCTTTAGAGTGATGGTTAGAGACTGCCTTCCATATTAAGGATTAATACCAGGGTACATGCAAAGGAGAAAAGGGTATGGAAGTGCTAAGAGATAAAACAACCTTTTAAGAGTTTTTAGTGGAGTCAAGAATAGAAGCTGTTGCTAAAAATGAATAATTAGTAGGTCATACAAAACACTGCGTGGTAACTGTAAAAATCAATCAGAGGATGTTAGAAACTATCGGGGAAAAGAGAATGGAAACAATTTACAAATGAACAATGGAAAGAAATTTGTAGGATTGCAACTACACCCCAAAGTCTAGAATGTTTAAGATTTTTGCAATATTTACACAAGTATTTTTATACACCAAAAATATTTCAGAGCATTCTTTCTCAGGCAAGCGGCATATGATGAAGGTGTGATAAGAGAGATATATTTGGGAACATGTTTTTCTTTGGAAATGCAATGAATTTGCAGATTTTTAAAAACTTTCTACAAAGTATTTTGATGGAAATGTTTGGGAGGACAATTGGTAGTAATTAAGGAAATTATTATTTTGAGCTGGGGGTATAGGATCTGAATTGCTAAGACATAGTAAGAGCTTATTAAGTTTCATGTTACTGGCTACAAAAAGCAATTACTAGAAAATGTATAACCAATTTAAAGAAAGTCCTGGATACTGTAAAGAAGATCAAAGAAATGGACATGGGATCTTTAGAAAAGTGGAGGAGGAAATTTTACAAAAATAAACTGAATTTTTGCAAGCAATACAAGCAGAATAATGTTTAAGAGAAGGCAAGAACTGAGCAATTTATGTAATGTTAGAATAAATGAAAATTGCTAAAAAATATATGAGTATACTACATGACAACAAAAGCAAATATTAAAGTTTGTCTTTTCTGTTAATATTCATATACATGTGTTACAGCTTAAAGTGTGATGATTTAATAGAGATGTTTAACAATGAAGCGATCCAGTGCTAAAATTAGCAGAAAAAATAATGTAACTGCTTGCTTAGAGGATGTTTTTCACAGCAAAGGACTGAAAACTGTGCAACCTGCAGTACCCTTGCATTCTCAAAAAGACAGACACAGAGGAAGACAAACGCACACGTACAGGCCAAAAAAATGAAAAAGAAAACACCCACTAGTGAATCCCAAATCTCATGCATGTGTGTGTGTGCATGTGCCGGTGTACATGTGTATAGGGTTTATGTCATTTCATTAAAACCTAAATCACTGAATACTATTTGAATGAAAACTCATTTTACAGAAAAGTGCATACATGCACAGACAGGAATGCAATGGTGCAGTTTGTTATTGGAGTTATTAGAGAACTGAGCCTAGCAGAGTATGTGTAGATTGCAATGGTCAGCATCATGTTGTGCCCCCAGTTATGTAGATTTTTGCGTTTGTACCCCAGTACTAATTCACTGCAGTTGTGCGATCATGGAGTTAGTGCATATGAGTAAGAGGGGAGTGGGGGATGCAGGGGACTTGCTCCCCATGATGTTTTAGGATACATGTCCTGTGCAGAGGATTTTCTGTAATGAGTTTGCAGTGAAATGAGTTTTCAATTAAATGACAGACCCATCCCCCTACCTATATATATATATATATATATATATATATATATATATATATGTGTGTGTGTGTGTGTGTGTGTGTAAACATTCAATCACAAACGAGTGAAACCTGGCTCAGAGAACCTTGAGACCTCAGGAATGGGCTTTAACATGTCTTACTCTGGGGGGTGGGAGTGGTGGATCCTGTACTAATGGTTGACAAACTAGATTTCACTGGACTATGATAAATGGTCTATGAACTGACTGCAATCTGCTTGATAAAATCCACTACACGTACCCACGCATGCACACAAATTATAGTACAGACAGGGCCAAATGGGTGAAATTGCTGTCTGCTGCTTTTTTGTGAGCTTAACAAAGGATTCATTAATCAGGTGTAAAATTCTATCTCCAACTACGACAGACTTATATTGACTAAAACGTACTTACACATACTGTCTAAATGTACTAGATATTATTTTACTGATTACCGTTTACTCATTTTATTGTGGAACTGTTCTCCCTGGGTCTCAGCTGAAAAGAGGCAACTTGTCTACCGAGTCAGACCATCCAAGTAAAGAAATTCAATAAATAAGGAAATGTGTGTGTGTGTGTGTGTGAGAGATGGATTTCTTTTTATGCATTTTACATAAAACATATGATATGCTCTTACTTGGCTCAGTAGTGGCAGAAAGTACAGTTGTGTACGCTTACCATAAATGTAGATGTTCGAGTGTACTCACTGTTGCAGTCATTACATTTGGGTAATCTGCTGGCAGGTTGCCCTCAGTCGGCCTGAATAACAAAGTCTTGGGTCCTGCGTCAGTTGCCGTCTCCTCTTCTATGACGTCAGGTCGTCAGGGGTACAAAACATGTAGCCAATGCAATTTTATTCAGTTTTTCTTGCCCCAGATGTCAGGCGCCCCCCAAATGGGGAGCAAAAAGATATATATAAATAAACAAACAGTAAATATATATAAATGCACTTTTAGAAACATAAACTTTACCTTCATCTAAAAGCAAATACACCACAAAGGCTTTTGTGTATAGTGAAGGAAAGAAAAGGTATAGAAGGGGGGATGGCGGGTGGGTAACCCGGACTGCAACAGTGAATACACTCGAACATCTACATTTCTGGTAAGTGTACACAACTGTACTATGTTCATGTTTCACTGTTGCAGTCATTACATTTGGGTAGAATCCCAAAGCTATGGATGGGAGGATGGAACTAAACAACATTAGGAGCGGCTATAAGGCCCTGCAGAACTGCAGTGGCAAAGCCTGCCCTGGATTTGGAGAAGAGAGGCAAATGGTAATGCTTTGTGATGGTATGAACAGAGCTCCATTTAGCAGCTTCTAGAATGTCTTAGGTTGGAACTCCTCTGAGAAAAACCTTGGGCACAGGCTTACCATGGTGCAAGTAGCAGAAATGAATGCAGTGGCTTATCCACTTAGAAATAGTCTGCTTTGATACAGCCTTCCCCTCTGACCCTGCAGCAAATGCCACCAATAGTTGCTCAGCCTTTCTTAGAGATTTGGTCCTGTTTAAGTAGAATCTTAGTTGTCTGTGTACATCCAATGAATGCAGAACCCGCTCCCCCTTGTTCTGCGGATTTGGGTACAATGACAGCAGGTGAATGGTCTGGTTAAGAGCCACACTGGATACCACCTTAGGCATAAAAGAAGGATTGGTCCCGAGGGACACCCTGTCCGGGTAAAATATAATAAAATGCTCCAATGCCATGAGAGCCTGCAGTTCTGAAACCTTTCTTGCTGAAGTGACTGCCAAAAGAAAAGCTGTTTTCCAAGATAGAAATGTTATATCCGCAGTAGCTGCTGGTTCAAAAGGAGGCTGGATGAGTTTTTCTAGCACAAAATTGAGGTCCCATGCAGGAGCTGGTGATTTTCTGGGAAGCCTTAAATGTTTGGCCCCTCTAAGATACTGTTTAAGCAGAGGATGAGAAAAGAGGGGAGGCTCTGTGTTGTAATGAGCCGAGATGGCAGAGGCATGGATTTTTATTGAAGAAAAAGATAGGCCCTTGTCAAGCATCTCATTCAAACATTGTAAAATCTGAGGAATATTGGGCTTTGCTGTGTCTGTTCCTTGTGCTTGGTTCCAACCACAGAATCTCTTCCATTTATCAGCATAAGATTTTCTAGTACTAGGCCTTCTGGCTTCCAAAATGACATCCATCACAGATTTACTGAGAGGTGTTGTTTGAATAATTAGTTGATCAGCCATGCTGCAAGATTCAGAGTTTGGAGCCGAGTGTGCAGAATTTGATAGTTCTGCTGAGACAGTAGATGAGGTATTTGAGCCAAGTACCATGGAGGAAGTTGACATATTCCTCAGAAGTGGGTACCAGTGCTGGCGAGGCCACTCCAGAGCAACTAGTATCATTTTTCCTGACTGACTTTTAGTAAGACCTTGGAGATTAGAGGCAGAGGGGGAAAGGCATAGACTGATAGGTTTTTCCCAGGTGAAGGATAGGGCCATCCACTTTCCATGCTTTTTTGTGATGAGTTCTTGTGCAGAATTTGTCCAACTGATAATTTTGAGGAGAGGCAAATAGATCTATGTCTGGGCTCCCCCATTTCTGTGTTAACATGCTGAAGATTTGTGGATCCAGTTTCCATTCATGCGGGTCCATAAGATTTCTGTTTTGGTCCTCTACCAGAGTATTTTGTTTTCCTGGCAGGAACTGAGCTTGAAGATGTATTTAAGTCAATGCTGTGTTCCACAAGGCAATGGCTAGTCTGCAAATGAGGTAGGAATTTGTACGCCCCTGCTTGTTTATGTACCACATAACTATGGTGTTGTCCGTCTTTATCAGTAGTTGTCCTGGATGAAGTAAGTCCTTGAAGGCTGTTAGAGCATTCTGAACAGCTAGCATCCCTTTCTGGTTGATATGCAGATGCATTTGGTTTGGGCTACATTTGCCCTGAATGCATCTCCCTGCCAGGTGGACCTCCCCAAACATATTCTGATGCATCTGTAGTTAGGTCTTGGGCGGCAGGGGGTAGAGTGAATGTCAGTCCCTTGTTTTGGTGACATGTCTCTGCCCACCAAAGAAACTCATGTTGTAGGCAGGGAATGAGAGGAATCATTGTTTCCAGACTGTGACCATGTTGACTCCATAAACTTTTCAGGTACCACTGAAGTTTCCTCATATGCAGTCTCGCATATGGAATTAGTAGAATGCAGGATGCTATGAACCCCAAAGCCTGCAGAATTTGTCTTGCAGACACCTGGGTTTTTGTTGCCATTTGTTTGAAGTATGTTGTCAGTTGTCTTTGTTTGTCTTGCGTGAGGTAAGCCATCTGGGCAGTTGTATTCAAGCTTGCACCCAGGAATGTAATTATATGAGAGGGTACCAGTTGTGATTTCATTTTGTTTATGGTGTACCCTAGGCATGCCAGAAGCCTTTTTACAAATGCCAGATGTTGATGAAGGGTGTCCTTGTCCTCTGCTTGAATGAGACAGTCGTCCAGATAAGGATAAATTTGAATGCTTATTTGTCTGCAGAATGTAATTACTGGTGCCAGACACTTTGTAAAGACCCTGGACGCAGTAGATAAGCCAAAGGGCAGTGCAGAGAATTGGTAATGCAAAAAACCTGCTTTGAAGCAGAGGTATCTTCTGCATGATTCCCTTATTGGGATATGCAGGTATGTCTCTTTTAAGTCTAGAGTTACTAACCAAGCATTCCTGCCTAGCATAGGCAGTAGCTGTTGTAAAGTCAGCATTTTGAATTTTGGAATGTCCAGGAATGTGTTCAGAATCTATGAGTCCAGAAATGGACGCCATGAATTGTCTTTTCTGGGTACCAGGAAAAGTCTTGAATAAAAACCTTGTCCTTTTCTGGTATCGGTTGAATAGCCCCCATATCCATGAGGGACATGACTTGTTTCTGGGCCTTTGCCCACTGGTTTTGTGGCAGATCCAGTCATCTATTTAGAATTGGCAAAGTATGGAAATGAAATCTGTACCCCTGGGATACTATGTTTAATACTCACTTGTCCTGGGTAATTAACTGCCAATTTTAAACATGAAGTTCTAGTTTTCCCCCCAAGGGGCTGCCAAAAGATAAGTGCTTGGTGATGGTAGAGGAAAGTCATTGAGACTGCTTACTGTAGGGTTGTGCATGGTTTCCTCCAGATTTGGAGATGGAAGCACCCCATTGCTTTGACCTGTAAGAACCCTATGATTGGTATCTGGAGCCTTTTAAGCACCTGAATTTGCCTTGAGTGGCTCTGTTGGACACAGGAAAGGACCAATTTTTAGTAGGCCAGTGTCTACTGAACCTGGGTGGCTGCACTTGTAAGAAATAGGTTCATAGGTTCATACTAGGCTATCTGCCCTAGGGCATTTATAAGCCTAGCCAGAATGTGTTTGGCTTTCGCCACCCATTTTAAATTTATTTTGCTATGCCCTTTTTCGAGGTTAGTATACTGTGCCTCTGTCTAACAGTGACACAGAAGTGATACCCAGGGTAAACCTACGATCTCCCATCCACTCATCAAGATTCCTCTTGAAGAGAGTCAATGAGGGACTCTGCCTAACCTGGACTGGGATTTTATTCCAGAGTGAAGGGAGCCTCTGGGTTATGAATCTGTCCCTCCAGCATGTCCTATTTATTTCAGTGCTGAGGTTCAAGTCTCTCGGCGTGGCTCGATGGGATTTGGATTTTCTGAGGTGCAGCATGTCCATTAATTCGGGTTGGACATGGCTTTATCGTTAGGCACAGATCGCCTCTGAACAGGCGGTATGCCACTAAGTAGAGCTGGAGTTTCTTTAACCGGGCAGCATATGGCATCTGTTTGAGCCCTTTGATCCTCTTGGTGAGGTACTTTTGGGGTCTTTCCAGTTGCTGCAGGTGTCTGGTAAGGTACATCCCAAAAGGGGCATTGTACTCAATTATGGGCCTGATGAGGGATGAGTAAAGAGGCACGATGACCTCCCCTGATCTAGATGTGAATCCCTTCATGATTAGGTGGGCTATATAAAATGTTTTTCTAACCACTTTGGCCACGTGGTTGTCAAATGAGAGAATGCTATCAACTTGGGTCCCCAGGTCCCTAATTACTTCTTCTGTACTTAATGGATTACAACCTATGTGGTAATTTGTGGGCACTTTGTTTTGCCAAAGGGATGACTATACACTTTTTGGCATTTAGCTTGAGGCCATGGCTCTGGCACCAGTTGTCTGTTTCTATGAGGCCCTTTTGGAGGATGCTTGTGTCGGCTGGAGAGTCGATTATGGCGCCCAGTTTGCAGTCATCTGCGAACTTGGTCAGCCACAGTCCTTCCGTGTTGGCCTGTACCTCCGAGAAATATATACCGAACAAGAGAGGTCCCAGGACTGAGCCTTGTGGGACACCACTTGTAACTGGTTTGAGTCTGACATGGCTCCAGCAATTCTAACCATGTGTGTTCTGTCCTTGAGCCAGTTTGCAATCCATCTAGTGACATAGGGGTTTATATTTAAGCTGGTGAGCTTATCTATAATGCCAGTGGGGTACTGTATCGAAGGCTTTTCGAGGTCAGGTAGGCTGTGTGGACCACCTTCCCTCGTCAATGGCCTTGGTGACTGTTTCAAAGAAATCAACCAGGTTTAAGAGGCAGGATCTGCCCTTAAAGCGAACTGGGTAGGATCCAGTGTTTGTAGGTCCCCAATATCTTTATTTATGAGGTCCATGATGATCCTTTCCATAGCTTTGCAGACCAAGCTAGTCAGGCTTATGGGGCGATAGTTTCCAGGATCGTTGAGGCACCACCTTTATGGAGAGGGATCACTGTTGCTGTACGCCACTCTTTGGGCACATATCCTGTAGTAAGGCTGAGATTGAACAGTAGTTTTATGTTTGGGTTTAGCTCTTCTTGGAGTTCATGTAGGACGCAGCCCGGGACACCATCTGGTCCCATTGATGCTGTGTTTTTGCTTTGGAGAGGGCGGCTCTTACCTGAGCATCTGAGATGTCAGGGGGGCAGCACTCTGTTGGGATAGATATTTGCCCTTTTGGTGGGGGGAGAAGTTTGCTGAACCTGTCAGCTAGGATGTTGGCAATGTCTGTGGGTTCGGTGTATTTTTTATCATTTTGGACTAATTCTGAGCATATCTGGGAATTACCACCCAGGTTCCTAACATAACTAAAGAAAGCCTTGTGATTATCCTTAGTGTCCTGTACAATTTTTCTCTGAGAAGCTGGCCTTAGACAATTTTATGTGTGCCCGTAGTTTTTTGCTAATACTGATCAGTGATGCCTTCCCTTTTTGGGATTTTGCTCTATCATTTAGTAGCTTCCTCCTTCTATTGTATAGTTTGTTTATGGCTGGGGTCCACCAGACAGGACGTCTGCCTTTGGAGGATTGGGTCTTGGTTTTATTTGGGATCGCATGATCCATGCATTCCTGAAGGTGTTCATAGAATCACGTTTATAAAGGATTCTGCGGTCTGGGCGTATTTTCCACAGGCCGGGGGCTTTGAAAGATTCCACCTCGGTTTTGAGGAGTGTGAAATTTGCTTTAGAGAAGCTTTTCACTGTGGTTTTCTGGGCAGGGGTGGGGTCGGGATGTGAATATCCAGTGAGATTAGTTCATGGTCTGATCTTTTACCAGTCTGGCTAAGAGCCACACTGATACCACCCTTAGGCATAAAAGAAGGATTTCGTCCCGAGGGACACCCTGTCCGGGTAAAATATAATAAAATGCTCCAATGCCATGAGAGCCTCCGTAGTTCTGGAAACCTTTTCTTGCTGTGTTGGAAGTGACTGCCAAAAGAAAAAGCTGTTTCTTCCAAGATAGAAATGTTATATCCTGGCAGTAGCCGCTGGTTCAAAAAAGTGGCGAGGCTGGATGAGTTTTTCTAGCACAAAATTGAGGTCCCATGCAGTGAGCTGGCAGATTTGGGAAGCCTCAAATGTTTGGCCCTCTAAGATACCTGTTTAAGCAGAGGATGAGAAAAGAGGGAGAGCTCCCCAGTTGTAAATGAGCCGAGATGGCATAAGAGGCATGGATTTTATTGAAGAAAAAGATAGGCCCCTTGTCAAGCATCTCATTCAAACATTGTAAAATCTGAGGAATATTGGGCTTTGCTGGCATGTTCGTTCCTTGTGCTTGGTTCCAACCACAGAATCTCTTTCCATTTATCAGCATAAGATTTTCTAGTACTAGGCCCTTCTGGCTTCCAAAATGACATCCACATCACAGATTTAATTCGAGAGGTGTTGTTTGAATAATTAGCCTATCAGCCATGCTGCAAGTATTCAGAGTTTGGAGCCGAGTGTGCAGAATTCCCTTGACATAGTTCTGCTGAGACAGTAGATGAGGCATTTGAGCCAAGTACCACCATGGATGAAGTTGACATATTCCTCAGAAGTGGGTGTACCAGTACATGCTTAGGCCACCCTCGAGCAACTAGGTAGATTATTCTTTGTTTTTTCCTGTCTGACTCTCTTTAGTACCTAACCTTGGAGATTAGAGGCAGAGGGGAAAGGCATAGACTGATAGGTTTTCTCCAGCTGGAAGTTGATAGGGGCATCCACTTTCCATGCTTTTTTTGATGATGAGTTCTTGTGCAGAATTTGTCCAAATGATAATTTTGGGGAGAGGAAAATAGATTCATAGTCTGGCTCCCCCATTTCTAAAGTTAACATGCTGAAGATTTGTGATCCGAAGTTTCCATTCATGGTCCATAAGATTTCTTGTTTTGGTCCCCATACCAGAGTATATATTTTTGTTTCTCCGGCAGGAACTGAGCTTGAAGATGTTTTTATTTAAGTCAATGCTGTGTTCCACAAGGCAATGGCTAGTCTGCAAATGAGGTAGGAATTTGTAATGCCCCTGCTTGTTGTATGTGTGTACCCAGACAATTCATGGTGTTGTCCGCCTTTATCAGTAGTTGTCCTGGATGAAGTAGTCCTTGAAGGCTGTTAGAGCATTCTGAACAGCTAGCATCCCTTTCTGGTTGCTTGATATGTGCAGATGCATCACTGGTTTAGCTTACATTTGCCCTGAATGCATCTCCCCTGCCAGGGTGGACTCCCCCAAACATAGTCTGACAAGGCTCCAGAAGTTAGGCTGTCTTAGGTGGCAGGGGGTAGAGGAGATCGTCAGTCCCTTTGTTTTGGGTGACATGTCTCTCTGCCCACCCAAAGAAACTCATGTTGTAGGTGGCAGGGAATGAGAGAGAATCATTGTTTCCAGGACTGTGACCATAAGTTGACTCCATAAACTTTCTGTGTACCACTTCGAAGTTTCCCTCATATGCAGTCTCAAAGCATATGGAATTAGTAGTAATGCAGGATGCTAGTGAACCCCAAAGCTCTGCAGAATTTGTCTCTGTAGTACAGCCTGGGTTTTTGTTGCCACTTGTTTGAAGTATGTTGTCAGTTAATTCTTGCTTGTCTCTTTATGCGGAGGTAAGCTCATCCAAGCAGTTATTGTGCATTCAAGCTTTGCACCCAGGAATGTAATTATAGCGGAGAGTGGGTACCAGTTGTGATTTCATTTTTGTTTAAGGTGTAAATTCTAGGCATGCTTGTGAAGCCTTTTTACAAATGCCAGATGTTGATGAAGGTGTCCTTTGTCCTCTGCTTGAAAATGAGACAGTCGCCCAGATAAGGATAAATTTGAATGCTTATTTGTCTGCAGTAGAATGTAATTACTGGTGCCAGACACTTTGTAAAGACCCCTGGACGCAGTAGATAAGCCAGCAAGGGCAGTGCAGAGAATTGGTAATGCAAAACCTGCTTTGAAGCAGAGGTATCTTTCTGCATGGGATCTCTCTATTGGAGGCGCGTGGCAGGTATGTCTCTTTTAAGTCTAGGAGTTACTAACTGAAGCATTCCTCCTGCCTAGCATAGGCGGCAGCTGTTGGAAACTCAGCCTGTTGAATTTTGGAATGTCCAGGAATGTGTTCAGGAATCCAGTGAGTCCAGAAATGGACATGCCTATGAATTGTCTTTTCTGGGTACCAGGAAAGTCTGAATAAAAACCTTGTCCTTTTCTGTATCAATGGAATAGCCCCCATATCCATGAGGGACATGACTTGTTTCTGGGCCTTGCCTCACTGCCTTTGTGGCAGATCCAGTCATCTATTTAGAATTCCTGGCAAAGGTATGGAAATGGAAATCAAATTGCACCTGGGATACTCATGTTTAATACTCAATTTGTCCCAAGGTAATTAACTGCCAATTTTGAATATGAAGTGCTAGTTTCCCTGGTAAGCTGCCAAAAGATAAGTGCTTGGTGATGGTAGAGGAAAAAGCCATTGAGACTGCTTTCTACTGTAGGGTTGTGCATGGTTTCCTCCAGATTTGGAGGTGGAAGCACCCCATTGCTTTGGACCTGTAAGAACCCTATGATTGGTATCTGGAGCCTTTTAAGCACCTTGAATTTGCCTTTGAGTGGCTCTGTTGGACACACAGGAAAGGACCACGATTCTTAGTAGGCCAGTGTCTACTGAACCTGGTTGGCTGCACTTGTAAGAAATCTTTTTACAGTTTGCATAGTTTAGCTTCTTAATTTTCCATTTTCTTTAAAACCCTTCTGCCATATTACTCACAAACAGAGTAACATGCTGCAAGGGGGCATCCAACACCTAGCTTTAACATGATCAGGCAGATTTGCCCTTGAGCCAGGCATGCCTTCTAATCACAGATCCAGTAACGGTGGCCCTACAAGAGGCCTCCAAGGAATCAAAACCACATTGCAAAGTATGCTTTCCAACCTGTTCTGCTGAATGCAATAATTCCTGTAACTCTATTTTCCACACAATCAAAAATCAAAATAATTTTCTGTTTCAGTAAGCCCATAACATGCTGTTGATATTTAAGCATATGAAACTGGCAGTTTAAGGCCCTGATTGCCAAGGCTGCAGACGTATAAACCTTCTTTCCCCATCTATCCAGTGCCCTGGAATCTCTATCAGAGGGGGTAGGATTTTTGGCTGTAGAGGCCTTTACACCCTTGGGACCCTATGAAATAGTCTCAGGATCAGCTGCAGGATTTCTGAATAGAAATTTGTGGGAGTCAGGAACCCTGTAATATCTGTCTGGCTTACTAGGAGCCGGAGGCAGGGAATCAGGAGCCATGCTTGATTCCGAAAACACATCAACGATGTCTAATACAGGAGGGTATTGCCAAAGGCCTATGCTGAGGAAGAAGAAGGAAATCCCTAAGCCTCTTTTTTGATTCAGAGAAGTCCTGACTCTCCCAGTGAAAATGTTCCCTTAAAGTATGCGTAAAGTCTCTCTCCTCCCAAAGAGTAATCCCAGGAGGAGATGCAGATGGATGGATTCCTCTGCATCAGATTCCTCATAGGGTGGAATAGGAAAAAATTCCTGATCAGAAGAAGAATCATTAATAGAAGAATGGAAACCTGATCTGAAGAATCATAATCAGTGTCTTGCCTAGGCCTCTTAGTAGTGTGGAAGTGTCAACCCCTTGATCAAGCTGTAATTAAATCCTCAGCCATTTTAATCATCTGTTTTAGGGTATAGGCCTGAGCACGCGGGCTCATGCATCGCTTTTTTAGACAAAGAAGATGTTTTTGGACCTTGGTTTTGTTGCTGGCGCTATTTTAATATAAAAAATGGCGAGGCCTTGAAAACACCCGTGAAGCCGTGCCTGCTCAGCGGCTCTGGACACATCCAAGGAGAGATATCCTCGGGTCAATACCTGAGAATCTCATGGCATACTGACTCCAAATGGGTCTCGTAGAGGCCCGTGACTCAAAAGTAGCAGGTATCAGGGGCTGCGAAAGCGCTTCACTGAGTACCGCAAATCGCTTTCCACTGGCTTAGGAGAAGCTTCACATCGGGTTACCGGTTTTGGACCTCGACGGTCTGTCTCGGCCTTTTTTCTTTGCATTTTTCTGAACTCCGTAGTTGGATTGCTAACCTACTCACATTTCAGGATAATTAAATCCTTGAACCAAAATATTTAGAATCAAAAAATATACCCATCGGCCGTTAATAGTGCATTTGTTAAATCTAGCACAAAACTGACAGCAGGGCACGCTAGATCTGGGGCTTAGGGCAAGGAATACAGTACAAATGAAAATCCTTTATGAGGTATTTGCTTCCCACAAGTAATGCAATTATTAACTTTTACTGACATCAGTAAGGAGTAAGAAAAAGTTTTCCCAACGGGGTACTTGGCTTTAGATTGAAGACTGAAACTCAAATGCGAAAATTTCAGGAGTCGGCTGTCCAGCACTTGCCTACTGCTTCTGCTTCGGGCACCGCGTAGCAAGAAAGACTGAATAAAATGGCGTCGGCTGCATATTTTGTACCCCTGATGACCTGACGTCATGGAAGAGAAGACAGCAACTGAAGCAGGACCCAAGACTTTGTTATTTAGACCGACTGAGTGCAACCTGCCAGCAGATTACCCAAATGTAATGACTGCAACAGTGAAACACGAAGAACATCAGGGCACTCTGGTGGTGTAGAGGAATGAAGTCCTTACTATGGCCCAGCCATCCAAAGTTCAATAAGCAGCTCAGGTGGCTGACAGAACAGAAGGGAGGGATGGATGGGCATGCTTGTTCTGGTAGGTAGGGCATTTGTAGAGGACACTCCTTAAGGGGAGCTACTCTCAGATAAATGTTCCCTTACAAAAACAACTATCACTAGGGAAATGGTCCTTAATGCTCTCTCTAAGACCAAGAACACTGCCATCAATGGACTCAGACAATATTCCAGGATTCCTTCTAAACAGCATGAAACATGACCTATCAGGGCCCTCTGGAATGTAGCCTACAAACAGGTTTCATGCCTCATGAGTGGAGAAAGGCAACAGTTATTCCTTTGCACAAAGATGGGCCACCTACAGATCCGCAAGTCTCACTAGTCTTATATGTAAAGCCATGGAAAGAATGATCATGGAGATGATCAACACAGATAGAGTAAACCTCCAGAGACTGGGCCCAACTCAGTTTGGTTTAGTCAAGGGCGGATCATGCCTTCTGAACCTGGTGGACTTCTTTGAGAAGGTCACCAAAGCAGCGAATGAGGGCAAAATCATTCACACTGTCTACCTTGACCTGGCCAAGGCATTTGACACAATACCTAACTTGGGCATTGTTGACAAACTCAGGAGATTAGGTACAAACTCGTATGTCACCCAGTGGATAGTCAACTGGCTCACAAACAGGGCCAACAAAGTTAGAGTTGGGGAGTCCACCTCTACAAAGAGGCCATTCACAAGTGGAATCCCTCAGGGATCGGGTCCTTGAACTGCTCCTTTTTGGCACTTACTTCTCAGACGTCAAGGCTATTGTCAGTGGTCTCTGGCTTACTAAATTTACAGATGATTGCAAATTAGGGGCTGTCACTAATTCTCACATGGACACAAATGTCTCCAGGAGGGGCTGACACAGGCAAAACTGGTGTCAGAGCTACAGACTAAAATTAAATGCCAAGAAATGCACAACAGTATTCTTTGGGAAGTCATCCATCCCTAGTAACTATCATGTTGACAAAACACCCCTTAGAGTTGACCCAGTAGTCAAGGACTTAGGGACACAAATAAATAGTAATCTAGCCTTTGACCATCATGTGTCTACAGTTGTGAGGAAATCATTCTATGTTGCGCAACTTATAAACAAAGACATGACATCTGAATCCAAGGAAGTCATTTTTCCACTGTATTCGGCATTCATCAAACCTATCATTCAGTACAATGCTCCCCCCTTTGGTATGTACCTAACCAGGCATATCCAACAACTGGAAAGTTCGCAGAGGTTTCTCATTAAAAGAATACAGGGTTTAAGTAAAATGTCCTATGCAGACTGCCTCAAGGCCCGATCCCTGTATTCTGTCTCCTACCAGGCTTTTGACTGGAGATCTATGCCTGGCACACAGGGAATTGTCAGACCCCACTCTGACGGACCTCCTGCATATACAGAAAACAAACAGCCACAGAATTTCCTGTTCTACAGACTTAAACCTTGCCTGTGATATAAATAGGACCTGCTGGAGAGACAGGTATGTATCCCAGGGACGACCACGTCTATGGAACAGGCTCCCCCATATATGTGAAGCAGAGTTCCTCCTTAACCCAATTCAAGTGCAACTTGGACAGTTGGATGGGAAACTGGAAATTTGTCCCTGGTTTGGCATCTATGTCTCTAATGGATACAGGTAACCTCTAAAGGGTTCATATCCCAAGCCCATGCTTCACTCATCAAGGATATCAGAACCGGTCAAGAGATTTGGTTTGCACGGCTAGGCTTAAAAAGCCCCTTGTGGTCGTTAGCCTAGTAAACGCCTATGAACACCCCCTCAAACAGAAGCACAGATTGCTGAGCCCTCAGGATGCCCTTAGGATCCACAACTGGTCCAGCAAATACTGGAGAATGCCAGGGGTAGGAGGATGGTTGGTAGACCCAGCATGAACAAGGGGCAGTGGGACCCAGGCCAGTACAATGAGGTCTATGAGGATTAAAAAAATAAATAAAACCTGTGGCTAAACAGGTAGCACAGTCACCTTCAATGCTGGAACATCAGCAGATTGAGTTCTTTTTTCACACCAGGTGCTTGGATTCATTTTCTGCCTTTCAGATGAGACATTAAAACAAAGTTCCATTCCCCTGAGCTGGTGGCAGCTCAGGTAAATGTAATAGATCCCACTGCACTTACTAAAGAGAGTAGGGAAGCTTTGCAACATAATTTATACAATACTTACACTCTGTCTTATTCTTTTATATATATATATATATATATACACACATATATATATATATATATATATATATATATATACACACACACACACACACACACACACACACACACACATATATGGATTCACTACTAAAATTTCGAATTATGGAATCTTGAGACTCTGAAACCCTAAGACCAGAATCTCGAGATCCCGTAATATCAAAAGTTAAAAACAACATTTTTTAAAGCATATGCAGGGGGGAAATCCCCCCTGCACCCCCTGCAACTTAAATATAACAACTCCGAAATCACACCACAGTGAAGTGAACGGCAAAATAGTGCCGTGCAGAGCAGAATGTAAATTTTGCTGTTCACTCCACTGTAGTGCAATCTTGGAGTTGGTATATTTAAGTGCAGGGGGGCTTGCCCCCCTGCATATACCTTTCTAAATGTATTTTTTGTCTTTTTATTTTTTTTTTTATATTTCGATATTACGGTATCTCGAGATTCTGGTCTTCGGGATTCAGTGTCTTGAGATTCCGTAATTCGAGTCCTTCCTCCCCCCATCCCTTTTTTGCCATCTCCACCTTCAAATTTGCCATATCACCTACTTAGAGGCGATCTCTGCTTGACTTACAAAGCCATGTCTGACCCAGCTCAGTTAGAAATGCTACATCTACAGAAATCCCAATCCCTCTGCACTACGCGCTCCAGAGACCTCAACCTCATTAACACAATCAACAGAACAAGCTGTAGGGACAGGTTCATAACCAGAGATTGCCCATGCTATGGAACAGACATCCCATACATGTCAAGCAGAGTGCCTCACTGGCCCTCTTCAAGAGAAATCTTGATGAGTGGATGGGAAATAGAAAATTCACCCCAGGGATCATTCCATTGGCTCTACTTGACAGAGGCACTGGGAACTAAGGTCAGGTGGCATAATGTCAGGGTAATCCTATGGGCTAGGCTTGTAAAGGCTTCAGGGCCATTAGCCTAGTACACACCTATGAACCTATAAAATACCACAACCCCATATCTTACTGTATAGTAACTTCTCGCATCAACATGTCCATAAAATCCATACTGCACTAAACACAATTCTAGGTTTTCTGTCATGATCTTACTCATGCTTCTATATGTCTCATATAACAGCATCTTCAAATCCATTTTCTTAAAACTGTCATATTAATATTCAGTCGTGATTATTTTTGGCCAAACATTTGAACACACTCACATGCTCAACTGTTGTTTCTACTTTCCTGTATCACAGTCTTTTATTTTACTGTTTATACTTCTGCCCTTTAACAGGCAACTTATTTAACAGTCTCCACAAAAAATGTGTTTCCTAATTATATTTGATTTTTTTTGTCTTTTATCTGTTTTTTTTTCCCTTTTACTTAATGCTTCCCAAAGATCAACATCATTTCCTCAATTACAGATTTTTGTACCATTCCTTCCTTTTATAATCCCCTGTCCCTACCTCTAGTTTCCACAATCTGATATTAATCACTTACTCATCCATTTCACTTGCACTTCCTTTCTTTTACTAGTTTTTCACTTCTGCCCAGATATTTTCACATTTTTCCAAAACACATTCACCACCAAGCTTTTTTCTTCCTGCCAAATTTTATCAGATAACCAAAATAACTAGAACAATGCCCATTACCATTCCTTGAGCACCTACAAGGATGCATGGATCGTGCCATCCCTAGCAAAACCAAGACTTACTCCTCTAAGAGAAGGAAACCAGTCTGGTGGACCCCTGCCATAAACAGGCTATACAATAGGAGGAAACTAGTTCAGAAAAAAAGTAAATCCCAAGAAGGAAAGACATCCCTGATCAGTATCAGTAAGAAACTAAGGTCCCTCATAAAATCATCCAAGCCTAACTTTGAAAGAAAAACAGCCAAGGATTCAAAAGATAACCACAAAGCCTTCTTTAGCTATGTTAAGAATCCAAGTGGTAACCTCAAGAGATATGCACTGAACTGGTGCAAAATAGCACAAAATATACTGAACCTACTGATATTGCCAACATCCTGGCAGATAGACTCAGTGCAAACTTCACCCCCCCTCTCACTCCCAAAAGGGCCCGCAACAATACCAGAAAAGTGTAGTGTCCCAGAAATCACAGACGCACAGGTGAAAATAGCCCTTTCAAAAAGCCAAAAACACAGCGTCAATAGGGCCAGATGGTGTCCCAGGCTGCTTCTTATTTTTTTTCTTCTTTTTTCCTAGAAAACCTCCTCAGCTGGTCTACCCACCATCTCCCCCAAGAAACTATCATCTTAGGTGATTTCAATATTGACTGGCAATCCTGTTCTGGCAACAATCCAACCCATCATGTACACCTTCATGGCTTCACTCAACTAGTCCAATCACCAACCAGGATAAATAAAAACTCCACCAAGCACACTACCCTGGTTTGGATACTAGTCGGTAAGAGCCCCCAGTGATATATAACAGGCTGCTTATAAGACCGCCTCAGTGATCACTCCCCAACATTCCTACTCAAAAAATACCTATACCAAGCTAAACCTGTCATCTACCATCAAATACGTAAAAAAATAAACTTTAACCCGCTCACATTCATCTCATCCCTCAAAGAATGTAACTGGTAATTCCTCAGTACCTCAGTCTACCCATGATGCAGTTAATTTTTTTAATACTACCTTCCTGGAACATCCTTAATTACCATGCCCCCATAAGATTCTCCAGAACCAAAGCACACCTCTCCCCATGGCTACAGAAAAACCACTCAAGTCAGAAATGAGAAACCGATAAAGCCTGGGAGCACTGGCTACAAAACCAAACCCCTTAGCTAGACAGAAATTCCTAGGAATCTACGCAATAGAGTTGCAAAAAGCTAATAAAACAGGAGCAAAATCCCAATTTACTACCAGTCTGCCCTAGTCTCCTAAATCACCACACAGCTCCCAAACAATTTTGGTCCTCCATAAACTCCATCCTCCACTCCAGGTAAAGTCAGTACCTCCTAACATCCCCTCACTCCTCAGAAAATATTGCTACCCTTCATTCAACACACACACTTCACCCTAAACCATACTATCACTAGCTAAACAACACAACCTCCCTTCCCCTCCAACCCACACCTTCAACTGGGGCAATCTCCCCCACTGCCTTCTTTTTCTCCCTGTACCTACCTTCAACATATAAAAAACTCTAACTAAACTTAAACCCACCCAAATTAGCAGCAGCCAGCCTCCCAAGTGAATACCTACAAATCGTAGCTGATGCTCTGGGCCTACCCAGTATACCACGCTAAACCTGTCATCTACCATCAAATACGTAAAAAAATAAACTTTAACCCGCTCACATTCATCTCATCCCTCAAAGAATGTAACTGGCATCCTCTAAAGTACCTCAGTCTAGATGATGCAGTTGAATTTTTTAATACTACCTTCCTGAACATCCTTAATTACCATGCCCCCATAAGATTCTCCAGAACCAAAGCACACCTCTCCCCATGGCTACAGAAAACCACTAAGTCAGAAATGAGAAACCGGGATAAAGCCTGGGAGCACTGGCGCAAAACCAAAACCCCCGCAGCTAGACAGAAATTCCTAGAACTACGCAATAGAGTCAAAAAGCTAATAAAACAGGACAAATCCCAATACTACCAGTCTGCCCTAGTCTCCTCACTACACAGCCCCAAACAATTCTGGTCCTCCATAAACTCCATCCTCCACCCAGGTAAAGTCAGTACCCCTCCTCCTAACATCCCTCACTCCTCTGAAAATATTGCTACCTCATTCAACACACACTTCACCCAAACCATACTATCACTAGCTAAACAACACAACCCCCCTTCCCCTCCAACCCACACCTTCAACTAGTAATCTCCCCACTGCCTTCTCTTTTTCTCCTGTACCTACCTTCAACATAAAAAAACTCTTAACTAAACTTAAACCCACCAAATTAGCAGCAGCCAGCCTCCCAAGTGAATACCTACAAATCGCAGCTGATGCTCTGGCCTACCCAGTATCCCATCTTGATTAACCGATCTCTGTCAGAAAGTTACGTTCCCACACTGTGGAAAGTATCACATATAATTCCCCTCCACAAAGGCGGACCCTCCACAGAACTAACCAATTACCATAGCTATTCTCTCTCCACTCTCCAAAATACTAGAGAGATGCATACACTCTCAGGTCTCAGACTACCTCCTTACTAACAACCTCCTTTCCAGTACTCAGCATGGTTTCCGACCAAACCATAGCACCACCACTACCTTACTCTCCTTTACTAACACTATCCTTCAGCATAAAAACAATGGCTATCTCTCCTCTGCTACTTTCCTAGACCTATCTAAAGCATTTGACGTGGTCCCCACACAAACAACTTATCTCTGTCCTCAATAACCTATCCTTCTCACAATCGGTCACTAACTGGTTTCACAGTTACCTGTCTGACCGCCAACAATCCGTTGTATGGCAAAATGACATATCTCCCCAACTGCCTGTCTCCATAGGGGTTCCCCAAGGATCCATCCTTGGATCCCTACTCTTCTCTGTTTACACTAATAATCTAGCCTCTGCCACCAAACATGGCACACTCGTACAATACACAGATGACTCGACCATCATCTGCTCAGCCCAGTCCCTACCAAAACTGCAAAAAGTCACACAGGAAGCCTTTTCCTCTGTTGAAACATGGTTATCCAATGCCCGATTAATACTCAACCCAAACAAAACTAAACTACTCATCTTCCAACCCACCAAACATACTCAAAACAACTCTCACTTTAACATCACAGCAAAAGACAACACCACTATATACCCAACTGAACACACCAAATTGCTAGGTGTGGAAATAGACAATAAACTAAAATTTGACATTCACATATCCATGACTATAAAGTCCACAAAAAACTAGGAGCATTATACAGAAATAAGCAATTTCTCACCAAAGCAGCAAAGATTTCAATAGCAAATTCCCACCTTATCTCCACCCTACTTTATGCCTCTCCAATATATACCAACCTAAGGCAATGTGATCTAAACAAGCTAGAGATCTGCTACAACAAAATCGCCAAATTCGCCACAGGGGCATCCTACCGTAGTCACCACCGTCTCTGACTTGCTAAACTGGGCTGGCTTGAACTCCCTCACCTCCTTCAGTGGTATCAACTCTCACTCACCCACAAACTAGTAAACCATCCACTAAATGTCCCATCCCTCCAGAATCTACTCCAACCCTATCGCACCACCAGACCACTAAGATCCAGCAGCAAAAATCACTTGCAGATCACTAAAGCCAATAACTCTGCTGGTGAAGCACTATTCTCTTGCGCCATAGCCAAATTATGGAACTCACTCCCACCCACAATTACCTCCATACCATCATGCACCCACTTCAAAACTTTACTAAAAAGCGAACTAAAAACATGCTGGCTATGCCCTTGCAACTCCCACTCTAATATCATCCAACCACTACCTTTCTTTCCACTCCACTAACTACCTTGATTATAGCAAGCTCAGATGCTCATAAGCCAGTACTTATTATACAGCACGAACTTCTTCTTGTAACATTTGTTAATGTCTGGTATGCACTTCACAGATAAAGATTCTAGTTGTCTACTGATGTACTATGTTCTTCATCTGTAAATATGTTGTAAGTAATTGCTATGTAAATTGTTATTCACTATGTAATCCAATGTATATACCGGTCTGTTTATTTTAAATGTGGAGCTTTTCTCCCCGGGCCTCCGCTGAAAATGGACCTACGTCCAGTCGGACACTCCCACTCAACAAATTTAAATAAATAAATAAATAAATAAATTCTTGCACGAACTACAGAACGAACTAACCCCCCACCTAAATACGCTGTTCAACCTCAGCCTCTCCACATGCTACGTGCCTATAGAATGGCACACAGCAACGGTTATTCCACTCCACAAAGGAGGGGTCACAACTGACCCTGTTAACTATTGCCCCATAAGCCTGACTAGCCTGGTCTGCAAGCCTATGGAGCGCATCATCATTGAACTCATTAATAAAGACATTGGAAACCTCCAAACACTTGACCCAACCCAGTTCAGCTTTGTTAGGGGCAGAACATGCCTACTAAACCTGGCTGACTTCTTCGAGACAGTCACCAAGGCCATAGTTGAGGGAAAGGCTGTTCACACAGCCTACCTTGACTTCGCCAAGGCTCTCGACACCATTCCCCACTCGGGTATTACAGAAAAACTCCCCAGCGTGAACATAAACCCCTACATCACAAGATGGGTTGCCAACTGGCTTACAGACAGAACTCACACGGTAAGAATACCGGGCTCCAGGTCCAACTCTAAACCAGTCACAAGGGGTGTTCCACAAGGTTCGGTCCTGGGACCCCTACTGTTCGGCATATACTTCTCAGAAATACAGGCAAACACAGGAAGACTACAGCTAATCAAATTCACAGATGACTGCAAACTGGGAGCCATAATTGACTCTCCGGCTGACACGGACATCCTCCAAAAGGGCCTTACTGAGACGGACACCTGGTGTCAAAGTCATGGCCTCAAGCTAAATGCCAAAAAATGCATAGTCATCCCATTTAGGAAAAACAAAACACCCATGAATTACCACATAGGTGGCAGCCCCCTTAATACAGAAGAGGTAATAAGAGATCTGGGAACCCAGGTAGATTATAATCTCTCCTTTGACAACCATATTGCCAAAGTAGTTAGGAAATCCTTCTATGTGGCCCATCTAATTAATAAAGGGTTCGCATCTAGAAATAAAGAGGCTATAGTGCCCCTCTACTCGTCACTCATCAGACCCATCATAGAGTACAATGCCCCATTTGGGATGTACCTCACAAGACACTTCCAACAGCTAGAGAGACCACAAAAGTACCTCACCAAGAGGATTACTGGCCTCAAACACATGTCCTAACCTAAATAGAATTAATGGGATTCCGTTCTCCCCTAGATTTTTCTTTAATTGTAGATCAGTGGGAGTAGTCTACATATTAGGTTGCGCATGTAACAATGTATGGTACATAGGGCAGACCAAAAGGATGGTTCGAGTTCGCACCCTAGAACATTTAAGGGATATAAGAAATAATAATGAAATCAGCCCTGTGGCCAAACACTTTTTTGACAATCATGGTGGTTGCACTAATAGTTTAAAATTTTGTATTTTGGGGAAGCCCTTTTGTTTTGAAAGTGGGGGTATGTTCATCCAAAAACTACTCGAATTAGAAACTAAAATTGATTTTAAAGTATAATACTCTGAAACCTGGTGGACTGAACTTGGAATTCAGCATCTAAGTGTTGAAATTAAAATTAATATGAATATTATTACTATCTAGACTATAGTTGATTATATGTATTTTTTTATCTAGCCATTTAATGAATGAGATATATTGTTGTATTGACTGTTTCTACCTTTAAAAGTTAAAATTTAAAATTTAAAATTCAAAATCTAAAATTTACTGTGAAATGCAATGTGAGTTTAATTGTGAATGTTACTTTAAAATAATGTGACTGTTTCAATTAATTAATTGCAGATGCTTTTGTTAATTAAGATTAATTATATAATTAAGAATGTGTGTGTATATATATCTTGATAGTACACACTTTTTCTGTGATCCTTTGAAGGCGAAAGGCCGAGGTACCAGATCACAAAATAAAGAACTGGCTTTATACTTGGACTGTGTTTGCATATCACATGTCCTATGCAGCCCGACTGAAAAAACTCCGGCTGTACTCAGTGGCATATTGCTTACTCAGGGGTGATCTCTGCCTGACTTACAAAGCCATGTCCAACTCAGAATTGATGGACATGCTCCACCTAAAGAAATCCAAGTCACTGCAAGCCACGCGCTCTAGTGAGCTAAACCTTGCCACAACAATAAATAGAACATGCTGGAGGGACAGATTCCTGTCAGAGACTCCCCATGCTTTGGAACAAAATTCCAAACTACATTAGGCAGAGCCCCTCAGTAAAACTCTTCAAGAGAAACCTTGATGAGTGGATGGGAAACAGAAAACACACCTCTGGGATCACTTCATTGGCTCTGCTTGACAGGGGATCAGTTAATTAATCAATGGGGCGGCGATAGCCGACACACTCTGGCTAGGCTTATAAACGCCCTCAGGCAGATAGCCTAGTACCTACCTATGAACCTATTATATAATGGCTTCTCTTTACTTTCAAAAATGAGCATACTGAATGAAAAAGCCCTACCACAGTGCCCATTGTAAAGAGAGTAAATACCATTAAAAAAGTCCATCTGCTGAAGTATCATTGAGCAGCCAGACTATTTGTGCATGCTGAGGGACAGAGCAAAATATGAGAAAAATCAGGTATGTTTTGCAAAACTAAACAATCAGAAACGTGCCCGATATTTCCCTGTATTTCTGCACCATACCTCAGAAAATTTCGGCAGTAACCCAGTCAGCATGGAAATCCATGATAACCCGACAGAATTGATTCTGGTACCTAAGATGTTGGACAAGTTCTACAAATCTTTCTCCCGAAGCTGCAGAATATCACAAATCAGCAGACAAAGCTAAACTCAACAGTGTAAGCAGAAAGAAGATATGTACTCCCCATAACGTTCCATCTGAGTAGTTCTACTTCAATTTTCTTCAACCTGTGGGTATCGGATCCGTAACTGACCCAAGCCGGCAACTTCACAAGCATCTGCTCTGAGCTCCAAGCTCCTCCCCCTACCCATAATACACCACCACTGCCTTCCAACCCTCAGATCGAGTTTGCTGCACCCCACACTAAACAACCCGATCCAAAACACCTTACACACACAAAGTGCCAGCTATGAACGCTGTCCGTATAGTAAGGCCAGGGGGAAGGCGGGAGGACGGTTGAAGACAAATGAAGTAAAACTACATAGAACGTTATGGTGAGTACATAACTTCTTTATCTTAAGTAGTTTACTTCATTTGATCTTCAACCTGTGGGACAGAGTTCCCAGCTACTACACAACTGGGTGGCCCTCATGGAAGGATATTCTGGAGCACAGCAGAACCAAAGGATGCTCTCCTTTGAGAAATCAAGTCCAATTTATAGTGAGAAATAAAAGTATGAGATGAGGACCAAGTAGCTGCAAAACAAATGTCATCTAAGAATACTCTCGACCAAAAAGCCGCAGAAGTAGCCATGGACCTTGTCGAGTGAGCTCTAACCTGACCAGGAGGAGACCAACCTTTTTCCTTGTAGATTTGAAGGATACATAGAGAGATCCACCTGGCAATGGTCACCTTGGAAATAGGTTTCCCCAAAAAAGATTTAGAAAAAGACACAAGCTGGTCAGATTTACGAAAAGTTTTGGTCCTGTGCAAATAGAACCGTAACTGTCTATGAACATCCAATAAATGCAACTTGTATTCAATTTTGTTTGTAAAATTTGGAAAGAAAACAGGTAAATTGATACTTTGATTGATATTAGCCTCAGATGCTACTTTTGGGAGAAAAGAAGGATTGGTGTGAAGAGAAACCCTGTCCTTATGGAAAACCATATATGGAACCTTGACAGACAACGCTTGAAGTTCTGAAACCCTCCTAGCCGAGGTGATAGTCACTAGGAAGGCTGTCTTCCAAGACAAAAACTTAAGATCTGCGGTTGCTGCAGGTTCAAAAGGAGGGGCAACCAACACTTGTAGTACCATAGTAAGGTCCCACGGGGGATGGGATCTTTGGCTGGAGGACATAAGAGGAAGTTACCTTTGATAAAAGCTTTGCACAAGCCGAAAGAGGCCAAAGAAACAGAGTTCTCACTAATGTGAACATGAGAAATGGCAGCTAGTTGAACTTTGACCGTAGACGAGCTAGCCCGTTGTTGAAAAATATTTGCCAAAAAGTCAAGGATAGCCAGAGTGGGAGCCGTGAAAAGATCTAAACTCCTTTGAGAAGCCCAAAAGGAAAAACGCTTCCATTTGCTGCGATAAACCTTCCTGGTGGACGACTTATGAGCTGCCAACAGAATAGGTCTCACCGAAGAAGACAATCCGGGAGTCCAAACAATTAAGGGAACTGGAGCAGCCAAGCAGTGAGCTTCAGACTGTCCAAATACAGATGAGGGACCCTCAAGGGGTGAGAAATGAGATCCTGAATGGGATCCAAGATCCAAAGAGGAGCTAGAAGATGAGACCAAAGGAAGGGAAACCATACGTGACCAGGCCAAAAAGGGGCAATGAGGATCACTTTGCTCCCCAGTCAACTAGCCTTCTGTAGAAACTTCATCATAAGGGGCACAGGGGGATAAGCATACAGAAGACTGGGAGGCCAAACATGGACCAGAGCATCACTGGGGGACTCCCTGGCGGGGGGTTCAGAGCAAAGAACTCACTGCACTTTGCATTGGAAGGAGATGTGAAGAGATTGCAGGAAGGCTGACCCCACTCTAGAAAGATCTGCTCCGCTACTGAAGGATTCTGAGACCACTCAAGGCATCAGAATAGTCCGGCTTAGTTGGACCGCCCCGGAATATGTGTTGCTACCAGATAATGAATGGTGGACTCATGGCCACATGACAAAGGGAGTAAGATCTGGTCCCTCCCTGTTTGTTGATATACCAGATCACTGACATGTTGTCTGACTGGATTGCAATGGTTCCCAGAGGCAGAAAGGGCCTGCAACGCTAAAAGGACTGCCCTCATGGACCACATGCCTTGGATTGTCCTTCCCAAACAATGACACCCCCCCACCTTAGCTGGGAGGTGTCCGTGGTCACTGTGGCTTGGGCAGGGGCTGGAACAAAAGGTCATCCTTATAAGACTTCTGAAGACTGCATCCACCATAGAAGGGGCGACCTGCAGACTTTGCTTGTGTGTATCGGGTGCGACAACAAAAGATCCAGCAAAGACCACTGCACCGCTAGAGTCCACTGTAGTACTCGCATATGTAAGTGAGCACATGGTAGAAGTGTTATCATCGCTGCCATAGAACCTAGGGCCCTTAAAACCGACTCTGCTGAGGGAAGATGAGATCGGTAAATGAAAGCGACATGCAACCTTAAATTTCGAACTCTCTCCGAGGTCAGGAAAGAGTACAGTTGTGTACGATTATCATAAATGTAGATGTTAGAGTGTATTCACTGTTGCAGTCATCACACTTGGGTTATCCTGCTAGGGGTAGCCATCAGTCGGCTCAAATACCATATTTCTGCGTCGGTTGCTGTCACTCCAGGACTGACGTCAGGTCGTCAGTGGTATAAAAACAGGCAGCTGACACCATTACATCAGTTTTTCTTGCCCCAAATGTCAGGAGCCCCCAAATAGGGAGCTAAGTTATGGTGGAATAAATACCAATAGCCCTGTAAGGAGTGAGGAAGAGAGAGAGAGAGAGAGAGAGAGAGAGAGAAAGAGGGGCAAGGGAGCTGGAGGGTGGGAAACTAGGATTGCAATAGTGAATACACTCTAACATCTACATTTATGGCAAGTGTACAGAACTGTACTATGTTCTTCATATTTCACTGTTACAGTCATCACACTTGGGTTGATTCCCAAAGCTGAAGAATGGGTGGAGGCAGTCAAGAATAGTTGGGGCTGGCTAGTATGCCCTGCAGGACTGCGGTTGCAAAGCCTGCCCTGGATTTGGAAAACATAGGTAGGTGGTAATGCTTGGTGAAGGTATGAACAGAACTCCTTGTTGCAGCTTCCAGGATGTCTCTGGTAGGGACCCCTCTGAGAAAGGCTGGAGTGGTTGAAGTTTTCCTAGTGGAATGTGTTCTGTCCCATGTGGGGTGGTTTCTCATGGTGTTTGTAACAGAAATGGCTACAGAGTGCTATCCATTTGGAGATGGTTGGTTTTGATATGGCCTTGCCCTCTGCCCCTGGTGCAAAGCTGACTAGTAACTGGTCAGATTTCCTAAAGGGCTTAGTCCTATCCTGGTATAATCTGAGCTGTCTGTGCACATCTAAAGAAATCAGGATCCTTTCCTCCTTATTTTGAGGTTTAGGGAAAAAGGTGGGCAAATAAATAGATTGGTTGAGAGCCACACTGGACACCACTTTAGGCATGAAAGTTGGGTTAGTCCTGAGGGAGACCCTATCAGCATGGACAATGATGAAGGGTTCCACAGCCATAAGTGCTTGTAGCTCAGACACTGTTCTAGCTGAAGTGACAGCCAAAAGCAAGGCTGTTTTTCAAGAGAGGAATTTGAACTCTGCAGAAGCTGCAGGCTGAAAAGGGGGTAACAGGAGCTTTTCCAATACAAAGTTAAGGTCCCAAGCAGGGGCAGGGGCTCTTCTTGGTGGCATTAAGTTGTTAGCCCCTCTCAGGAACTGCTTGATGAGAGGGTGCGAGAAGAGAGGTGGGCTCAGTTCTGTAATGTGCAGAGATGGCAGAGGCATGAATTTTAATGGAAGAGAAGGATAGGCCCCTGTGGAGTAGGTCTGCTAGGTAATCCAGGATGAGAGGTAAGGATGGCTTTGCTGGGTCAGCTCCTTTAGTCTGGATCCAGGAACAATACCTTTTCCACTTGTCAGCACAGGATTTTCTAGTACGGGGTCGACTGGCTTCATGTACAACATCCAGGACCCGCTTGTTTAGGCTGACCACTGGAGGAGAATTCAAGGAATAAGCCAGGCTGCATGGTTCAGGGTGTGCAATTGTGGATGCAAGAACTCTCCCTCCTGCTGAGTCAGGAGAGTTGGAATCTGAGGGAGGTGCCATGGAGGCAACAGAGACAGACTGCTCAGTAGGGGGTACCAGTGCTGGAGTGGCCAGTCTGGGGCAATCTGGATTGCCCTTGGTCTCTCCTCCCTTATTTTGAGTAGTACTCTTGTAAGAAGAGGAAGGGGGGGAGCACAGATTGAGAGGTTTTCCGAGTGGAAGGACAGGGCAGCAACTTTCCAGGCCTTGCTGTGAGGTTCCCTGGTGCATAATTTGCTGAGCTGGTGGTTGTAGGGTTGTAGGGAAGGCAAACAGGTCCACCTTCGGGGTACCACATTTCTGGGTCACAAGGCTGACGGTGTTGTGGTTTAATTGCCACTTGTGTGGGTCTAGGAGATTTCTGCTTAAGTTGTCTGCCAGACAGTTTTAGTTGCCTGGTAGGAATTGGGCTGGCAGGTGAATATGCTTGGCTGAGGCCATGTTCCAAAGGGTCATGGCTAGTCTGCAGAGTGGGTTCCCCTCTGCTTTTTGATGTACCACATATCACTGTGTTGTCTTTTTTGCTTAGTAGAGGCCCCAGAGGGTAGGTATCTGAAAGCTGAGAGAACGTGATGAACAGCTAGCATCTCTTTCTGGTTGATGTGCCGATGAATTTGATTTGGGCTCCAGTGGCCCTGAATGCACCTGCTGTCCAGATGTGCACCCCAGGCATAGTCTGATGCATCTGTGGTGAGGGTCTGGGCAGCGTGGGGTTGTGTAAAGGGAAGTTCCTTGTTGTGGTTGCATGCTGCTGCCCACCAAAGGAACTCTTTCCTTAGACAAGGTATCATAGGTATGATAGTTTCCAGGTCCTGAGAATGTTGGCACCAAAAACTTTGTAAGTACCACTGAAGTTTCCTCACATGCAGTTTGGCATATGGAATTAGTAGATTGCAGGAGGCCATGAACCCTAGAGCTTGCAGGATTTTCTTTGCAGATAACTGGGTTCTGGTGGCCATTTGAGAGAAGTAGCTTGTCAGATAGGATTGTTATTCTGGAGTAAGGAATGCCATCTGGGATGCTGTGTTCAAGCTTGCTCCCCAGGAATACAATTTTTTGACTGGGGACAAGTTTGGATTTCTTCTCACTGATAGTGTACCCCAGTGAGGTTAGAACGTCCTTTACAAATGTCAGGTGCTGTAACAGCTTTTCCTGAGGGTCTGCCCGAATCAGGCAGTCGTCCAAATAGGGGTAAAGTTGAATATTTCTTTGTCTGCAAAAGGCAATGGCTGGAGCCAGGCATTTTGTGAAAACTCTGGGAGCAGTAGATAAGCCAAAGGGAAGTGCAGAGAACTGATGATGCATAGATCCTGCCCTGAAACGTAGATATTTCATGCAGGAGTCCCTGACTGGGATATGTAGACAGGCCACCTTTAGGTCTAGGATGGCTAACCAGGAATCTTTGGACAGCATGGGCAGAAGCTGCTGTAGGGTGAGCATTTTGAATTTTGGTACCACCAGGAAGGTGTTTAGAATGGATAGATCTAAAATTGGGTGCCAGGTGCCCTCTTTTCTGGGTACCAGGAAAAGTCTGGAATAAAAACCTTGACCTATCTGTTCGGCAGGAACAGGCTGAATTGCCCTTATGGAGAACAGGGACTAAACTTGGTTTTGTGCCTCTGCTCACTGGTTTGGAGGAAGATATGGGAACCCTTTTGGGGTTGGCAGCGCGTGGAAATAAAATTTGTACCCCTGGGATACTATGTTGAGGACCCATCGATCGTTGGTGATGGAGGCCCAGTTTTTTGCATGGTAGGCAAGTTTTCCTCCTAGGGGCACGAGCAATTGGGCAGAGGTGAGAAGAGGAGTTGAGAGGTCATTGTGAATTCTTTCCATAAGGGGGTGGCTTAGCACTCCCTGTTCTAGAAGTGGAGGTACTCCATTGCTTAGATCTCAGCATACCTCAAGACTGTTGTCTGGGGGTCTGCTTCCCCTAGGTCTAGTCCGAGGTGGCCTTGAGGGGGCTGTAAAGGACCAATGTTTTGAGGGGTAATGCCTACTGAATCTTGCAGGCTGTACTTGCAAAAAGTCTTTGACTGTCTGCATAGACTTAGCTTTTTCTTCCATCTTTTTTAAAACCTCTTCTGCTTTGGTGCCAAACAGATTGTCTTTGTTCAGAGGTACATCCAATAATTTTGATTTGACATGGTCTGTTCCTTAAGCCAGGAATGCCTTCTAAGTACAGAACCTGTGACTGCTGCCCAACAAGATGCTTCTAGGGCGTCAAACCCACATTGCAGGGTATGCTTGCTGACTTGGCTTGCAGAATGCATAACCTCCTGTAATTCTTTATTTTCTGCACAGTCAGGGTCGATTTGTGTAGAATATCGGTAGTGCAAAGAACTTCCTCAGAAGCCGGTGCCTGCACATCAGCTCCGGACCCATCCGAGGTAGAGACATCCGCATATTCCGTAGTCAAAGAGTCTCTCTGCATACCAGACTCCGAAAAGGTCTCGGCAGCGGCCTGCAAATCCACTGAAGTGGGTATCAGGGGCTGCGAAAGCACCTCACTGAGTACCGGCGAACTGGCAACTAGCTTAACGGAAGTGTCGTCTGCAGTTTTGGACCTGTGCGGTCTGTCTTTATCCTTACACTTTTTTGGAAGATTGGTAGTCGGTTGGCTTACTAAGGCCATTTCAGAATATGGAGATCGAGAGCGAAAGTATTTAGCTACAATAAGGGCCCAATGATGTATGGTTCGGGCGTTGAACAAAGCATAAAACCAGCAGTGAGGGACATTGTGGCCTGGGCCTAAACAGGTGACGTAAGAATGGAAAATCTTGGTGTGGTATTTGCTTTCCACAGGCGGGACAATTGTTAACTTTTTCTGACATCGGATAGAGGAAGAAAAAAGGATCCCCAATGGGGTACTTCGCTTTAGAAGACTTCAACTTCAACTTTGGAAATGAAAACTCGGGTACCGGCCGACCAGCACTTGTGTGAACTGCTTCTGCTTTGGGCTTCTTGGCAAGAAAGACTGATGTAATGGTGTTGTTTGCCTGTTTTTATACCACTGACGACCTGACGTCAGTCCTGGAGTGACAGCAATCGACGCAGAAATACTAAGCCTCTGGTATTTGGGCTGACTGAGGGCTACCCATGGAAGGATAACCCAAGTGTGATGACTGCAACAGTGAAACACGAAGAACACGTTTTGTCTGTAACGTGCCTATCCGTGCTGCTATGTATTCTATAACCTGAACAGGGTTCAGAAGAGATTTGGCTGTATTGATTGTAATCCCTAGATAGTATGCAAGACATAGGAAATACTCTCTGGCCCAACAAAGTAGACGCTTGGTGGGAGCAGTAAGGAGCCAATCATCTAGTAAGGGTAGACCTGAATTCCCCGAAGGCTCAGGTGAACCGCTACTACTGCCATCACTTTGGTGAAGACCCTGGGGGGTGTGGTGAGACCAAAGGGTAGGGCTCAAAACTGATAATGATTGGTTCCTAGCCAGAAGTGGAAAAACCTCCTGGAGCTTCTGTGCATCTTTATGAGATAGTAGGCATCCTGGAGGTCGAACATGCACATCCAGTCGCTCTCTTGCGGGTATGGCAGGATGGACTGTAAGGTGACTATCTGGAACTTCTCTTTGGCAACTGACAGGTTCAGAGTATACAGGTCCAGAAAGGGCCTCAAGTCCCCCATCTTTTTTGGCACCTACAAGAACCTGGAGTAGATGCCCGATTTGGACTGATATGGGGGGACGGGTTCGATGGCTCGCTTCTTTAGCAGCTTGGAAACCTCTAGCTCTGCTGCCTCCCTTTGCGTGGGTGGTACGTCTGGGGGTGGGGGTTTGTAAGGTGTAGGGTGAAACCACAAACGGGATTGAATAGTCTCTGGAAATTATCTGAAGCACCCAAAGGTTTGATGACACGGACTCCCATGCCGCTGTGCAATGACAGGCGACCCCCGACTGCCTCCAGAGCAGTCGGGCAACCCCTCAGGGTTACTGCGTGGGCCTGTCCGAGAACGGTTTTCGAGACCCAAAATTCCTCGGACCCCCTCTACTAATGGGCCGGTGTCTGTCCTGTCCCCCTCTGCCTCGAAGGGAAGAAGGGCCCTGAGTGTCCCAGGAATACTGAGACTTCCAGAACCGCATCTTCTTTTGCCATCGCTGATTCCGGGAAAATGATCTTTGAGTGTTGGAGAAGCAGATTCCGACGGCTGACAGTGTCTTCTCATCTTTCTCACTCTGGACCAAGGTGTCACGGACAGTCTTACCAAAGAGGGAAGAGCCGTCATATGGGGCATTTGCAAAAAACACCTTGAAGGGTTCCATGAACTGACACAATCTGAGCCAGGTGCTACGTGTCATGGACATGCCGGACCCAGGCACCCTAGCCGCTCCTTTGGTCACATGTGATAGGAGACATAGACGTATTTGAAACTGCTGTCAAGTTAGCCATCCTTGCGGGGAAGGTAGTCTTGTCCTCCTGCGACATGGTCTTTGGGGGAGCCAGTTCCCTTACCAGGTTGCACTGTAGTCGAGTAACATGGGCCAGATACTTCAGCGCCCTGATAGAAAAGGTTGCTGACGTATAAACCCGCTTTCCTAGATGATCCATCATCCTAGACTTACGGTCAGGAGGATGGACCGAGGACCTCTCCTGGGCCAGTTCCTTCTTGGTGGCGGCTGCTACCACCATAGCGTCTACCGGGGACCCTTTATTCCAAGCTGGTCTGCAGGGGGGCTCAATATTTTGTCCGGGTGTTTAGGGACTGGTTCCACAGTGTCCGGTTCCTTCCTTGTCCACTAATGGATCTGCGGGAGGGCACAACCAGAAAGTATACGGGCCCGTGTCACAAGCCTCCAGGAACACAACGATTCGTCCGAGGAAGGTTTTGGGACGGACCAACCTCCCCACTGACGCAAGATTTCCATGATGTCTCAGAAGGAGACATCCTTGGGAGGTGATCAGAGGAACCTTCACCATCATCCAAATCAGTGTCCTCAGTGAGGGGCTCCGGAGAGAAGTCCAAGTGCCTTCTCTTGCACGTATGCTTGCGAGGAACATCTCCGGGGGGCTTTCCGGAGGGGGCTTGCAAACTACTTGTTGTTCCTCAAGGGAAACCGCCTAGGGCACTTTGAGCATGGGCTGTCCCTGTGGTAAAATGACAGGATTCACACACAAAGCAGAGGGAGTTGGGGCGGAGTCCAAAGATAAAGTCAGGGGTCTCGATCCACTGAAGAGAACCCTTTCCATGACTTCAAATGTCGAAGGAGAGCGAGCTTCCTGGGATACCATTAAGGGAACTGTTCTCCCCAGATCCGACGTGGGAATCAGAGGCGGACCCAAAGTAGATGGAGCTCCGAGGAGATGGCCGTGACCTGACAAGGTCGGAACCGACAGAAAAAGCTCCACCCCCTCAGATACGACACCTAAGCTCTGGCTCAGACAGCCACTCAGATCCGAACTAGTTGGATTCGACACGCTCCAGGCAGCTGCCGGCATCGAGGAAAAGTACAGTTTTGTACCTACCATAAATGTAGATGTTCGAGTGTTAATACAGCTGCAGTCATAACAGATGGGTTCTCCTGCCGTCAGGCGGGTACTCGGTCGGCCGAATTCCAAAGTCTAGGTCCGGCGTCGGTTGTCGTCGCTTCTTCCCTGACGTCAGTGTGCCAGGGGTATAAAAAAACCAGCCAACGCCATTTTCTTCAGTTTTTCTTGCCCCAGATGTCAGGTGCCCCCAGAAGGAAGGCAATACATAAATTTGTGTAATAAAGCAATGCAATATAATCAAAATACAGTAGTTGCAAGCAAATACACCATAAAAGAATACCCCAATCAGGTTGTATGAGGAGGTGTTAGCCAATAGGCCTGTCCCAAGAGGGGAAGGAGGGAGGGAAACCTGGACTGCAGCTGTATTAGCACTTGAACATCTACATTTATGGTAGGTACAAAACTGTACTATGTTCATCGTGCATACAGCTGCAGTCATAACAGATGGGTAGAATCCCAAAGCTAAGAAAGGGGTGGTAGGCACTAGGTGGAACTAGGAAAAGCCAGAATGCTCTGCAAGACTGCAGTGGCAAAGCCTGCTCTAGTTTTGGAGTATAATGGTAGGTGGTAGTGCTTGGAGAAGGTATGCACAGAACTCCAAGTGGCCGCTTCCAAAATATCTTTGGTAGGAACTCCTCTGAGGAAGGCTGCAGAGGTAGCTGTGGCCCTTGTGGAGTGAGATCTGATGCCTGCAGGTACAGTTTTACCATGAAAAGAGTAACAAAAGCATATGCAGTGGGCTATCCATTTTGAGATTTTCTGTTTGGAAATTGGCTTCCCTTGAGCTCCTATAGGACACAAAGAGCTGTTCTGATTTTCTGAAAGGCTTTGTTCTGTCCAAATAATAATGCAGCTGTCTGTGGATGTCCAAGGAATGTAGTAGTCTCTCCCCTTTGCTTTGAGGATTAGGGTAGAAGGTAGGTAAGTGTATAGCCTGATTCAAAGCTACCCTCGATACCACCTTTGGCATAAAGGACGGGTTGGTTCGTAAGGAAACTCTGTCCTGATGGAAGATGATAAAAGGCTGCACAGCCATGAGGGCTTGTAGTTCCGATACCCTACGAGCTGAGGTGATAGCCAGAAGGAAAGCTGTTTTCCAGGACAAATATTGCAAATCTGTTGAGGCAGCTGGTTCAAAAGGAGGCAAGGTCAGCTTTTCTAGAATGAAATTGAGATCCCAAGCAGGTATTTGTTGTTTCCTTGGGGGTTTTATATTCTTAGCCCCTCTGAAGAACTGTCTTAAGAGGGGGTGACAGAATAAAGGTGGATCAGTGTTGTATTCTGCAGAAATGGCTGAGGCATGGATTTTGATGGAGGAGAATGAAAGTCCACTGCTTAGCAGCTCAGCTAGATACTGTAATATTTGAGGTAAATTCAGTTTTACAGGATTCTGGCCTTTTTTCTCATTCCAGGCACAAAACCGTTTCCATTTTGCGGAGTAAGCTTTTCTAGTAGACGGCCTTCTGGCCTCCAAAATGACATCCTGCACTTTCTTGGAGAGTAGGGTCTGTTGTGATGTTAAGGAATCTTCCATGCAGCCAGATTGAGTGTTTTCAGCTGACTGTGAAGAGTTTTGAAGCTGTGCTGAGTCAGAAGAAGAGGCATTAGAGGTAGGGTCCATGGAGGGGAATGAGTCAGGCTCCTCAGGAGTGGGTACCAGTGCTGTCTTGGCCAGTCTGGAGCAATGAGAATCATCTTTGGTCTGTCTGCTCTGATTTTTAATAGAACTTTGGGCAGCAGAGGAAGAGGTGGAAAGGCATAAACTGTCATTGTTGTCCAACTGAAAGAGAGAGCGTCCACTCTCCAGGCCTGTGGATGAAAAGTCCTTGAGCAGAATTTTGTCAATTGGTGATTTTTGTGGGAGGCAAAGAGATCTATGTCTGGCCTTCCCCATGCTTGAATTATCTCTGTAAAAACTTGAGGATGCAACTTCCATTCGTGTGGATCTGTCATATTTCTACTTAGATTGTCTGCCAGCGTGTTTTCCTTGCCTGGCAAGTACTGTGCTTGAAGTTCGATTTGTAATTCCAGAGAAAGGTTCCAAAGTGACATGGCCAGCCTGCATAGGGGGTATGAATGGGTTCCTCCCTGTTTGTTTATGTACCACATTAGTGTGGTGTTGTCTGTCCTTATCAATAGTTGACCTGGATGCAGAAGGCCTTTGAAAGCTATAATAGCATTCATTACTGCTAGCATTTCCTTCAGATTGATGTGAAAGTGCTTTTCTTTTTGGGACCATTTGCCCTGAATGCACCAATCTGTCATGTGCGCCCCCCAGGCGTAGTCCGAGGCGTCTGTTGTGATGACTTGATTTGCTTGAGGCTTGCAGAAAGGGAGACCTGTGTTTGTTTGGCATGCTTGAGCCCACCACAGAAATTCCTTTTGAAGACATGGAATTAGTGGTATCATTGCTTCCAAACTGTGGCTGTGTTGAGACCATAGGTTCTTCAGGTACCATTGAAGTTTCCTCATATGCAGCTTTGCACATGGGATTAGTAGAATGCAAGATGCCATGAATCCCAGAGCCTGCAGGATTTTCCTTGCAGTCAGCCTGGTGAAATTTGCTAGTGTTCTGAAGTATTGAGTTAGTTGCCCCTGCTTCTCTGGCGTGAGGTAGGCCATCTGGGTGTTTGTGTCCAAGTTGGCACCCAGGAAAATTATTTTCTGAGAGGGTATTAGCCTTGATTTCTTTTTGGTGACTGTGTATCCCAGAGAATTCAACAACAGTATTACAAAAGCCAGATGTTTCAGAAGTATGTGCTTGCTGTCCGCTTGGATCAGGCAGTCGTCCAAATATTGGTATATTTGTATCCCTTGAAGTCTGCAGTAGGCAATTACTGATGCCAGGCATTTCGTGAATACTCTGGGCGCAGTAGATAAGCCAAAGGGCAACGCAGAGAATTGATAATGGTTTGAACTTGCAAGAAATCTGACGTATCTTCTGCAATTTTGTCTGATTGGGACATGCAGGTATGCGCCTTGAGGTCCAATGTTACCAGCCAAGACTCCTTGCCCAGCATGGGAAGAAGCTGCTGTAATGTGAGCATCTTGAATTTTGGTACGAGTAAAAATGTGTTTAGGATGGATAGGTCCAAAATAGGTCTCCAATCTTTTCCCTTCCTTGGTACCAGGAATAGTCTGGAATAAAAACCTTGACCTTGTTCGTGAGTAGGTACCTCATGAACAGCTTTTATGTCCATGAGATCTGAAATTTGTCTTTGTGCCTCTGCCCTTTGATTGTGTGGCAGGTGTGGCATGCCTCTCATTTTTTGAAGGGTGTGAAAGTGGAATCTGTAGCCTCTGTTTATAATGTCCAGGATCCATTTGTCTTTTGTGACAATATGCCAATTTTTTGAAAATAATGCCAGTTTTCCGCCTAAGGGTGCTGCCATTTGAGCCTTGCTTGGCATGCAAAGTGGAAAGTCATTGGGCTTGCTTTCTGAATGGCTGCGAACTATCCTCACCACCTCTTTGTGTAGGAGCTTGTCATTGTCTGCCTCTAAACGATCCTTGAGATTGCCCTCTGCCCCTCGGGCACCTGTATCTACCTCTTTGGGGTCTGTCCGTGGCTGGAAAGGACCAATTTTTGGAAGGCCAATTTCTACTGAAACGTGGAGGTTGTACCTGTAGAAAATCTTTCACTGTTTGCATTGATTTAGCCTTTTTCTCCATTTTCTTTAATACCTCCTCAGCTTTAACACCAAATAATACATCCTTTTGTAGAGGGGCATCTAGTAATTTAGCTTTGACATGATCTGGTAAGGTTTGCTCCTTGAGCCAGGCATGTCTACGTATGACTGATCCTGTAACTGCAGCTCTACATGAGGCCTCTAGAGCAACAAAACCACATTGCAAGGTATGTTTACCCACTTGTTCTGCACTATGCATCAAATCCTGCAACTCCTTCAAGTCTGGTTGTTCAGGTTGTGACATTTTACTTCTCAACTGTGATAACAGAAACTGTTGGTACTTTAGCATATGTAACTGGCAGTTTAATGCCCTCATGGTTAAGGTGGCCGAGGTGTATACCTTTCTTCCCCACCTTTCTAAGGATCTGGAATCTCTCTCGGAAGGTAATGGGTTTTTAGCAGTGGAGGCCTTAATTTCTTGGGGCCCTGTGAGATAGTTTCTGGGTCAGCCGCATGGCTTTTGTATAAAAATTGGTGAGAGTCAGGAACCCGGTAGTACCTGTCAGGCTTGACTGGGGCTGGAGGTAAAGAATCCGGGTTAAGGCAGGCCTCCGAGTACACATCATCTAGTATGTCTAAGACAGGAGGTATAGCCAGAGGCCTGAGCTGGGGTAGCAAGAGAAAATCCCTAAGCCTTTTCTTAGAATCTGAGTACTCTTGGCCTTCCCAGTGGAAGTGTTCCCTTAAGGTATGCAAGGTTTCCCCACATGAGTAATCCTCTGGGGGGGAGACAGAGGGAATGGACTCCTCAGCATCAGAATCTTCAAAAGGGGAGTAAGAATGTTCCTGTTCATCAGAGTGCTCTGAAATAATGGAGGCCTGGTCAGAGGAGGGGGATTCTTCCTCCACTCTGGGCCTTTGTCGGGGTTGAGGACCCCTGATAAGAGTAATCAAATCCTCAGCCATTTTAAGCATCTGTTAGGCATGGGGCCTGGAGAAGGGCCCTGTGGAGCTTGTCTCTTAGAATGCATGGCTGCTTTAGACTTAGTGAAAGCCTTGATAGAAAAAGAAGAGGAAGGTCTGAAGACACCTTGAGAGGAGGCAAACCTGTCTACATTTTGAGATTCACCACCAAAAGTGGCTTCGGTATCTGTAGTCGGGGTGTGGGCCGAGGAGCCTGCGACCTCGGGCACAGAAGACACCGCCAATGAAGTGTCGTCGGTAGGCAGAGGCTGCGTAGGCGCCTCGCTGAGAACCGGACCACCTGTAGTCGGCTTTGGCATGGTGTCAGTAGAGGCCGCGGACCTCGTGTGTCGGTCCTTATCTTTGCGTTTTTTAGACAAAACTGGAGTCGGAGTATCCGATGACATAATATAGTTAAATTTTTTAGTGCTGGGCGAACTCCGCCCGACGCTTAATGGTGCGTTTGTTGAATGTAGCACAAAAACGACAGACCGAGACATTGTGGTCTGGGCCTAAGCAAGGAATGCAGAGGGAATGAAAATCCTTATGCGGTATTTGCTTCCCACAAGAAATACAATTATTAACTTTGTCTGACATCGGTCTGAGGCAAGAAAAGTTTCCCCAACAGGGTACTTAGCTTTCAAGAAGACTTCGGTTGCAAAATTTTCGTAATTTCAGGAGCTGGCCGATCGGCACTTGCGAACTGCTTCTGCTTCGGGCACCACGCGGCAATTAAGACTGAAGAAAATGGCATTGGCTGGTTCTTTTATACCCCTGGCGCACTGACGTCAGAGAAGAAGCGCCGACAACCGACACCGGACCTAGACTTTGGAATTTGGCCGACCGAGGACCCGCCTGACGGCAGGAGAACCCATCTGTTATGACTGCAGCTGTATGCACGATGAACATCAGGCACCGTCGGCGCCAACCCCCTGACTAGGGGAACTCTCGGATCCATGTACTCTGAAAAGTACAGTTGTGTACACTTACCATAAATGTAGATGCTCGAGTGTATTCACTGTTGCAGTCATCACACTTGGGTTATCTGCCTGCAGGTAGCCCTTAGTCGGCCCAAATACCAGAGTCTTAGGATTTCTGCGCCGGATGCTGTCGCCTCTTCCATGAAGTCAGGTCATCAGGGGTATAAAACATGCAGCCGACGCCATTACATCAGTTTTTCTTGCCCCAGATGTAAGGAGCCCCCAAAATAGGAAGCAATTACATGGTGTGGAACACCTCCAGTAAAAAGTAAATACCATTGCCATAAGATATGGGCATAAAAGAAGATAGGCAGAAAGTATAGAAAAGTCAGGGGGGCTGGAGGGAGGGTAACCAAGACTGCAACAGTGAATACACTCGAACATCTACATTTATGGTAAGCGTACACAACTGTACTATGTTCTTCGTGTTTCACTATTGCAGTCATCAGACTTGGGTTGATTCCCAAAGCTGAGGAAGGGTGGAGGCAGTCAAGAAGTATTACGGCTGGCTAGCAGACCTTCCAAGACTGCTGTAACAAAATCCAGCTCTGGATTTAGAGAAAATAGGTAAGTGGCAATGCTTGGTGAAGGTGTGTACAGAATTCCAGCAGGGGTTAGAATGGTTTAATGAATTTTTATATGAAAAGAAAATAAACCATTTTCATGTAATAATGTATACCCAGTTGATGGAGACGGTCCTTAAGAACAATTTTATTTTATTTAATAAGGA
Organism: Protopterus annectens; assembly: GCF_019279795.1. Classification (NCBI taxonomy): domain Eukaryota; kingdom Metazoa; phylum Chordata; order Ceratodontiformes; family Protopteridae; genus Protopterus; species Protopterus annectens. Next base: position 1,740,304,738 of record NC_056743.1, on the reverse strand, counting down.
GATTTTTTTTTACAACAGGAAGGGGTAGCTATGGGTTTTGCGTGTGGTGGTCTTTATGCTAACATAGTGGTTTTACAGTGGGAGAAGAAGTATTTGTTTCCTTCTGACTTTTACAAGCACGTTAAATATTATACATGATACCTGGATGACCTCTCTATTTTATGGGATGGTCCCTATGCCCTTATTATTGATTTTATTAGATATTTAGATTCCCCCACTTCATTTTTAAGATTTACATATTCATTTAACTTACATGAGATAGCCTTCCTTGATATGAAATTAATTAAGGATTACCAGAACAGTAGGTTTATATCTAAAATATATCAAATGGACACATATTCAAATTCATTACTTCATTATAGTAGCATCCACCCTCAGAAACAGAAAAAAGTTATTATTAAGGGACAGTTTGGACGGTCTGCCCGTATGGTATCACTTTCAGAAGATTTTTTAGAGGAATGTGATACCTTAAAAGATATGTTTTTAAAGAGGGGCTACCCTTTCAGACTTGTTAATGATGTTCTTTTAGAGGTATTAAATAAGAGAGAAAGAAATTTTATATACCTCTTTTATCTGAGGTTTCACTGGATGTAACACACACAGTGAATGCTGCACCCCTCAACTCTGTTTTTACAGGAAAAGATTATAATACTTCATTCATTTCTGCATACACGACTGATCGTCCTGATATTAAACATATTTTGAGTAAAAATTGGTCAATTCTAACACATGACCGAAGTATCAGAGCACATATTGATGAACAACCTACTGTTATTTTTAGAAAAGGTAGAAATGTAAAAAATTTTGAAGTGTGGTATGTGCCGTTACTGTCCCTTTATAAAGGAAGGAAAAGTATTTATGATCAACAACACTAAGATTCATATCAAAAGTAAGTATAACTAACTCTCAACGTATTATTTATTGTGCCCTCTGTAAAGTACAGTTTTGTACCTACCATAAATGTAGATGTCCGAACTGGATAGCATCTGCAGTCATAACAAGTGGGTTGTCCTGTCGTCAGGCAGCCCTTCTGTCGGCCGGATTCCAAAGTCCGGGTCCGGCTTCGGCTGATGTCGCACTCCACCCGACGTCATCACTGTTGGTCTTCGGGTATAAAGGCATCAGCCGACGCCATTTTCCTCAGTGTTTCTTGCCCCAGATGCCAGTAGCCCTCTTGCAGGCTAAAATTTGGATAGATGCCAATGTTTCCAAATAGATAGAGGTAAACACAACAATAAGCATGTATGTACATATACACAAACAAATACACCATAAAGACCCCCAACAGCTAGCTATTAGAAGGGTAAACACCCTAGGAGTACCACAGAGGGGATGGAGGGAGGGTAATCCTGACTGCAGATGCTATCCAGTTCAGACATCTACATTTATGGTAGGTACAAAACTGTACTATGTCCTTCATGGATGCATCTGCAGTCATAACAAGTGGGTAGAATACCATAGCCAACTAGGGGAGGAGGAAGAAAAATAGATTATGGTGTGTTTAGGATCCCTTGCAGTACAGCAGTGGCAAACCCTGCTCGGGATCTGGAATATAGAGGCAAATTATAATGCTTGGCAAATGTATGCACGGAGGTCCAAGTAGCCGCCTCAATAATGTCTTTGGTTGCCACTCCTCGTAAGAAGGCTGTGGTAGTGGCTGTTGCCCTTGTAGAATGAGGTCTTATGTTCTGTGGAATTGGTTTTCCATGGAAGGAGTAACAGAATCGTATGCAATTTCCTATCCATTTGGAGATTGTCTGTTTGGAAATAGCTTTTCCTTCCCTTCCTGTTGCATAGGCTACAAAAGTTGGTCAGTCTTTCTGCTATTTTTGTTCTGTCCAAGTAGTAGCGTAGCTGTCTATGTACATCCAAGGTATGCAGTATTCTTTCCCCTCTGTTTTGTGGGTTGGGAAAGAAGGTAGGTAGGTGGATTGCCTGGTTTAAAGACAGTCTGGATACCACCTTAGGCATAAATGTAGGATTAGTCCTCATGGACACTCTATCTTGGTGGAAGATTAGGAAGGGTTGCACTGCCATTAAGGCCTGTAGTTCTGAAACCCTCCTTGCTGAAGTGATTGCCAGTAGGAAAGCAGTTTTCCATGACAGGTGTTGTAGGTCTGCTGTTGCTGCTGGTTCAAAGGGTGCTAGTGTCAACTTTTCTAGCACAAAGTTTAAATCCCAAGCTGGTAATGGTGGTTTCCTTGGAGGTTTTACATTCTTGATTCCTCTGAGGAATTGCCTGAGCAAAGGGTGCGAAAAACAGGTGTATCAAAGCTGTATTCTGCTGAAATAGCTGATGCATGTATCTTGATGGAGGAGTAGGACAGGCCTGAATGAAGAAGTTCGCCAGATACTCCAGAATGTTAGGCATATCTATGTTTGACACATCTTTTCCTCTTTCCGTACTCCAGATGACAAACCTTTTCCATTTTCCAGCATAGTTCCTTCTTGTTGAAGGTCCATGCTTCAAGAATAATGTCTTTAACTCTTTGGGAAAGTTGTGGAATAGCTGCTGTTATGTGATGTTCCATGCAGTCAGTTGCAAGGTTTTAGGTTTGGATGTATGATGCTGTAGTTGTTCTGTGTTAACATCAAGGGCATCAGGGAATTGTCCACATATTGTTCGAGACATGCTCCTCAGTAGTGGGTACCAGTGTTGTCTTGGCCAGTTTGGAGCTATCAGGATTATCCTTGGACGTTCTTCCTTGATTTTCAGTAGTACCTTGTGTATCAAAGGAAGAGGCGGAATGCATATGCTGTTAGGCCTTTCCAGTTGAAAGAGAGCGAATCCACTTTCCATGCTAATGGGTGGAATGTCCTTGTACAGAATTTTTGAGCTGGTGATTGAGAGGTGATGCGAATAGGTCTATCTGTGGCATTCCCATTTCTTTCACATCGTCTTGGAGATGTCCGGGTGAAGCTGCCATTCGTGGCCACCCGAAGTGGGTCTGCTTAATATGTCTGCTAGGGTATTGTCTTTCCCTGGTACAAATATTGCCTGTAACTGGATGTTGTAGCTGAGTGCCAGGGTCCACAGCTCCAAGGTCATTCTGCATAGGGGGTATGAATGAGTGCCTCCCTGTTTGTTCATGTACCACATGACTGTGGTGTTGTCTGTCCTTATCATCAACTGGCCGTCTTTGAGAAATGGTTTGAACTTTTGGATTGCCAGTTTTACTGCCAGCATTTCTTTTAGGTTGATGTGCAGTTGAAGTTGATCCTGTGTCCACAATCCTTGCACGCATTTGTCCAGCATGTGGGCCCCGCATCCTAGGTCTGAAGCGTCTGTTGTGATGGTCTGGCTTGCTTGACATCTGCGAAAGGGTAGGCCTGGGTTTGACTGGCATGCCTGAGCCCACCATAGGAACTCCTGTTTTAAGCATGGAATTAGTGGGATTTCTGTTTCTAGACTGTGTCTGTGTTGGGACCATAAATTCTTTAGGTACCACTGTAGTTTTCTCATATGTAGTCTGGCAAATGGAACCAAGATTATGCATGAAGCCATGAAGCCCAAGGCCTGCAGTACTTTTCTTGCTGTTAACTTGTTCAGTTTTGTTAGTGCCAAGAAGTATAGAGGGAGTTCTTTTTGTTTTTCTGTAGTCAGGAATGCCATTTGTTTTACTGTGTCCAATTCCGCCCCCAAGAATGTCCTTGTTTGGGATGGTATCAGCCTTGACTTTTGTAAATTGACTGTGTATCCCAGTGCTTGTAGCAAGTAAATGACCCTTTGTAAATCTGTTGTCAGCTTGCTTTTGTTGTCCCTTGTAGCAGGGAGTCGTACAGGTATGGGTAAATTTGAATACAATGAAGTCAGCAATGAGCGATTACTGATGCCAGGCATTTTGTGAATACTGTGGGGGCAGTAGATAAGCCAAAAGGCAATGCTGAGAATTGATAGTGCTCTGATCCTGCAAGAAATCTGAGGTATCTTCTGCAGATTGGTCGAATGGGGACGTGCAGGTATGCCTCCTTGAGATCTAGAGTTACCAGCCAAGACTCCTTGCCCAGCATGGGAAGAAGTTGCTGTAGGGTCAGCATTTTGAATTTTGGGACAATGATGTATGTATTTAAGGTGGACAGGTCAGAATTGGTCTCCAAGTTTTTGCCTTTCTTGGAACTAGGAATAGTCTGGAGTAGAACCCCTTTCCTTGCTCTGCTGTTGGCACTCTTTCCACAGCTCTCATGTTTGCTAACTCCATTATCTGGCGTAGAGCCTCTGTTTTTTGATTTGGAGGTAGATTTGGCATTCCTTTTTTGACTGGAAAAGTGTGGAAGTGAAACCGGTAACCTTGATCTATGGTTTGTAAAATCCACTTGTCCTTTGTTATGTAGTGCCAGCTCTTTGAAAATAAGGTTAACTTTCCGCCTAGAGGAGCTGCTATTTGTTCCCTGGTAGGCGGATTTAGGGTTAAGTCACTGTGGTTGTGTTGATGTAGTGGCAGTGGCTGTGTCTGTGCCTCTGTTGTTGCCTTGCCACTGTCTTCCTCTGTAGGCACCTCCTCTGGATTGGTTTCTGCCTCTGGAACGTCTATTCCTGCCCCTTTGAAATTTTGTGGAGTCAGGAAAGGACCAATTTTGGCAGGCCAGTTCCTGCTAAACCTTGGGGTTGAACCTGCAAGAAATCTTTAACAGTTTGAACAGATTTTGCCTTTTCTTCCATTTTCTTCATAACCTGCTGGGCAGATGTACCAAACAAACTTGTCTTGTCCATAGGAGCATCTAGCAACTTAGCTTTAACATGATCCGGTAAAGCTTGTTCCTTTAGCCATGCATGCCTTCTTATCACTGTGCCTGTCATGGCTGATCTAAATAAAGCCTCCAGTGCATCATAGCCACATTTTAAGGAATGGTTGCTAACCTGTTGTATGTTATTTACCATCTCTAATACATATTTCTTATCAAGAGATTCATCAGTGGTTAGTTTTTAGTTAACTGATCCAGCATAAACTCTTGGTATTGTATCATGTGAAACTGACAGTTTAAAGCTCTAGCTGAGAGAGTAGCTGAAGTGTAGACCTTTTACCCCATCTGTCTAATGACCTTGCTTCCCTTTCAGAAGGAATAGGGTTTTTAGCTATGGTCGGCTACTGCCTTGGGGCCCTGGGATATAGTTTCTGGGTCTGCAAGTGGAGCCTTGTAAAGGTGGTGATGAGTATCTGGCACCCTGTAAAATCTGTCTGGTTTGGCAGGGGCTGGGGTAAAGAATCTGGAGGAGCAAACATCATTGAAAGCATCATCCACCACAGAGAGAACAGGGGTATAGCTAAGGGCCTGTGCTGTGGGAGGTGCAGAAAAGTCCTAAGTCTTTTTCTGGAGTCTGAAAAATCCTGTTGCTGCCATTGGAACTGTTCTCGCATGGCATGCAAGGTTTCCCCAAAGGAGAATTCTTCTGGTCCGGACCGAGCTGGGATGGATTCTTCAGCATCAGAATCTTCAAAATTGGAGAAGGGAGCCTCTGGCTGGTCAGTTATGTCTGATTCATCAGCAGAATCATCAGAGGACACTGGCTCGGGGGCTCTCCCCTAGGTCTGTTCTCTGGCGGCTGAGAGGCCCTGTCTGGGTGAGATTGAGATCCTCTAATTAAAGAAATTAAATCTTCTGCCAAAGTTAGCATTTGAGAACTAGAAGAGGGCCTGGATGTGGGTGGTTTAACAGGCACTGTTTTAGTAGTCTTGGCTGCTTTAGCCCTGGCGAAGGCCTTAATGGACATGGCTGCTGGAGGCCTAGCAGCACCACGTGCTGGGGTAGAAACATCCAAGGGATGGTGTCTGATAAGTCAACCACCGTAGTGGGTAAAATTTGTGAAGTCGTTTCAAGAGTTGTAGCAGGGGCCTCGGTTGTAGGAATAGGTTCAGCTGTACTTTGTTCAGTTTTCTCGGTTTCGGCGAAACGAGACACTCAGCGGTTTGCTTGACCATGGTTTCGCCGAAACCGCGGACCCAGTGTCGGTCTTATCTTTGGCGTTTTTGCTAGATTGGGTAGTCGGAGGATCCGATGGCATAATGTCGCAAAATCAGAACCGAAAAACTGTTCTGCAAACTCCGACCGGCCTAAGCGTTCGCCGGTTGAAAGAAGCACAGGCCGAACAGGCTGCTACGCCGTGGGCTGGGCCTAAACAAGGCAGACAGTAAGAGTGGAAATCTTTATGAGGTATTTGTTTCCCACAGTTTAAACAATTGTTAACTTTTTCTGACATCGGCTGAGGCAAGAAAGAGTCCCCAACGGGTACTTAGCTTTAGAAGTCTTCAAGTAGTATTCGTAGAAGTAATCTCTGATCCGACCGACCGGCACTTGCGAACAGCTTCTGCTTCGGGCGCCACGCGGCAAGAAAGACTGAGGAAAATGGCGTCGGCTGATGCCTTTATACCCGAAGACCAACAGTGATGACGTCGGATGGAGTGCGACATCAGCCGAAGCCGGACCCGGACTTTGGAATCCGGCCGACTGAAGGGCTGCCTGACGACAGGACAACCCACTTGTTATGACTGCAGATGCATCCATGAAGGACATCCTATGTGATTGTTTTTACATTGGAAAAACTGATAGAAAATTTAAAAACAGAATACATGAACATTTGTATGAAATAAGAACAGGCAAAGCGACAAATGCTTTGTATAAACAAACCTCAGAGAACAGTGACCACACTTTTATTTTTTTTGTTATTGATGGTGTCATGATGGATATCAGGGGAGGTGCATGGTCTGCCTTACTAGAAAAGAGAGAATTATACTGGCAGTTGTTATTAAATGTGAACAACTGGTCAGGTTTAAATGAATCTCTCTCTATTAATTCCCTTTTAAAATTGAGAGCTTTAAACAGATGATTATTTATTTATATATTTATTCATTGCTCTTTTAAAAAATTGTGAAGTGGATGATCTTTTTTATCTATTTTCTATATTTTTTTATATCTAGTAACATGTATTTATTTAACATTTTGTCACTGACATCACAGTTTGTATTGCCCTTTTAAATTTTTGTTACTTAGGGGGAGTAGCTACTATCATGTGAAGCATAAAGGGTTCTGTGTTTGATTTTAATTTGTCCGATGAAGTTCTTTTGTTGAGGACGAAAGCGCTTACCAGCTTTCTATTGCCTTATAATAAACTTTTTTGCTTTACTTTGTGGACTACCAGTATTTTCTACAACATCACTATACCAGTGGTTTTATTGTGGAGTATTTGGTTCGCACACTTCTGCAGTTTGGTCAGCTTCCAGGATGACTCTGGTAGGGATCCCCCTGAGAAATGCTGTAGAGGTTAAGGTAGCCCTATTGGAATGAGTTCTGATCCCCTGTGGGGTAGGTTTTCCGTGGTGCTTGTGGCAGAAATGGATGCAGTGTGCTATCAATTTGGAAATTATTTGCTTTGAAATGGCCTTGCCCTCTGCCCCTGTAGCAAAGCTGACTAGCAGCTGGTCAGATTTTCTGAAATGTTTAGTCCTGTCAAGGTAGAACTTGAGCTATCTGTGCACATCCAAGGAGTGCAGGATCCTTTCCCCTTTACACTGAGGATTAGGAAAAAAGGTTGGTAAATGGATGGATTGGTTTAAAGCCACACTACACTGGATACTACCTTGGGTATAAATGATGGGTTAGTCCTGAGGGAAACCCTGTCCGCATGGAAGATAATGAAGGGTTCCACAGCCATAAGGGCCTGTAACTCAGACACTCTTCTTGCTGAAGTGATGGCTAGAAGTAAGGCTGTTTTCCAAGACAGGAATTTTAATTCTGCTGTAGCAGCAGGCTCAAAAGGGAGAAGCGCGAGTTTCTCTAGTACAAAGTTAAGGTCCCAGGCAGGAGTGGGAGCTCTCCTTGGGGGTCTTAAATTGTTAGCTCCTCTCAGGAACTGTTTAGCCAGAGGGTGAGAGAAGAGGGTGGCTCAGTATTGTAATGAGCTGAGATGGCAGAGGCATGAATCTTAATTGACGAGAAGGATAGACCTTTGTGGAGCAGCTCTGCTAGATAATCTAGGATTTGAGGTAAGGTGGGCACGGCCTGTGTCCTTTCCCTGAGACTGGCTCCAAGAACAGTATCTTTTCCACTTTTCTGAATAGGATTTCCTAGTACTAGGCCTCCCAGCCTCAAGGATGACATCCAGCACCTGTTTGCTGAGGGTTGCTGGTGATGCATTCAGGGAATAAGCCAGGATGCTAGGTTCAGGGTTTGCAGCTGAGGATGCAAAATCTGGCCCTCCTGCTGGGACAGCAGAGAGGGGATCAGATGCAGGTGCCAGGGTGGCACTGCTGTCAGACTGCATAAAAGTGAGTACCAGTGCTGGCGTGGCCAGTCTGGTGCAATAAGGATTGTCCTTGGCCTGTCCTGTTTGATCTTGAGTAGTACTTTCGAGAGGAGGAGCAGAGGGGGAAAGGCATAGATTGAGAGGTTTTCCCATGTAAAGGATGGGGCACCCATTTTCCATGCTTGGCTGTGGGGAGTTCTGGTGAAAAATTTACTCAATTGATGGTTTTGTGGGGGAAGCAAAGAGGTCCACCTCTGGAATCCCCCAGCTGTGGATTAGAAGCTTGAATGAGTTGGGATTCAGTTTCCACTCGTGTGGGTCCATTAGATTTCTGCTTAAGTCGTCTGCCAGTGAATTTTGTTTGCCTGGCAGGAATTGAGCTTGCAGGTGCACTTGATTGCTCAAGGCTGTGTTCCACAGAGCCATGGCTAACATGCAGAGTGGGTAGGAATGAGTTCCCCCCTGCTTGTTTATGTACCACATAACTGTGGTGTTGTCTGTCTTTATCAAGAGTTGTCCTGGAAGGATAAGGTATTTGAAGGCTGTCAGGGCATTCTTTATAGCTAACATTTCTTTTTGATTGATATGCAGGTGCATTTGTCTTGGGCTCCATTTGCCTTGAATGCATTTGCCTGCCATGTGAGCCCCCCCATGCATAGTCTAATGAGTCTGTTGTCAGGGTTTGGGCGGGGGGGGGGGTTGAGTGAAAGGGAGTCCCTTGTTGTGGTTGCAAGCCTCTGCCCACCAAAGGAACTCTGTCCTTAGGCAAGGAAAGATAGGAATCACTGCTTCCAGGTCCTGAGAATGTTGACACCAAAGACTTTTTAAGTACCACTGAAGTTTCCTCATATGCAGTCTTGCATATGGAATTTGGAAGATGCATGAGGCCATGAACCCTAGTGCTTGCAGTATTTTTCTTGCAGATAGCTGGATTTGGGTGGCCAGTAGTTTGAAGAAATTTGTCAAATAAACCTGCTTTTCTGGAGTGAGGAATGCCATCTGGGAAGTTGTGTTCAAGCTTGCTCCCAGGAATACAATCATTTGGCTGGGTACCAGATGTGATTTCTTTTCATTGATGGTATACCCCAGGGAAGTTAGGAGTCTCTTTACAAACACCAGGTGCTGAAGTAGCAATTCCTGACTGTCCGCCTGAATCATGCAATCGTCCAAGTATGGGTAAATTTGAATGTTTCTCTGCCTGCAGTATGCAATGGCTGGAGCCAGGCACTTTGTGTATACTCTGGGCACAGTAGATAAGCCAAAGGGAAGTGCAGAGAACTGATACTGTATAGAGCCTGCCCTGAAACATAGATATTTCCTGCAGGATTCCCTTATGGGGATGTGCAGATAAGCTTCTTTTAAGTCTAGGGTGACCAGCCAGGAGTCCTTGTCTAGCATAGGAAGCAGCTGCTGGAGTGTAAGCATTTTGAATTTTGGTACCACCAGGAAGGTGTTGAGAACTGACAGATCCAGGATAGGGCACCAAGAGTTCTCTTTTCTGGGCACCAGGAACAGTTTGGAGTAGAAACCCTGTCCACTTTGCTCTGCTGGAAGAGGTTGAATAGCCCTGATACTGAGAAGAGAAAGTACTTGCTTTTTGGGCCTCTGCCCAATGGTTTGGAAGAAGGTCTGGCAACCCGTTTGGGGTCGGCAATGAGTGCAAGTAGAATCTGTATCCCCAGGATGCAATGTTTAAGACCCATCGGTCCTGGGTAATGTACTCCCAGTTTTTTGCATGCAGGGCGAGTTTTCCTCCTAGGGGTGCAAGTATTTGGGCATGACTGGGCAGGATGAAGAACAAATCATTGTGAACTTTTTCCATAAGGGGGGGTGGCTTACCACTCCCTGTTTTTGAGGAGGGAGCACTCCATTGTTTAGATCTGTGCATACCCTGAGACTGTAGTCTTGGTGGTGTGTTGCTCCTGGGTTTGGGCTGAGAAGGTCTGGCAGGGACTGGAAAGGACCAGTTTTTTGAAGGCCAATGCCTACTGAATCTAGATAGCTGCACATGTAGGAAATCTTTAACAGTTTGCATAGATTTAGCTTTTTCCTCCATCTTTTTAAGAATTACTTCTGCTTTTGTGCAAAACAATAATTCTTGGTTTAATGGAGCATCTAGTAATTTTTCTTTGACATGGTCTGGCAAGATTTGTTCCTTCAGCCAAGCATGCCTTCTCAGAACAGACCCAGTGACAGCAGCCCTGCAAGATGCTTCTAAGGCATCAAAACCAAACTGCAAAGTATGTTTACCAACTTGGTTTGCAAAATGCATTAATTCTTGTAAATCTTTATTTTCTGCATAATCAGGAATCAACAACATTTTTTTTTGTTTAATTAGTTCCATAATATGCTGCTGATACTTCAACATGTGAAACTGGCAATTTAAAGCCCTGACGGCAAGAGTTGCAGAGGTATATACCTTCTTTCCTGACCTGTCTAAAGCCCTAGCATCGCTGTCCGAAGGGGTAGGGTGTTTGGCTGTAGTAACTTTAATACCTTTAGGTCCCTGGGAAATGGTCTCTGGATCCGCAGTGGGGGTTTTAAAGAGAAATTTGTGAGAGCCAGGTACTCTGTAGTACCTGTCAGGCTTTCTAGGAGCTGGTGATAAAGTATCAGGTGTAAGACTTGATTCCATGAATACATCATCTACAATCTCCAGAACAAGGGGTATAGCTAGAGGCCTGTGCTGAGGCAAGTCTAAAAATTCCCTGAGTCCCTTTTTGGACTGTGGGTAGTCCTGGCATTCCCAGCGGAAATGCTCCCTTAAGTTATGCAAGGTTTCACCAAAAGAAAAATCCTCTGGGGAGGAGACAGATGGAATGGAATCCTTTGCACCTGAATCCTCACAGGTAGATAAGGGTATGTCTTAGTAATCAGAGGACTCAGAGTCATCGGACGCATGGTCTGTAGAATCAGAAGGAAAATCAATTATTTGTCTTTTAGAAGGGGAAGGCTGGCTTCCCCTAATTAGAGTAATAAGGTCTTCAGCCATTCTAAGCATTTCTTTCTGTGGCATGGGAGCTTGAGAATGCGCTTTGGTCATCGGTTTCCTAGGCGTAGTGTGAACTCTTGGCCTGAGAAATTTGGTAGTTTTAGTTAGAAATGCAGTAGATGGTTTAATACGAACATCGGAAGGTCTGAAAACATCCCCAGAAGCCAGTGCCTGCACAGCGGCAATGGACCCATCCAAGGTAGAGACATCCGCAGGTTCCATAGTCGAAGAAGCATCTCGTGGCATACCGGCTCCAAATGGGTCTCAGTAGAGGCCTGCGAATCTGCAGAAGTGGGTATCAGGGGCTGCGAAAGTGCCTCACTGAGTACCGGCGGACTGTCAACTAGCTTAACGTAAGTGTCGTCGGCAGTTTTGGACCTATGCGGTCCTTTTATCCTTATGTTTTTTCGGAAGACCAGTAGTCGGATGGCTTATCGAAGCCATTTCGGAATATGGAGAACGAGAGCGAAAGAAATTT